>NC_138548.1:6223530-6749345 GCF_964273705.1 Natrix helvetica
CCCTAAAATAAGCACTTGGCCTTATTTTGGGGGAGGTCTTATTATTGTTGAGGTGTAGGAGGCAGCGAGCGTGGTCACCTCATGACTGCTGCTGTGTTGCAATATTTTTGGGGAGGGCTTATTTTAGTGCCAGTGCTCAAAAGCCCGATTGGGCTTATTATCTGGAGAGGTCTTATTTTCGGGGAATTAGGGTAGCTAGCAAATAACCCTCCAGTTCCTTTGCTGAGTTTCCAGATATTTTGACTTGTGAATTGAAGTCCACAAATCTCTGCTGAATTTCCAGGTATTTTGACTTGTGAATTGATGTTCACAGATTGAAGTTCTAGCTAGCAAATAACCCAATTGCTGAATTTCCAGATGTTTTGACTTGTGAAGTCCATAAATTGAAGTTCTAGCTAGCAAATAACCCAAGGTCCTTTGCTGAATTTTCCAGATATTTTGACTTGTGAATTGAAGTCCACAAATCTCTGCTGAATTTCCAGGTATTTTGACTTGTGAATTGATGTTCACAGATTGAAGTTCTAGCTAGCAAATAACCCAATTGCTGAATTTCCAGATGTTTTGACTTGTGAAGTCCATAAATTGAAGTTCTAGCTAGCAAATAACCCAAGGTCCTTTGCTGAATTTTCCAGATATTTTGACTTGTGAATTGAAGTCCACAGATTGAAGTTCTAGCTAGCAAATAACCCAAGGCCCTGTGCTGCATTTTCCAGATGTTTTGACTTTTGCAAAACTCACCTGGAGTTATACATTGCATTTCATCACATACGAGACCAGCCCTGAACTTCCCTACAGGACCTTAAAGAATCCCCCCCCCCGCCCCACTAGTTATACCAGTCCTGGAATCAAGTTAAACCACTGTGAGAAATCTAAATAATTGCGTTCTCATTGAGGACACATCTACTTGCCGAGCCAAAATTGACTTACGGCTTTACTGAACCCCGAAAAACAATTTGTAGCTACAAAACTCTGTGACCGTTTCTGCTACAGAACGAGGTTTTGTGAGTCTGTGTGTAAATTGTATATACCCGTGATGGTGAACCTATGGCATGCATGCCGTAGGTGGCATGCGGAGTCCTCTCTGTGGTTACGCATGCGGTTCCCAGCTGTTCTTTTGGTTTCTGGCCAGCTGGTCTTCACGGGTGCCGGAGTGCTAGAAAACGGCCTGAAAGCAGCCAAAAAGCAGGCAGATTTTGGGGGCGTTTCTGGAACTTTTTCATGCCGTTTTTCAGGCCTTTTTCAGGCTGTTTTTAGGTCATTTTCCCGGCTGTTTATGGGCCATTTTGGGCTGTTTTGAGGCCATTTTTTGGATAGTTTTCAGACCGTTTCTGGCTCAGAAAATGGCCTGAAAGCAGCCAAAATCCAGGCAGATTTTGGGGCTGTTTCCAGACTTTTTTCAGGATATATTTAGGTCGTTTTCCAGGCTGTTTTCCGGGCCATTTTCAGGCCATTTTTTGGGCCGTTTTCAGACTGTTTTAGGTTCAGAAAATGGCCTGAAAACAGCCAAAAAAGAGGCATGATCTTCGGGTTTCCAATGCTCTGGCATGCGCGCATAGACACACGTGTGCATGTTTTGGTTTGGGCACTTGGTGCCAAAAGGGTTCGCCATCATTGGTATATACCCGGTCCTGAGATGGGTTTGTGAAGGCTTCAGGAACATTGGCTTTCGGGTCAGTTTCAAGATTTGGAAATGCTGAAGAACTTCGAAGGAAGTCTGAGAGAGAGAGAGAGAGAGATTCAGAGATTAACAGAGTTGGAAGGGACCTTGGAGGTCATGTAGTCCAACTCTACGCCCAAGCAGGAGACCTTACACCAAACGCCAGTCTGAAATGGTACGTAGTCTCCCAAAGCTGTTTTGTTCAAGAGGCAACTGGACTTTCTTGTTTTTCTTTGAAGGCGTTTCGCTTCTCATCCAAGGAGCTTCTTCAGCTCTGAGGTGAGGAAGCTCCTTGGACAAGAAGCGAAACGTCTTCAAAGAAAAACGAGAAAGTCCAGTTGCCTCTTGAAAAAAAGCACCTTTGGGACAAGCATGACCTGGGGGACGGAGAATCTCCATAGACATTTAGGTATAGAGTCTCCTGCTTGAGGAAGGGGCTGGACTAGCAGACCTCCAAGGTCCTTTCCAGCTCTATTTTATTCTTCTAGGTCTCACGGTTGGAATCTTCAAAGAATGAATAACAAGAGTTGGAAGGGACCTTGGAGGTCTTCTAGTCCAACCCCCTGCTCAAGCAGGAGACCCTATCCAATTTCAGACAAATGGGTGTCCAATCTCTTCTTTAAAACCTCCAGCGATGGAGCACCCATAATTTCTGGTGGCAAGCTGTTCCACTGGTTAATTCTCCTCATTGTCAGCAAATTTCTCCTCAGTTCTAGTTTGCTTCTCTCTCCTTGGTTACTTTCCATCCGTTGTTCCTCATCATGCCTTTGGGTGCTTTGGGAAACAGCTCGGCGTTTCCAGAGCCTCCCTTTGTAGGAGCCCCTCAAATATTGGGACAGTCCTGTCCTCTTTCCCCTGGTCCTTCTTTTCATTAAACTACTAGACATGCCCAATTTCCCAAGGTTTGGAAACTAAGCAGCCAGGATTGCTGGATTTGAACCCGAAGGTCAGTCGGTCGTCCTCCCCCCTCCCCCCACTCTTATGAAAAATGGACATCGGAAGCAATGGGAGAAAACAGTGAGAGCAGTCTTCCAATATCTCAGGGGTTGCCACAAAGAAGAGGGAGTCAAACTATTCTCCAAAGCACCTGAGGGCAGGACAAGAAGCAATGGGTGGAAACTAATCAAGGAGAGAAGCAACTTAGAACTGAGGAGACATTTCCTGACAGAACAATTAATCAGTGGAACAGCTTGCCTCCAGAAGTTGTGAATGCCCCAACACTGGAAGTCTTTAAGAAGATGTTGGATAGCCATCTGTCTGAAACGGTATAGGGTTTCCTGCCTAGGCAGGGGGTTGGACTAG
This sequence comes from Natrix helvetica, assembly GCF_964273705.1. Lineage (NCBI taxonomy): Eukaryota > Metazoa > Chordata > Lepidosauria > Squamata > Natricidae > Natrix > Natrix helvetica. The sequence continues at coordinate 6,226,490 of NC_138548.1, forward strand.
AAGACCTCCAAGGTCCCTTCCCACTCTGCTATTGTATTGTATTGTAAAGTCAATAGAAAAACAGCAGTGATGGTGAATCTGGAGGGGACACGCACACAGGGCAATCAGGGGGCTGGCATGCATGCTCACACCGGAAAACGGAAGACCGGCTCTTCCAGTTTCTGGCACTGCCGCAGTGTCGAAAGTCAGTTGATTGACACGAGCCCTTGTGCACCAGAAACCCGGAAGAGGAATGGGTGCCGCTTCACATGCCAGGCGACATGGCTCCGCATGCCACTTCGGACATGCGTGCCATAGGATCATCCTCTTGGCACTACAGCGTAGGAAAGAGCCTCATCCTGGATTTCACCCCTTTCCCCCACTTTTCTTCTGGGCTCCCAATCGACCTAAAGGACCTATGCAGAAATCCCTCTGGTGCCCTCTGAGCTTGGTTGTTTTCTTGCAGACGTTTCGTGACCCAACGATGGGATATTATCAGTGCTAGAAAGAGGTGGGGTTTGGGAAGGAGGAGGAGGAGGAGGAGGAGGAAGAGGACTGTGGAGCGCTTGGTGCTCTCTGAGCTTGGCGGTTTCCTTGCAGACCTTTCATGACCATACTAGGAAGCATCATCAATGCTACACAGGAGTGGAGCTTGCAAGGGGAGGAAGAGGAGGAGGAAGAGAAGGAGTGGGAAGCGCTTGGTGCTCTCTGAGCTGGGTGGTTTCCTTGCAGACATTTGATTACCCAACTAGGTAACATCATCAGTGCTTGTCCCCTGGTTGAATAATGCGACGAAACCACCCAGCTCAGAGAGCACCAAGGACCCCGCAGCCGTTCGACCCGCAGCTACAAATCGTCTCTTCTCTTGGTTAAGGAAAGAGAGAGAGAGAGAGAGAGAGAGAGCCTCCTGCCACAGGAAATCTGGGAGGGGGCAGCCTCCCACTCGGCTTCGTTGCAACACCTTTGCACCTGCCCTGCTCCTCTGGCAAAATCCTCTGCGGGGCCCCAGGCTTCCCGCACGCCCCTCCCTCCCTTCCCCCCCCCCCAGCTCTTGGGCTCTGGGAACCAAGTTCCTGGGTCAGCCGAGGTGACGACAGACTCCGGCAATGGTTACCTAAGGGGCCCTTAGCAAACAGGGCGCTCGGAGGAACGCCAGGTGGAATTCCTTACCGGAAAGCTCTCTCTCTCTCTCTCTCTCTCTCTCTCTGTATTATGTATGTAGTATGTATGTATGTATGTATGTGTGTGGCTCAGTGGCTAGGACGCTGAGCTTGTCGATCAAAAAAGTCGGTAGTTCAGCAGTTCGAATCCCTAGCACCGTGTAATGGAGTGAGCTCCCGTGACTTGTCCCGGCTTCTGCCAACCTAGCAGTTTGAAAGCACGTAAAAAATGCAAGTAGAAAAATAGGAGCCACCTTTGGTGGGAAGGGAACAGTGTTCTGTGCGCCTCGGGCGTTGAGTCATGCCGGCCACACGACCACGGAGACGTCTTCGGACAGCACTGGCTCTCCGGCTTTGAAACGGAGATGAGCACCGCCCCCTAGAGTCGGGAACGACTGGGACATGTGCAAAGGAAACCTACACACACACACACAAATCGGCTAAAAATAGTTCTGCAGGTGGGTTGGGCAATTGCAGGCAGTCGCCCCCTGGCCTACCCAGGACATTTGCAAGGGGGGCAGAGGGGGCCAGAGCAAGGAGGGGCTTCGTCTATGGCAGGGGTGTCCAAACTTGGGAACTTTAAGACTTGTGGACTTCAACTCCCAGAATTCCCCAGCCAGGCATGCTGGCTGGGGAATTCTGGGAGTTGAAGTCCACAAGTCTTAAAGTTCCCAAGTTTGGACACCCCTGGTCTATGGAGCTGGCTTGCAATGATGATAAGCTTTGATTGTATTCCATTCTCTGTGCAAAGCGGCAACGTCGGCACTTCCTTGTGGGCGACGCACAACTGCAAGGGGAGGGGCCGCCCTGCCCTCCGTCCTGGGGAGGTCCCTGGGTGGCGTTGCCAGAGTCGTTTCCCAGAAAGGACCTGAATGGCTGCCAACGTGGTCATTAAATGAGCGGCGCTATTGCTCCCTTCCCGCCCAAGCAGGGCCCAGCCACTTCCCCAATAGATACAGGCAGTCCTCGACTTCCAATGGTTCGTTTAGTGACCGTTCCAAGTGACCTAGGGCCATTTTTCACACTGAACGAGGACCGCTGAGGGCTCCCTATGGTCACGTGATCAAAAATTCAACTGACTTGTGTTTATGACGGTCGCAGGGGTCCCATGATCCCCTTTTGCGACCTTCTGGCAAAGCCAAGTCAAGGGTGGGGGAGCCGGATACACTTAATAACCAGGTTACTAACTGAACAACTGCAATGATTCACTTAACAACGGTGGCATAAAATGGCGCAAAACTTACTTAACAAATGTCTCACTTAATGACAGGCAACAATATTTTGAGGTGGGTTGGGCTGAGGGAGAGGGACTGGGCCGGTCACCTAGAAGGCTTTCATGATGAAAGGGGGACTAGAACTCACTGACTCCTAAGGATTAGTCAGAAATTACACAGCTGGCTTTTGCACTGAAGGTGGAACTATAACTCCCAGTCTCCCGGTGATTGGCCCAAAGTCACCCAGCTATGTTTCACACCTAAAGCGGGGCTAGAACTCACTGTCTCCTAGTGGCTCACACAAAGTCACCCAGCCACCTTTCGTGCCTAGGGCGAAACTAGAATTCCCAGTCTCCTGGTGATACATGCCTAAAGTGAGGCTAGAATTCATCGTCTCCTGGTAACTGATCCAAAGTCACCCAGCCACTTTTCGTGACTAAGGCAGAAGTAGAACTCACTGTCTCCTAGTGACTGACAGAATCACTCAATCACCTTTCGTGCCCAAGGCAAAACTAGAACTCACCATCTCCTGGGGACTGGCCCAAAGTCACCCAGCCACATTCCGTGCCTAAAGTGGTGCTAGAGCTCACCGCCTTCTGGTGACTGGCACAAAGTAAGCCAGTGATCTTTCATGCTCACTGCCTCCTGGTGAGATTGGTTCAAAGTCAATCAGCCAGTTTCCATTTCTAAGGAGGGACTAGAACTCCCAGTCTCCTGGCAATTGGACCAAAGTCACCCTTTCATGATTAAGGCAGAACTAGAACTAGAACTCCTAGTCTCCTGGCAATTGGCCCAAAGTCACCCAGCCACCTTTCATGATTAAGGCAGAACTAGAACTCACCGTCTCTTTGGCTTTCATGCTTAAGGCAGAACTAGAATTCCCAGTCTCCTGGCGATTGGCCCAAAGTTACCCAGCCACCTTTCATAATTAAGGCAGAACTAAAACTAGAACTCCCAGTCTCCTGGCGATTGGCCCAAAGTTACCCAGCCACCTTTTATAATTAAGGCAGAACTAAAACTAGAACTCCCAGTCTCCTGGCGATTGGCCCAAAGTCACCCAGACGGCTTTCGTGCCTAAGGCAGAACTAGATCTCACTAGATCTTCCAGTTTTTAGCCCAGCACTTGCAGCCCCCATGAAGGAGTCCCCATCCCCACATTTTTGGGGGGAGGGGGGAGGCCTGGCCCGCACCCTTTCCAACTGAAGCACAGGCAGCCATGTTTATTTCACCTACAAATGGCTGGATTTCGCTTTAAGGTGTCCATTTCGTCAACAAACGAAGGCCGCCGAAAGCGCGTTCTGGGCGGGTTGTGAGGTAACCTACACTTCCCCTTTGCCACATAGCTGAAGATTTCGAGAAACACCCCCAGGTTGGCGGTTGACAGCCAGCCAGCAGCTCTTCGGCATTTTGGACGACGAAAGCAGCTCCACCAGACTCAGAAGCCCAGTTTCAGGAAGACCCTCGGAGGTCTTCTAGTCCAACCCCCTGGCTCAGGCAGGAAAGCCTATACCCGAACCTATGGCACGCGTGGCCGAGGTGGCACACAGAGCCCTCTCTTTGGTCATGCGTGTTGTTGCCAGCTACTCTTTTGGTTTCAGATGTGGACATGTGTGCCGGGCAGCTGGCTTCCATGCACGCCCGAGTGCCGGAAACCCAAAGAACAGCTGGCCGGCGCGCATGCACAAAGAGAGGGCTCTGCCCTTCAGCACATGCAAATTCCGTTTTGGGCACTCGGTGGTGAAAAGGTTCACCATCACTACTCTAGAAAGAGTGCAGAGAAGAGGGACAAAGAGGATTAGGGGACTGGAGACTAAAACATAGGAAGAACGGTTGCAGGAACTGGGTATGTCTAGTTTAATGAAAAGAAGGACTAGGAGAGACATGATAGCAGTCTTCCCATATCTCAGGGGCTGCAACAAAGAAGAGGGAGTCAAGCTATTCTCCAAGGCACCTGAGGGTAGAACAAGAAGCAATGGGTGGAAACTAATCAAGGAGAGAAGCAACTTAGAACTGAGGAGAAATTTCCTGACAGTTAGGACAATTAATCAGTGGAACAGCCTGCCACCAGAAGTTGTGGGTGCTCTCCATCACTGGAGGTTTTCAAGAACAGGCTGGTGAACCATTTGTCTGGAATGGGATTGAGCAGTGCTGGTGAACCTTTTCGGGAACGAGGGCCCAAATCGGAACACATGCGCACCCGCACCGGAGAGCCGGAAACCCGAAGACAGGCTGATCAGTGCGCTGGCCAGCTGATCTTTGGGTTTCGGCCAGCTGGTCTTCTCATGCACTGGAAACCAGAAGAGTTTGCTCACTGGCCAGCTGGTCTTCAGGTTTCCAGTGCCCCGGCGTGCGTGTGAAACCAGATGGCTGATGTCCATGCACATGCCGGAAACCGGAAGAGCAGCTGCCGACGGCACGCGTGTCCACAGAGAGGGGGCTCTGTGTCTGGCACGGGTGCCCTAGGCTCCCCATCATGGCTGTAGAGTCTCAATGTTTTCTTTTACCTCTTTTCTACACCGTGGCGACTAAAACAAGCAAGGGAGCAGAGGTTGGAGACCCCACAACGGTCTGAAGGCCTTGAAAAGATCCCAGAAACAAGAAGCAAGATTTCTCACTTGCTTTTTTCTTTTCTCTTCTTTCCTTTTTTCTCTTTTCTTTTTTTTCTCTTCTTTTTTCTCTTTTCTTTTCTCTTCTCTCTTCTTTTTTCTTTTTTCTTTCCTTTTTTCTTTTCTCTCTTCTCTTTCCTTTTCCCTTTTCCTTTTTCTCTTTTCTTTTTTCTTCTCTCTTTTCTTTTTTCTCTTCTTTTCTCTTTTCTTTTTTCTTTTCTCTTCTCTTCTTTTTTGTCTTCTTTTCTCTTTTCTTTTTTCTTCTCTCTTTTCTTTTTTCTCTTCTTTTTTCTTTTTTTTCTCTTCTCTTCTTTTTTGTCTTTTCTTTTCTCTTTTCTTTTTTCTTCTCTCTTTTCTTTTTTCTCTTCTTTTCTCTTCTTTTTTGTTTTCTCTTCTTTTTTGTCTTTTCTTTTCTCTTTTCTTTTTTCTCTTCTTTTTTTCTTTTTTCTTTTCCCTCTTCTCTTTCCTTTTCTCTCTTTTCTTTTCTCTCTTCTTTTCTTTTCTCTTTTCTCTTCTTTTTTCTCTTTTCTCTTCTTTTTTCCTTTCTTTTCTTTTCTCTTTTCTCTTCTCTTTTCTCTTCTTTTCTTTTTTTTCTCTTCTCTTTTCTTTTAGCAACGTTGTGAGGTCCTGGAACACCAAGTACCAGATTCGAAGCTCCTGTTCCTTCAGCAATGTTTACCTGCGGCCAGTCCCAGGCACTCTCAAAGCTTAAACAACCGCCTCCCCCCCACTCCCCATTCCAAGCACATGCGGCCCTTGACTTACAACTCTTCCTTCCGTGACTGTTTTTAAGGTTGGAAAAAGTGACTCACACCTGCTCCTCGCACTTATGACCATCCTTGATCCCCGGTTGTTACACGATCAAAATCCGGGAGCTTGGCACGATCAGTGTGTACAAGCCATCCTCGACTTATGACGATTTGAGCCCAACATTTTTGCCGTGAAGTGAGACGTTGGTTATGTGCCTTTCGCCCCATTTGACGACGTTTGCTTGCCACCGTTCGGAAGGGAATCATTTTTGCAATTGTTAAGTAACACAGTTGTTAAATGAATCTGGCTTCCCTGTTACAGTCGTAAGTGTGAACTTACGATCCCCTTTTGCGACCTTCTGACAAAGCAATGTCCACCGGGGAAGCCAGATTCCTTGAGCAAGTAGGTTATGGACGTATCCACCTCAGTGATTCGCTGAAACACCGTGGCGAGAAAGGTCGTAAAATGAGGCAAAGCTGGCTCAACCCATGTCTCGCTTAATGGTGGAAATTTTGGGCTCAATTTTTGGTCGTAAGTCGAGGACGAGCAGTAATCTAGTGTGTGGGATTGCCACCAAGGTAACAGGGAGCATTCAGGGACGGCTTAAGCGTGTCTGGCTGAAGTGGGTCAGAGGAGGAGGAGGAGACCCGATTCCCCAGCTGCCTTCTTGTTCCTCAGATTGACATTCACCTGGTTCTGTACGGGGAGGTCTCAACTTACAACCGCTCGCTTAGTGACTGACCGTTCGAAGTTCGAACGGCACAGACAAAAAGTTGACTTAGGACCGTTTTCCATCCTTACGACTGGTAGCTGTTTTGACCGAGGCTTCCCAAGAGCATGAAGCAAACTCCTGGTCCCAACAAAAACCCCTTTTATTCATTGACTGTGGATTCGGCTCCTTCACATCCAGCCAAGTCTTTCAAGGGAGGATTTACGGTCACCGACCTTCTCTGGCTTGGAGAGCTGCCAGGCCGCCGCAGAACTTGGCAGGGAGTCTCCCAGTCACAAACCAATTAAGCGAACTAATTATCTCCTGCAAACTCCACTCCCCTTTCGCTCCTCTTTTATTCCCTCTGGGAGGGGCCATTCAACATCCACTTGTGGCCTTACTCCCAAGTCGACCCCTGTTCTTTAGCTGTTCCCTTCGTCTGGCAACTCTGCACATGCGCATATTGGGAACAGGCTCCAGCTGTTCTTCTGCCTCACTGATGTCTGACTCCGAAGGCAGCTGATAACTGTCAGACGGCCCTGGCCCCCTCTCTGCCTCCGACGCAGAGCCCTTATCCGAGCCTTCCCCAGACTCCAGGACTGGCCCAAGCAGTCCCTACAGCTAGTCCTCGACTTACAACAGTTCAAAGTTATGTGATTTTGCAGCCTCCCACAATCGCGATCAAAATTCAGACACTTGGCAACCGACTCGCATTTACGACGGTTGCAACGACCCGGGTGTCACCCGATTTCCCCTTTTGCGACCTTCCGACCAGCAGAGTCAATAGAGGGGAAAAGCCAGATTCACTTAACAACCACGTTACTAGCTTATCCGCTGCAGGGATTTGCTTAACAACGGTGTCAAGAAAGGCCGTACGACGGGGCGGAATTCACTGAACAAGTGTTTCGCTTAGCAGCAGAAATGTTGGGCTCAATTTTTGTCGTAAGGTGAGGACTACCTGTATTTATGACAGTGGCAGTGTCCCGGGGCCACGAGATCCCACTTTTGTGACCTTCCGACATGTAAAGTCAGTGGGGAAGCCGTTTAACAACGGTGTTACCAACTTAACAACCGCAGGGATTAACTTAAGCATGGCAGGAATGCTCGTCAAATGGGCAAAGCTCACTGAACAACTGTCTCACTTAACAACCGAAATGTGGGGCTCGGTTGTGGTCATAGGTCGAGGAGTACTTATATTTCTCAACCACGACAAGGCAGCAAGTCTTCAAAGATTTTCTCTCCCCTACCTCAGTTGCCTGCTCAGATGCAACTCCCCTGACAGACATTCCTGCAAAAAAGCCAAGAAAATTGCAGGCTGAAGATCAAGAAGTAGGACCAAGAAATTTGGGGTTCCCCACGTGAGACAAATTGGCAGCCACCCCACACAACCGCATCTCGGGGGGCATCTGACTGCAGCGGAGAAGCTGAAAAGGCTGGCTTTTCCGAACAGAAGAGAAAACAGAGTTGGAAGGGACCTTGGAGGTCTTCTAGTCCAACCCCCTGCTCAGGCAGGAAACCCTATACCGTTTCAGACAAATGGCTATCCAACATCTTCTTAAAGACTTCCAGTGTTGGGGCATTCACAACTTCTGGAGGCAATTTCTGTTCCACTGATTGATTGTTCTAACTGTCAGGAAATTTCTCCTCAGTTCTAAGTTGCTTCTCTCCTTGATTAGTTTCCACCCATTGCTTCTAGTCCTGTCTTCAGGTGCTTTGGAAAATAGCTTGACTCCCTCTTCTTTGGGGCAACCCCTGAGATATTGGAACAGTGTTATCATGTCTCCCCTGGTCCTTCTTTTCATTAAACTAGACTAAGGGGTTTCCGCAAAGAAGAGGGGGGGTCTCCCTGTTCTCCAAAGCACCCGAAGGCAGGAGAAGAAGCAACAGATGGAAATTAACCGAAATGAGAAGTGATCTAGATCTTAAGGAGAAATTTCCTGAGCGTGAGGACAATTAAGCCAGTGGAACAACTTGCCACCAGAAGTTGTGAATGCTCCAACGCTGGAATTTTTTTAAAAACAAGAATGTTTTGGAAGGAGGAGGAGAACCCACCCTGTGCAAATCTCAGGAGGAGGAATCTGGTTTGAGTGGCCTTAGGAGGCCTCTGCCGAAGAAAAATGGAAGGGTGGAGATGGGGAAGGGGGGAACCCTTAACAATCACTCTTTGAGCTGACTCCTCCACTCCCAGCTTGCATGCCAAGGAAAAGCAGGGTGGGGAGAGGGCTCCAGTACAAATTTGCATGTTCCCCACCCTCTGTCTCTCCCTCTCCCTCTGCCTCTGTCTGTCTGTCTGTCTGTCTGTCTGTGCCTGTCTCCATTTCTGCCTGCCTCTCTCTGCCTGTCTCCATTTCTGCCTGCCTCTCTCTGTGACTGTCTCTCTCTGCCTGCCTGCCTGCCTGCCTGTACCTGTGTCTCTCTGTCTGTCTGTCTGTCTCTGCCTGCCTCTGTGACTGTCTCTCTCTGTGTGTCTGTGTCTCTCTGCCTGTCTGTCTGTACCTGTCTCTCTCTCTCTGCCTGCCTGTCTCTCTCTGCCTGTCTGTCTCTGTCTCCCTCTGTCTGTCTGTCTGCCTCTACCTGCGTCTCTCTCTCTCTGCCTCTGTCTGTCTCTCTGCCTGTCTCTCTGTCTCTCTGTGTGTCTCTTTCTGTCTCTCTCTCTCTCTCTCTCTTTTGTCTCTCTCTCTTTCTCTGTGTGTGTCTTTCTCTGTCTCTCTGCCTGTCTCCCTCTGTCTGTCTCTCTGCCTGCCTCTCTCTCTGTCTGTCTGTCTGTCTGTCTGTATCTGTGTGTGTCTCTCTGCCTCTCTGTCTCTTTCTGAAATCCATGGAGTGGGCAACTCGTGCCTTCTTTCTCAACCTCTCCAGCTCTCCAGGGCTTAATGGGAAAGAGGACCCCACCCAACTCCCCTCCCTCCGAAGCCCCGCGAGGCAGACAAGACCAAGCACATTCAGCCCTGCTCGTCGGCCCCTCCCTCCTCCTCCTCCTCCCTCGGCTGGCTCACCTGCCCCTTCCTTCCACCTTGCACAAACAGGAGGCGAAGCTCCCATGTTCCTCACCTCGGGTCCTCCCAGGGCTTCGTTCCACACCTTTCCTCTCTCTCTCTGGGTCTCGCCCCTCTCCCCCCCCCAAAAAAAATTAAATAAATACCTTTTCTTAGTTTAATTGCTCTCCAGGTACGTAAAAGCCTAAGGTGTTTACCTGCTTATTCAGGCCGAGAATTATGGGTTGGTTTTATTTTATGTTCTTCAGAAAAGCCACTGCCACTTAGCATGGCATCAATGTCAAGATCTCAGAGGCTTCAAGGACCTGCCTGGATGGATGGATGGATGGATGGAGGAAGGGGAGGCATTTCAACTTCCCGACAGCCAGCTAAATAATTTTCTTCCTCTGTTGTAGGGTCCAAATCGGTGGTTCCCAACCTATTTCTTTGGCCATGCCCCACCTGAGCATCTTTGAAATCCTGATGCCCTCCCCCCTTCACGACATATAATTCCTATTATTCAGAAAGTGAACTCCTACTCACGCGGAGGAAGCCTAAAAGGCCATAAAGGTAAAGGTTCCCTTCGCACATACGTGCTAGTCGTTCCTGACTCTAGGGGGCGTTGCTCATCTCCTTTTCAAAGCCGAAGAGCCAGCGCTGTCCGAAGACGTCTCCGTGGTCATGTGGCCGGCATGACTCAACGCCCGAGGTGCACGGAACGCTGTTCCCTTCCCACCAAAGGTGGTGCCTATTTTTCTACTTGCATTTTTTACGTGCTTTTGAATTGCTAGGTTGGCAGAAGTTGGGAAAAGTCACGGGAGCTCCCTCCGTTACGCGGCGCTAGGGATTCGAACCGCCGAACTGCCAACCTTTCTGATCGACGAGCTCAGCGCCTTAGCCACTGAGCCACCGTGTCCCTTAAAAGGCCATTAACTTGGTTTAAACAATGTCCCCAAAGAACATGGAGTCCATGAAAGAGAAAAATAAAAGAACGAAAGGCAGTAGAAGTACTGAGGAACTTTTAAAAACAATAGTATGAAGGGATATGGAAAAAAAAAACACCAGCAAATAAAGTTTCAAAACATGTGATAGAACTGAAATGCATAAATATGAAATAACTTTAATGAAATGCTTTTTCCGCAACGCTTTGATCATATTAATGACTGTACATATTCAAATCCAGGTGCCTAACGAATTCAAAATACAACTTGGGCTCACCTCAAGATCGTATTTACAACGCAATCCTATGCATGCCTACTACTCAGACGTTAAGTACCATTGTCTTCAATGGGACTTACTTGCGGTAAAATGTTGTAGGAACGCAGCTTTAGTCTACTCAAAAGTCAGGGTAAAATGGTTTTCCATCAGACAGGAGAGGTTTCGTAATTTCGTTCCTCATTTTTTTAAAAAATGGGAGTATCAGCCTTTTGTGGCAGCAGAGATCCTCCATGCCCCTTAAAAAGCCCAGGAGACCTTTACCACTAGTGGCATCTACTGGCAGTCCTCAACTTAAGAGCAATAGCACTTAGACTTATATACCGCTTCACACTGCTTTTACAGTCCTCTCTAAGTGGTTTACAGAGTCAGCTTCTTGCCCCCAACAATCTGGGTCCTCATTTTACCCACCTCGGAAGGATGGGAGGCTGAGTCAACCTTGAGCCTGGTGGGATTTGAACTGCCAGCAGCCAGAAGTAGCTTGCAGTAGCACATTCTAACCACTGCACCACCGCAGTTTAGTTTGTTTTGTTTTGTGACCATTTGGCATTACCACGGCGCTGGAAAAAGGGACCAATGACCATTTTTCAGGCTTACGACCGTTGCAACATTGCACGTGATCAAAATTCAGATACTTGGCAACTGACTCGTATTTATGACGGTTGTTGTAGTGTTCCTCTGCGACCTTCTAGAAAAGCAAAATCAATCGGGAAGCCAGATTCGCTTAACAGCCGTGTTACTAACTTTAAAACGTGCAGGGATTGCCTTAGCAACTGTGTCAAGAAAGGTCGTAAAAATGGGGCAACACTCACTTTAAAAACGTCTCACTTAGTGACAGAAACGTTGGGCTCAATTGTAGCCGTAAACCGAGGACCACCTGCACTCACCATTATTTCAAAGGGGAGAAAAGAAGTATTTGACTCAAGCGTAAATGTTCGGTTGATCCTGCAAAAATATTATCTTTGAACTCACTTTCCTGACCTCAAGACAAAAATCACTTTTCGAAATTGCAAAAACTCCCTGCAGAATTTCTTTTTTTTTTGCCATGTCGAAAGAGAGAGGCAAGAGCATATCCCTCTCTCAATCTTCTCCAACCATAAGACACCTCCATCTCCAACTGCTGGACCAACTTTTTAAGATTCCCTATTTGTTTCTTCAATTTTCCTCTCCTTCTTCTCCTAAGGGCTTATAGTCCAAAAAAGAGAAAGAGAGAAAGTGAAAGAGAGAAGGAAGGAAGGAAGGAAGGAAGGAAGGAAGGAAGGAAGGAAGGAGAAAGAGATAAGAGAAAGAGAAAAAGGAAAGAATAGAAAAGAGAAAGAAAAAAGAAAGAAAAAGAAAGAAGAGAAAGAAAGAGGGGAAGAGAAAGAAAGAAAAACAAAAGGAGAAAGAAAGAGAATAGAAAGGAGAAAGAAAGAAGAAAGAGATAAAGAGAAAGAAAGAGAAAGAAAGAGAAAAAAGGAGAAAGGAAGATAAAGAAAAAGGGAGAAAGAAAGAAACAAAGAAAGAAGAGAAAGAAAAAAGAAAAGGAGAAAGACACAGATAAAGATAAGAAAGAGAAAAAAGGAGAAAGGAGAAAGAAAGAAGAAAGAGATAAAGAGAAAGAAGGAAGGAAGGAAGGAAGGAAGGAAGGAAGGAAGGAAGGAAGGAAGGAAGAGGAAGAAAAGGAAAAGGGAAGGAAGGAAGGTAGAGCCACACTCTCATGATCAATCATTTCATTCCATCCTCCTCTAACTTCAAATTCACTTTTAGTTCACATTGATCCTTGTATTAATCAATTCTTGACTGATTACAAGCCAGCAGGAAAAATTCCCAATTCCAATGAGGACCGGAAAAAGAATTCCAACTTGCAAAGCATTCAAGCTTAAGTACAGGTAATCCTCGACTTACAAACATTCGTTTAGTGACGCTTTGAAGTTACGATGGCCCTGAAAGAGCGTGACTTACGACTGTTTTCCACACTTACGATCACTGTGGCATCCCCTCCGTCACATGATCAGAATTCGGACGCTTGGCAACTGGTTCATATTTATGACGCTTGCAGTGCCCCCGGGGTCATATGATCCCCTTTTGCGACCTTCCGACAAGCAAAGTCCATGGGGAAGTCAGTCTCACTTAACAACCGTGTTACTAACTTAAGAACTGCAGTGATTCACTTAACAACTGCGGCAAGAATGTTTGCAAAATGGGGCAAAGCTCACTTAACAGCTGTCTCGCTTAGCAATAGAAATTTTGCCCTCAGCTGTCGTTAAGCCGAGGACTTCCTGTTCAGTTCTACCGACAGCATGGCCCAATCAGACACTGAGACCACAGAGGGCCCAAAATCGTAACTTGGCTTAATTGTGGCTTGCTACATAAGCACCCAGCCTAAAAAATGCTGGGCTCCTTAAACAGGCTAAGTTCAAACCGTACCAAGGAATTATGGCTTCTGTCCATGCGCTTAAAACAGTCCTCGGTTCGGCCTGCTTTTTAGAAAGTATACTTTATTTTAGGGCAAGGATGATAGTTGCACACGGCCGTTATTCTTCGAGCAGAAAGTCCCAGATTCGGTGTCTCCATCTGAGGTTTGGAAATCCCCAAATGGAAACCATCATCTCAGCCACTTCACAGTCATTTCCAACTATCATGAGTGCTAAGCAAGGCCCCGATTGGTGCGTAACAAGACAGGCACAGATGCTCTTCTGAACTTCTCCACCACTAATACCCGCATCCTTGCTTCCTAGTATCCTCTGGACCTCTACCAAAGTCATCATGCTGGGCTCCTCCTCACAATCCTCCTCACCTTATATATATATGGAGTGAGCAGGATTGTGAGTATATATACGTATATTCTCACCTTTGCCATAATCCTCAAACGTAAGCCAGCATACACACAAACATACAATGCAGGGAGGCTGAAGTCAATGTTATTATTATTATTATTATTATTTCTTAGATTTTTAGACCGCCCCTCTCCCAAAAAGGGACAAAAATGTCCCAAGGCCTTCTGGAAACATGACCATCATTGCACTAAACTCAGATTCTGACACAGTTGACTTGAGTATTTTATGCTCCCCGGGTCACATCCTGCCCTTTTCGCTGTCCCAATCTGGCCCGCATGAGATCAATCGGAAATTAGAAATCAAATGTAAGTAAGTGTACACCATGCATTGTTTCTACTTTAAAGGCAACTAATTATTATTATTATTTTTCAATTGATGTGTGTACATGTGGGGGTGCCTATATATGTATCTTCCCGGCCTTATTGGTTCGACACTCCCCACAACAGTTCCCGTTTGTTCGTCACCTGGGGCAAAATAATCGCCCACCTTTGCAATACAGAAATCTCGAAGCTGTGTTTTTCTTTGCACGTTCACCCCTCCGGAGTACGATAAAAGACGAAGTCACCAAGAGACAGCCAGGCCAAAATGGATTCGATTCAATGTCCCTTTCACAGGGAGTAAAGAGAGCTTTCGGATCAAGCCTGCCAGAACCCAGGAAGTCCTCAAACTTACAACCATTCATTCAGTGACCGGTCAAAGCACTGGAAAAAGTGACGTATGACTGTTTCCCCAACTTAGGATAGTTGCAGCATTCCTACAATCATGTGATCAAAATTCAGACGCTCGGCAACTGATTCATATTTATGACGGTAGCAGTGTCACACGATCTCCTTTTACGACCAAAATCAAGGGGAAAGCCAGATTCCCTTAACCACGTTGACTTAACATATCCATTGCAGTGATTTACCTTCCCAACTGCGACAAGGAATGTCGTCGACGGGGCAAACTTCACTTAACAACTGTCCTGCTTAGCAACATACATTTTGGACTCGATTGTGGTCCTAAGTCAAGGAGCTTCTTCTGAACTCTATAGTGCCTGTTAAAACTTGGATTGGTTTATAGCAGGGGTGTCCAAACTTGGCAACTTTAAGACTTGTGGACTTCAACTCCCAGAATTCCCCAGCCAGCTCTGCTGGCTGGGGAATTCTGGGAGTTGAAGTCCACAAGTCTTAAAGTTGCCAAGTTTGGATTATAGTATAGCGTTTATTGTCATTGTACATCATGTGTATAAGGAAATTGGTTATAAACCATCATCCTCTCTAAGCAATTTGGCCACGGGCCTTTTCTCACTCCTCCCTCTCTCTCTTTTGCCTTTCACACCCTGCAACTGCTCTCTGTTGTAGCCTTCCTCGGCAGTGTACTCTCCACAAATGCTCTACACACCTGATAAAAGTTCACAGATCATAGTCCACTCTGCAATAAAACGGCTTCATCTTTAAACCACACTTTCTTTTTCCTCTGGCAAATTAACTTCCCTTTCTGCCCTTCCAAACTCTCCCCAGAGCCATCATCCTTGGCTGGAAAAAACGAACCAACAGGAGGTTGAATCCCGTCCACGGCTTCACTTTTCTACACCCCCCACGCCTAAAACCTGCTACCCGGCGGGGATCCCAGAAGAAAAATAAAAGTTAACCAAGGTTTCCAGGAAGGGGTTCGTTGTTGTATTTTTTAAAATAGCACTTCTTCCTTACTTCTTCCTTCCAAAATAAACCTGCTTCTGTCTCTTCCACTAAAGTTTGGGAAGGACTTTGTTTCGGAAGCACGGCTGTGTGTTTTTGTTTTTTTGCAGGTGCCAACCAGGGAAATGCAAATAAAAAAGTCCTGGACTTACAACCGTTTAATGACCTTTTCGAAGTTACAACGGGCCTGAAAATCAAAGCGACATGACAGCTTTTCACAACTTAGGACCATTGCAACGCCCCCGTTTTGTGATCACAATTCAGGCGTGCTTGGCAAACTGTCTCATATTTATGACGGCTGCAGTGTCCCCTGGGCTCACGCCGTCCCCTTTTGCGTCCTCCTGACAAGCAAAGGAGGCCAGATTCACTTTACAACCGTGCCACTAACTGAACCCCTGGGATGGATTATTCACTCCACCCCTGAGGCATGCAAGCAAGCTGGGGCAAAACTCACAGCGGCCTCACTTAGCCATCGAGGCTCCGTTGTGGTCGTAAGTCGAGGACTATCCGTACAGCCCGATAGCTTTGCAATTCTGCCACCCCCCATGGGAGATCAGGGCAGGAGGGGCTGGCATAGAGCTGGACTATAAAACTTCCTGGTGCCAGTCCCATCAGACGGCAGCAAGGCTTCGTCCCACCCTGCAGGGGTGTCGTGACAAGGGTGGCAGTGGAGGTCTCTCCCTCTTGAGCCGGCCTGGGCCTCTTTCAAGGGCTGGAAAGGAAGGCTGAGGCCTGCAGGACTCCAGGCCCGGGACTTCCTGGTTGGCCACCTGGCCGCTTACCTGCCCTGCAGGTGCCTGCAACCTGCGTCATCTGAACGGGCTAAGCCTCATCCAGCCAGGGAGGGCGGCCAAGGAAGAGACAGGCCAGGCTTCTGGAGACCAAATGGGGCCCACCATGGGCCTGGCAAGCCCCACACACACACACAGGCACCCCCCTTGCCTTTCTACCCCTAAAAAGTTTGAACCCCAATTTTGGAAGTGCTTAGATGACTATAATCCCCACTCAGGAAACTCTCAGTTATTCGTCTTTCACCCCCACCCCAACCAGAGGACGACCCAGCCGGCTTCCCTTGCCCTTGGAGGCCTCGAAAAGACAGTCTGGCTGCCCTCTCGAGCCTCGGCGCTGGCCTCGCGCTAGGCCTCGCATCCCCGGCCTCGCCTAGCCGGTGCGTCCGGGGACCCCACCTCTCCCTCGGGGGGGAAGGGGTTGACGTGGGTCCCGCTCGAGCGCCTTCCCTTCCCCATCTCCCTCCTTCTCCCCCCCTCCCACGGCCGCTATTGGCCGAAGAGGCCAGAGGGGAGGGGGAAAGACGCCATTGGCCGGCGGCGGCGCCTGTCAACACGCCTCCCGCGGCAGGCCCGCTCGCGGGGCATCTCGGGAGAGGTAGTCGCCGGCCTGCTTTGCACCTGCAGGCCGAAGAGGTCGAGAAGACTACAACTCCCAAGCAGCCCCTCTCTTTATCTCTTTCCTTCTCTCTCTCTCTCTCTCTCTCTCTCCCCCTCTCCCCCTCTCTCCCCCAGGGCTTTGCAAGCCCCCTCCCTTTAAAAAAACACATATCCTGCCCCCCCACCCCACCCCAGCCCCAGCCAGTACAACGTAGGCACGCAAGCACGGAATACTTGCAAGGGGGTCGGCCAAGGCAAAAAAAAAAAAAAAGAGCCAAGGCCGGACGACGAGGAGGAGGGGGCGGAAACTTCTGCCCCGCTTCCCTTCCCTTCCCTGCCTCCCCCGCGCGATTGCAACCCGCGCGCTCCCCCCCCACCTTCGCCCAAAGGGGGCAACCGGGGACACCCAAACCCCCCGGATCTCCCCCCGCCTTTCCCTGTTTTGCATCGATCACTTTCCCTTTTTAATTTCCCTTTTTTTTGCAAATGCAACCCCCCCTCCCCACTTTCCCTTCTCGTCCCAACCCCCCCTTCACCCCCCCACCCCCACCCCACGCTTCGATCAACCCCTCCCGGGGCCACTTAGGGACGTTCGGCCCAAGCCAAACCAACCCCCTCCCCACTCCTCCTCTTCCTCCTCCTTTGCAAAGCCCCCCACCCCGTTGCAAAGCCGCCTTACGCGCGCTGTCTGCCCCCTCCCCCCCCACTTTTCCCCGACCCGCAGGTGATCCGGGAACGCAGGAGGGAAAGTTGAGCTTGGCGCCCCCCCCCCCCCAGTCGCCCGCAAGAGTTTGTGGGTGCAAAGCCCCCTCCCCACTTTTTCTTCTTTCTAACCAGCCAGCGCTAATAAAGCCCCCCCCTATCCAAAAAAATAACCCCCCATGGAAATTTCCCACCCACCCATGACCCATTGGCTTGGCTGTCCTTACCTTCTTGGTCCGCGGGGGTCTCTCGGGTGGGCGCGGGCGGAGGCGAGGGTCGCGGAATGGGGGGAAAGGGGAGGGAGGGTGGACGGGCAGCAGCGGCAGCCAGGCGCGTCCCGGCCTCCCGGCTCTGGCTGGCTGGCTGGCTGTGCCTTGCTCGCCTGCCTGCCCGCCCTGCCTTGTAACAGTAGATGCAAAGCCCCGTATGATGCCGTGAACTCCCTTCCTGGTTGCTCTCCGGGCGAAAGAGGGGTCCCTCCCTTCTCTTAAAGGTGCAGCCGCCGCGCGCTCCGCGGGGGCAAAAAAAACCCAAAGGAGGCAAAAAATGAAAATACCAAAAAAAAAAAAATCCCTACCGGGGTGGTTGGGGAGGATGGGCACGGCCGGGGAGGATGGGCACCGGATCCAGAAGGAAAAGAGAGATCCAGAAGGAAGGAGACACCACCCCCCACCCCCACCCAACCACCCCCAACCACCCCTCGGGGGTCCGCCGCTTTTGCAAAGCCGGCCGCTTCTTGCCACGTCTCCGCCGTTGGCTGGCGCCCGGGCTCCCGCCGCGCTCCGTGCCAAGGGCGCGCACACACACGGAGAGAGACACACACACACAGCCTGGCCAAGGGGGCTGCTTGGCTTTTTTTTTGTTGTTGTTGTTGCCCTGCCCCGCCTCGCCTCCCTTCCCCTCCCCAGCGATCGGCCGAGGGACCCTTCCCCTCCCCTCCCACCCACCCGGAGGCGAGGCAAGGCAGAGGGCTCGCCGGGTTATCTCAACCCCGACAGGCCGGGCAAGGCTGTTCCCGAAAGAGAGAGGGGGGGGAGGGAGGGAGGGAGAGAGAGAGAGAGAGAGAAGAGAGCCAGCCGCTTTTCCTTTTGCACGCCCGTCCGCGGGCTTTTGCACGCGCGTTTTGCACGCGCGCGCGCGGCACCCTTCGGCGGGAGGGGGACGACACGCGCGGGAGGGGATGGGGGAGCGTGGCTTGGGGATGCCGGGTGGAAGAGAGGGTGATCCCCCTCCCCATGCACACTTACACACACACACACACACACAAGCACGCACGCTTTTGCAACGACTCGCGAAGTGCGCGAAGTTGCGCCCCGGCGTGAATGACGCGGGTCTGTCTGTGCGCGGTTTTGGGTTTGGGTTTTTCTCACGTTGGTGTTAAGTGTGGAAGGGACCCCGGGAAGAGCCGCGTGCAAGGAAATTCCCATTCGAACGCGCGCCGATTGGCGTGCACATGTCAAAGGGACGGTAAAAGCGTTGGCATTATTCTAAGGCTTAGGGAAATCGCCGACCTCAGGCGCAGCAAAGCAGTGGCTGGGGGGACTACACAGCCCATGCGCCAGCCAGGCCCGCCCGGAGTTTTTTCCGAGCCGCCTTGCAAAGGAAGGACGCGGCGATTCGTCCCCGGGAGGAGAAGGGGGTTCGCTTCGGGCTGCGTGATCCGCCGCGTCCCGCAGGGGATTTTTCGCGCTGGGTTGGTTGCGGGGTAAAGGGGAAGTGGGGTGGATGGATCGGGTCCGTTTTTGACTGGCGAAGGGTGGCCGAAAGGAGGAGAACCGCGTTCACACGTGCAGGCGGAGCGGATCCTTGCCCAGCGTAAACTCGGGCGGTGAAAGTGAGACAGCTGGTCACTTTGATCTAAAAATAGGTTTGGCTAAGTGTTGCATGCTTGGGTGGAACCACAAACCCTGCGAGGTAGGCATCTTCTTTTTACAGGTGGGTCAGGCCTGTTAAAGCACCAGAGGGGGGAGGGGGGAGGGGCACACCCACACCCAGCCTCCAAATGTCACCCTGTTCTTTAATGTTAATCCTTCCCAACTCTCCTATTCTGGATAAATTGAGGGTGGAGGGGGTTGGACTAGAAGATCTCCAACGTCCCTTCTAACACTGTTATTCTGAAACTTTTATTCCAGTGAGGTCAGCCATTAGAATTAGGTTGTTAAATGAGTTTTGTCCCGTTTTACAACATTTGTTAAACGTTGCAGCTGTTAAGTTAGTCACACGAGTGGATCGGCTTGGCTTTGCCCCGGGACACTTCAACCATCATAAATAGGAGTTGCTTGAGTGAGAGGATGGACTAGAAGACCTTGAAGGTCCCTTCCGAATTTTTTGTGCCTAGATTCAGCCGCCTTTGAATTCCTCAAGAAAATTGAAATAATTGCTTTGCGGTTTTCTCTGGACCATCTTCCTTTCAAGACAGAATGTAATTTTAATAGGATGATCCAGATTTTATTGAAAGCATTTCACACTAAGTAAGCTAGTTACAGGAAGTCCTCGACTTACGACCATAATCAAGCCCCAGAATTTCTGTTGGTGAGCGACACATCTGTTAAATGTGTTTTGCCCCACTTTACAATCTTTTCTTACCACCGTTGTTAAGTGGATCACTGCAGTTGTTAAGTGAGTAACACGGTTGTTAACTTGGCTTCCCCATTGATTTTGCTGGTCAGAAGGTAGCAAAAGGGGATCACATGACTACAGGACACTACGACCGTCCTAAATGCGAGTCAGGGGCCAAGGGTTTGAATGTAAATCACGTGACCACAGGGATGCTGCAATGGTTGTAAGTGTGAAAAATGGTCATAAGTCGCTTTTTTTAGTGCTGTTGTAACTTTTGAACCGTCACTAAATGAACTGTCGAGGACTACGTATTTTTAAAAAAGAAATGTTGATCAACCAATTGGGTACCAGCATGAAAATACAGGTAGTCCTCGACTTACGACAGTTTGCTTAGTGACCGAAGCTACAACAGCACTGAAAAATGTGACACGACCATTTTTCACACTTGCAGTGTCCCCATAGTCACCCTCACCTGATCAATGATGCTTGGCAACTGACTCACATTTATGACGGTCGTAGTGTCCCAGAGTCACGCGATCCCCTCTTGCGACCATTTGACAAGCAAAGTCAACGGGGAAGCCAGCTTCCACTTAACAACGGGATAATAACATATAAGCTGCAGCGGACTCCCTTAACAACGGTGGAAAGAAAAGTCGTAAAATGGGGCCAAAACTCACTTCACCAATGTCTCCCTTCAGAACAGAAATGCTGGGCTGAATTGTGGTCGTAAGTCGAGGAGCATCTTTAAATCGCCAGACAACCCTAATTTCAAGAGCAATTGAAATAAATTTGCAGCCGGGTTTCAGATGTAAATGTTGGCCTTGCTGTCAGAACTTGGGTGAAAGGGGGAGTGGGTCCCTTTAAAATCCATGGGGGCTCCAGGATCCAGAATGTGTTGTTGTCCACCAGTGGAGCTGGCAGCAGATTCGGACAGTGGGGAGGTTGGGGAGGAACATCGGCCAGTCCCGGAGTCCGAGGAAGGCTCTGATGAGGACTCTGTGTTGGAGGCAGAGAGGGGGCCAGGGACGTCTGACAGTTATCAGCTGCCTTCAGAGTCAGAGATCAGTGGGGCAGAAGAACAGCTGGAGCCTGTTCCCAATATGCGCATGCGCAGAGTTGCCAGACAAAGGGAGCAGCTAAAGAACAGGGGTCTTTGGGAGTAAGGTCACAGGTGGATGGTGAATGGCCCCTCCCAGAGGGAATAAAAGAGGAGCAAAAGGGGAGTGGAGTTTGCAGGAGAGACAAGTAGTTCGCTTAATTGGTTCCTGACTCTCCGAGACTCCTTGCCAAGTTCTGCAGAGATCGGCCTGGCAGCTCTCCAAGCCAGAGAAGGTCTGTGACCGTAAATCCTCCCTTGAAAGACTTTGCTGGGTGTGAATGAGCAGAATCCACAGTCAATTAATAAAAGGTTTTTTTTGTCGGGACCAGGAGTTTGCTTCCTGCTCTTGGGAAGCCTCGGTCAGAACAGAATGCCCAGCTAGCCAGCAAGAAAAATGAAAGGCCTGTCAATCACCCTCTTGCCCCTGAATTAACTAAGCCCCACCCCTTTATGGTATTTTCCCTGCATGGTTAAAAAAGGGAAAAAACAGGATTTCAAGTCAGGAAGAATGGGTGGAGCCTCACCAGATTGGGCGGAGCCTCCTGGACATTTAACAACTAGAGGGGGTTGCTGATGTGTGGTCATGTTCGGGGTTCGAATTTCTAGAGGACTCACTCTGGGATGGTGTCCTCGGCTTACGACCAAAATTAAGTCCCAAATTTCTGATAGGAAGGGAGACGTTCATTGAGTTTTGCCTCATTTTACGACCTCTTGCCAAAGTTGTTAAGGGAATTACGCTGCCGTTGTTAAGTCAGTCACACAGTTGTTAAGCGAATCTGGCTTCCTCCATTGATTTTGCTGGGCAGAAGGGAACCGCATGACTCCGGGAGACTGTGACCGTCGTAAATGTGAGCCAGCTCAAGCGATTCGCTTAACAACTGTGGCAACAAAAGGTCCTAACGTGAGGCAAAGCTCGCTTAACTGTCTCCCATAGCGACAGGAATTTGGGGTCAATTGCGGTCGTACGTCGAGGACTACCTGAATATAGTATTATTACCGAAATATTAACAAGGACCGTGTTTCACACCTATGACCGTTGCAGCGTCCCTGTGGTCATGTTCTGATGTCGAGCAACTGACTCACATTTATGACGGCGTCAGTGTCCCGGGGTCATGTGGGTCATGTGATCCCCTTTTGCAACCTTCTGACAACAGAGAAATCAGAGATTCATTTTACAACTGTGTTATTAATTTAATAATTGCACTTAACAAATGTGGCAAGGAAAGACGTAAAACAGGACAAAGCTCCCGTAACAAATATTTCACTTGGCGGCCTAAATTCTGGGCTCAGTTGTGGTCGTAAATCCAGGACTACCTGTATTTTAATGTCTTTCTTTTCTGTAATATATTTTGCTGTAAGCCCCCCAAAGTCTTTGGATACGAGATGGGCAACCAATACATTTTTCTAAGTAAATATAAACCCTTAGGCATGGATGTCGTATTTAAATGCCTTGGTAAGGCCACACTTGGAATCCAGCATTCAGTTCTGGTCGCCACGATGTAGAAAAGATGTGGAGACTCTGGAAAGAGTGCAGAGAAGAGCAACAAAGAGGATTAGAGGGTGAAACCTATGAAGAATGGTTGCAGGAAGTGGGTATGTCTAGTTTAATGAAAAGAAGGACTAGGGGAGACATGATAGCAGTCTTCCCATATCTCAGGGACTGCCACAAAGAAGAGGGAGTCAAGCTATTCTCCAAGGCACCTGAGGGCAGGACAAGAAGCAATTGGTGGAAACTAATCAAGGAGAGAAGCAACTTAGAACTGAGGACAAATTTCCTGCCAGAACAATTAATCAGTGGAACTCCTTGCCTCCAGAAGTTGTGAATGAGCCAACACTGGAAGATGTTGGATAACCATTTGCCTGAAGTGGTGTAGGGTCTCCTGCCTAAACAGGGTTGGACTAGAAGGCCTCCAAGGTCCCTTCCAACTCTGTTATTCTATTTCTATTCTATTGAAGGGCCCGTTTAGAATTTTTACGCTCTAAATCAGCTTTTTTTTTTACATTCTAAATCAGCTTTTAAAAAAAAAAAATTCTCTGTTTGCTTTGAAATGGCTCTTGCTCCATTGTTCTCTTTAAGGGTTTTTATTCTTATTTATTTATTTAATTGTCCCAGCTCCGGTGGATTTCGTTTTCCAGCAGCTCGTAAACAAAGTCTCCTCTTGGGTTTGCATTATTTCTTCTTCTCCCAAATTCTACTTTAAGGGAGTTTTTAGGAACTTTCTGGTTTTTTGAGCAGCGGCTGTTTTTATGCGTCAGGTCTGTGATGAACGCTGGTTGAAAGGAGGGGTGCGTTTGGAAGGCAAATGACAGCGAGAAATGGATGCACACAACGTCCTTCACAGAACCCCTCCAGTGGTTGGAGTTTTCTTTAGGACAAATTTAATTTTGTTGCACCGTTCAGCCCTCCTTGCCTTGTTTAGGAAGCTGGGAAAGGGGGGGAAGGGGAGAATGGGGAGGGGAGGAGGAGCAGAGAATGGGGAGGGCAAAGTAGGACAGTTTGTTTGTTGACGTTGTGGGTTGACCTTGCCTGCTCTCCAGCCAACTTTGTTTTTTATCACTTCTCTGCCATGTCAGACCCTGAAAAACATTTTATCGTGCCCGTGAAATGCTGGGGCAGAACCGAAGGGAGCCACTGACATCACTTGGCCTTGGGATTCTGGGCTGCTTCCCACCAGCCATCGTTTTTTGGGGAAGGGAAGCAAAACCTCAACCGTTAATTCAGGGCTGGTTGCTTTCAAAGGGAAAACATCATTTGCATTGGGCTTTTTAATTAATCTATTTTTTATGGACTCCCAAGGTCAGGGATATGAGATTGGCTGCTTCTATCTATCTATCATCTATCTTTCTATCTATCTATCTATATCTATCTATCTATCTAGATCTGTTTGTCTATATCTATCCACTGTCTGTGTCTATCCATCTATCTCTATCCACCGCTTATCTATCACCTATCTAAATATGTCTATATTTATCCACTATTTATCCATCCATCTGTTTCTATCTCTCTATCTATCTACTGTAGATCTGTCTGTCTATACCTATCCACTGTCTATCCATCTATATCACTTTATCTATCATCTATCTATGTCTATCTTTATCCACTGTGTATTTATCCATCCATCTCTCTCTCTCTCGATCTGTTTCTTTCTCTATCCACTGTGTATCAATCCATTCATCCATCTATCTATCATCTATCTAATCTATAGATCTTGTCTATCATCTATCTATATCATCTATCTTCATTGTCTATCATCTATCCATCTATCTATAACTATGTCATCTACCGTCTGTATCTCTCTCTCTATCCACGGTCTATCCATCTCTCTCTATCCTCCATCTGTCTGTCTGTCTCTATCATTATCATCTATCTATATCTATCGTCTATCACTGCACAAATGTGACTTACGACCATTTCCGGGAGTTGGAAGTCCACAACTGGTAAAGTGGCCAAGGTTGAGGCCCCTGTGCTTAGCCTGTCATCAGATTGCTGAGAGAGGCTTCAAGGTCGATGATCCTTCTGGAGAACTACACTTGCCCCATGTGGAGTGGAGTCTGAGCTAAGTCTATGAATTCAAGGTCAACATAGGGACCTAACTCTTCACCTGGCCAACTATTTGTTCCAGCGGTCAACAACTAGTGGTACGTTGACCACTGATGGTCCGCGAGAACATGTTGGTGGTCCGCAGAAAAATTATTTGCATTTTTTATATTGCACTAAATCAGGGGTCTTCAAACTACGGCCCCTGGGCCAGATACATGCAATGAATGTTTGTGTTACTGCAGAGAATCTCCCCCATTGGGGTCTTTTTGTGCAGGTCGGAGGGGGGCAGAAATTCTGGCATGGGGTCTGCTTCAGCTTCCTGGTGGGGGGCTTTGGGCGAAGGCTGGAGGGAAGCACCTCTGTTGGCAAGGAGCCGGAGGGCCTCGTTCCAGTGGGACTGCATCATGGCCTGGAACTGGCTGACCATCTCATCCCAGCGAGATGGAGGAGCCGGTACCTGGCCTTGCATTCCCACAGGTTTCCCTCTGCTTGGAAAGCCCATGCTCCTAGTCCTCAGTGAGGAGCTTCTGCTGAGCCTCCTTCTTGGTTGGATCCAATTTGAGCTGAGCTGCTTTGCCAACTCCTTCTCGTGGTGGCTGCTTAGCTCCAGCAACTGCTTCCTATTGGGGCCCTAAGGAGCCCGGGCGGGCAGGGGAGGTGTGACTGGGAGGGGAGGGGTGAGTAGAGGCCCGCGAGGTGCCCCTTGACATGAGTGATGAGTTGGCCACACCCACCCAGTCACACAACCTAGCCACGCCCACCCAGCCAGTCATTAGGCAGATCATATTAGTGGTCCTTATCAATTTAGTGGTCCCCGAGGTCCAAAAGGTTGGGGACCCCTGGTTTATTCCATACATGTTCTTGGTGGGTGGTAAAAGCCCCCCAGAAGGCGATGCGTGGTAGAGTCCATGTGGTGATGATTGCTTTGCTGAGGGAAAGGATGACACGAGATGGCCCTCAAGAGGTCCTAGCTGGCCACAATAATCCTGGACAGGCTCCATGAGAAACTGGTTGGGGTGCTCTTGAGAGGTTCCTGGAGGATTGTGATGATCTAGGCCTCCTCAAGGCTAGGTTTTGGACAAGGACATCATGCTGATAGGACATTGGTCATGCCTGATGACCTTCAGCAAAGTCAGGACAAGTGTAGAACCATCCTGGTTCCCTTGCATCTCTCAATGGCTTTGGATACCGTTGACCCAAGTATCTTCCTGGACCAAGTCGAGATCCAGGGTGTGTCCGTGGAGTGGAGGAAGAGATCAAGCTTGAGACCCTTGAGTTGGGTTGGCTCAACTCTCCACGTTCTTGTTTTATACTTATACTAGTTGATAACCCGGCGTTGCCTGGGTATTTATTTATAGGGGGGAAATGTCCGGACCAAACGTAATTTCTAACGTTGGATTTTCCCCCTTACCAGAGGGAGCCCCCTTGTGGAGTACTGTGAAGCCATTACCATGGCAATTCCACTGTGCTGTACAGTAGAAGCCATTTACAGCAGTACAGTAGAAGCCATTTTAAGGCACAACAGGCTGTATCTTAATAGAACACCCCCCCCCCCCCAAGGGGTGTTTGCGGTATCTTATCCCCACAGTATTTGTTTGCAGAGAGTAAGTCATCTGTGTACCATGCTTGGTTGAAATTGCTCAAGGAGTTCCAGAGTTATGCTGGAACACACACACATACACGCACAAGCGTGGTCGAAACTGTGACGTTGGTCGATTAGCTCTCTCTGTCTTCTCATGTCTAGAGGTTCAGTGGGAAGAACTTAGTGTGGATAATTGGACCACTCAGGGGATTGTTGCCCTTTGGTGTACAGCCCGAGTCAGTCACTCACAAGTCCTACTCATGGAGTAGGCAGTGTTTGTGTCCTGGAAGACCTTCTGCATTGGGAGTTAAGCTGGTTCCCAGTTGCCTTCTTGGAAGTGCCGATTATCCCATCTAAAGCTATTCCAGATATAGGACCAGCCTGTCTCCCGTGGTTTCTGCCAAATCTGCTTAATCGGGCATATTATGGGTACTATCACAGCAGCACAGTGGCCTAGTAGTGAAGATGCTCGCTTCCCATTTGGAAGGTTGAGAGTTCAAATCCTAGGTCGCGGCAGATGTTTCTCTCTCGGGGTGCAAAGAGAAAATATTTGCTGTGAACTCTCTGTAGGCACCCGGAAGCGTATCTGAACAGTAAATGCTCAGCTCCATTCAGCTCCTTGACTCCATCTCAAATTAAGGGTTGTAAATTAATTCTGGGACCTGTCAATTAAAATGCCACTTGATGGGACCCAGAAATGTGTGTGTTGGCAGCCTCTCTGCAGAACATTAGAGATCCATATGAAAACCAGCCCCCCCCCCCCCAAATAAAATTGTTTAAACGATTTCTTAAACCTGGCTCTTCCTCTACAGTCATGATGGATTCAACCTTTAAAATATTAATAACATGAAAGAAAAATAAAAAAATAACTTAAGGGATGATTGGTTTGCTATTTTCTTCCAGGATGGCATTATAGGTCCCTATCTTGCCTCTACTCTGCATTACATGGTGGTCTCCTATCCCTGCCTGGTTTTGGAGTCCAGCCTAGTCTTACCACTAAAATCCTTGTTCAATGGCATCCTAATATAATGAACTTCTGGATCACTTGGCTGAGTTTGGCAACTATAGTGTTTCCCTGTGTTCTTTTGACCCCCAAAATAAGTGCTTGGCCTTATTTCTGGGGAGGTCTTATTATTTTTGAGCTGCAGGGGGCCCCCTTAACCTCGACCCGTGGCCCGTGGATCAGCTGATCCAGAGAAGGCCAGAAGTCCGGTATCTGTTTGTGGCACACTCTAGCCAGCCCTAGCGTCGCTGGGCTGCCGCTCTTTTTGCGAGCGCCACTAAGAGAAGGGGCGCAGGATCTAGGGTTTGCGGGAGCAGCCTCAAGGCCGCTCCGCATAGATGGCAGGTGCAAGCGGGGGCATGTTCCCTCCTTGCCCCCCCCCCCCGATATGGCGGGGATCGGCTGCGCATGAGTGCAAATATTTTAGAGGGCTTATTTTGGGGGGAGGGCTTATTTTAGCTCATACGCACAAAAGGCCCGATTGGGCTTATTATCCAGGGAGGTCTTATTTTCGGGGAAACAGGGTAGAAACTGAAGAAATGAAGCAATGAATGAACTTGATGAGAAAGGTAAACCTATTTTATAGCAATGGAACCACTGGATAAGGATTTCTTTGTCATAAGAAGACACCATTTCTAGCTTTGTAATTTGCAGCATTGTACAGGTAGTCCTCGACTTATGAACACAAGCGAGTCCAAACATTTTCTGTTAAGCGAGACAGTTGAGTTTTGTTCCATTTTATGGCTTTTGGTGCCACAGCTGTCAAATGAATCACTGGAGCTAAGTTAGTAACATGGTCGTTAAGTGAAGAAGGACTAGGGGAGACATGATAGCATTCTTCCAATATCTCAGGGGCTGCCACAAAGAAGAGGGAGTCAAACTATTCTCCAAGGCACTGGAGGGTAGAACAAGAAGCAATGGGTGGAAACTAATCAAGGAGAGAAGCAACTTAGAACTGAGGAGAAATTTCCTGACAGTTAGAACAATTAATCAGTGGAACAGCTTGCCTCCAGAAGTTGTGAATGCCCCAACACTGGAAGTCTTTAAGAGGATGTTGGATAGCCATTTGTCTGAAACGGTATAGGGTTTCCTGCCTAGGCAGGGGGTTGGACTAGAAGACCTCCAAGGTCCCTTCCAACTCTGCTATTGAATTGTGTTGTATTGAATCCAGCTTCCCCATCGACTTTGCTGGTCAGGTGGTCGCAAAAGGGGATCACATGACCCTGTGACTCTACAACCGTCATAGTGTCTGAATTTTGATCAGGTGACCATGGGGATGCTGCAACGGTTGTAAGTGTGAAAACAGAGAAATCACTTTTCTCAGTGGCGTTAACCCTAATCTTAACCCTAACTTTAAAGCAGGGGTGTCCAAACTTGGGAACTTTAAGACTTGTGGACTTCAACTTCCAGAATTCCCCAGCCAGCAGAGCTGGCTGGGGAATTCTGGGAGTTGAAGTCCACAAGTCTTAAAGTTCCCAAGTTTGGACACCCCTGCTTTAAACAATCACTAAATGAATGTTGGGGCCTGCCAGGAGCCAGCAGAGCTGGCCGCAGAGTCGGAGAGTGAGGACGTTGGAGAGGAACATGGGCCATTCCTGGGGGCTGAGAAAAGCTCAGACGAGGGCTCTGCATCGGAGGTAGAGAGGGTGCTAGACAGCAGTGAGGGCCGAGGGACAGCCAGAGCCTGTTTCCGGTCTGCGCATGCACAGAGCTGCCAGAAGACAACAACTCGGAAAGCAGGGTTGGCTTGGGAGTAAAGCCACACCTTGGAGGTGATTGGCCCCTCCCACAAGAAAGAGGAACGAGCGGGGAGTGGGCTTTTGCAGAAAACAATTAGTTCATTCTGTTGTTTCAAGAGTGGAAAGTTCTGGGACTCTGTGACCAGTTTTGCCTTGCCTGGCGCTTGGAAACTAGTTATCTGGCAGCTCTCCAAGCGAGATAAGGTTCGTGTGGATAAACATTCCTCGGAAAGACTGTTTGCTAAGCCTTGCGGAATGTGAATTAAAGGAATCCACAGTCGTGTAAATAAAAGAGGTTTTACTGGGACCAAGACTCTGCTTCATGCTTGTTAAGGAAGCCTGGGTCAGAATAATGAACTGCTTATAAGTCGAGGACTACCTGTCATGTTTTATGGGATTAATTCCCTCGAACTGAGCTATTGAAACCCACTTCTGCAAAGTTTTCTTGGAAATAGAAAAAAAAAATAGTCACACAATGTCACCTATATTTATACTTAAAAGAGAGAGAGAGAGAGAGAGAAAGCAGCACATTGTAATGTAAAGTGCCATTTATTTTATCTCCCCATGATGAAAATATTTCCTTAAAAAAAATTGCACCATCATAATGCTGAACACATTCTCCTTAAAACACCCCTAAAACAACTAAAGCCAAAAAAACCCAAAACAAATTCAAAAAGCAAACAAAACAAAAACAAAACAAGAGCAAAAACATACCGAACTGTCAAAACTTTTACTAAGTTACTTTTTTTTTTTTGTTGGTTGGTTTAAAAATTTAAATAGAGGCAGAGAAACATGAAAGACACCCCTGGGGCGCACGGACACCCCCCCGTTTCCCTCCCGTCCCAGCTAAAGCTTCACTGTGCGGATATGGGTTCTGTCGAAATGATCATAACTAAAAAGGAAAAAGAAAAAAGCAGTGCCCGTTTTTGGACGGAGCGACCCCTGGTGCCGTTTCTCAACTCCAAACGCTGAATAGGGTACATTCAAATCGGCAGGAGTCATGTGTCGTCGTCGTCCCCCCAAATTGGAGCAAAAATGCGTTCGCGCAGGGGAGACAAGAGAGAATTACAGTAGCAGCTAGTGAGGAAATTTTTTAAAAAAAACAACAACCCAGAGAGCCATGCGCCACAGACCCTCCTGCCGTCACGCTGCAACATGGGCCACCTCGCAGGGATGTTAAGGTCCAAAAATGTCTCAAGCTGGATGTTGCATTAAGAGAACAGACGCGCAATTGCCGTGACCCGCGTAAAGATGGACTATTCCAGTGGAACGTTATGATTTTTGACATCTCAAAATGTTTTGGACACAACCTGGCCTTCCAGGATTGATTAAAGATTTTTTTTTAAAGTTTTCTTTGCATTTTGGGGCTCTTCCTGGGGAGAATCCACCTTCCCCCCCCCCCCCACTTCTCTCATCGCTCTCCAGCAGGTTGGGGAAAAGGGGAGGAATGAAAGCCTCCACAATGGTCACTCAACCTCCATGCTTCCACGCACTCTTAGCTGCGCAGACCAGGATGGCAGCAATGTGGCTGGAAGCCTTTGTAGCATTCAAATACAGCCAGAGATTGCAAATTTGGCCACTTTTTAAGACTTGTGGACTTCAACTCCAGCTTTAAAATGAAGGCCTTCAATTGATTGACTTAAAGAGCTACGGCCATTTAAAAAAACAACAACAATAAAGTAAGGGTTCTCCTCACACATATGTGCTAGTCGTTCCCGACTCTAGGGGGCGGTGCTCATCTCCATTTCAAAGACAAAGAGCCAGCGCTGTCCGAAGACGTCTCTGTGGTCATATGGCCGGCATGACTAAACACCGAAGGCGCATGGAACGCTGTTACCTTCCCACTAAAAGTGGTCCCTATTTTTTCTACTTGCATTCTTACATGCTTTCGAACTGCTAGGTTGGCAGAAGCTGGGACAGGTAACGGGAGCTCACTCCGTTATGCGGCGCTAGGGATTCAAACCGCCGACCTTTCTGATCGACGAGCTCAGCGTCTTAGCCACTGAGCCACCATGTCCCCTTTTAAAACAATACAATCATTATTTTTTACTTGCAATATTTGAAACTCAACCAGCAGCCCAGGCTGGACCAAGAGAGAAGTGTGAATTACGTCCCACCACAGGCTTAAATTGTTCCTCCCAGATACTCTGCTCTGAGTAACTGCTAGCCGTTGCAGCCTTTCTCCTCTGAAGTAAGCCCAAATTTGCTACCCCAGGCGACTGCCTGCTCCTCGTGCCTTCGTCCCTCAAATGAAATTAGGTGAAAGGGAGGAGAAAAACAGAAAAGAGAAAAAGAGACCAATGGCTTTCCTGGACAGGGAAGTTCAGAGATGTAGTAGAACTGGGGAGAAATTCAAAGGAGGAGGAGAAGAAGCAGCTGTCGAGCATTTCTTCTCCATCAGAAGACATCCCTGAAAAGTCCTCTCCCTCTTCCCCCAAAAAACAGAATGCGGCGGACTCCATCGGAAAAAGCTGCAACCCGAGCGACAACCAATTAAAATTCCCTCCTCGCCTTGAAATTTCCTGAGAGCAAGACAATGAGAAATGATCTGCTGAGAACTCCACACTGGCGACAGGAATGGTATCCGGCCAGTAAACGCTCAAGCTCCATTCAGCTGCCCCCGACTCCACCCCGATGCAAGGGATTACAGGGTCATTAAAAGACAAAAAGAGAAAGAAAAAAGACGGAGCTTGAACAAGGGGGCTAACACAAGATGAGCCTACAAGTTTGAGGATTTCCTGGCGTTGTAGGTGCT
The DNA here is from genome assembly GCF_964273705.1 of Natrix helvetica. NCBI lineage: Eukaryota > Metazoa > Chordata > Lepidosauria > Squamata > Natricidae > Natrix > Natrix helvetica. The sequence continues at coordinate 6,257,964 of NC_138548.1, forward strand.
CCATCGCTGGAGGTTTTAAAAAAAAGACTGGGCAACCATTTGACCAGGATGGTGTAGGGCAGGGGTCTCCAACCTTGGCAACTTTTAACACTTGTGGACTCCAACTCCCAGAATTCCTCAGCCAGCTGGCTGAAGTCCACAAGTGTTAAAAGTTGCCAAGGTTGGAGACCCCTGCTATAGGATCTCCTGCCTTGAGCAGAGGGTTGGACTAGACGACCTCCGAGGTCCCTTCCAATCCTACTACTCAACTACAGTTATGGGATCTAGCTACCCTTCATGGGGATGCCAGACGTATTCATGGGGACGAAATGGAGAGACTTGCGGGAAGAGAACACGTCCATTTTGCTACAAATTTGGCAAAAGAAAAAGCTTGAACATTCGGTGGTCTTCTGTAAGACTTGGGTGGGAGTCTGTGGGAGCCGTGCCGGAAAAGTACGGACAGCCGAATGACAACTGACTGGACAAAGCCGCTAATTAGACCGCTTTCATTTTTGGCTTCCTTTGCTCCAAGGGAGCTTGGAAATTTTATTCTGGCACCTCTGGGCTTGAAGCTGCCACTTTAGGATGGCAGTAGATGGAAGTTGGGTGAGGTTGCTGTACCTGCAACTGAGATGAGGTGGCTTCGGCAAGCAGTGGGCGCGAGTATCCGAGGTGCAAACCCTTTGCAAGCATCAGGGCCTCCTGGTTAGCCAGCCAGCAGGTCAACAGGCCACAGGGGACGGCTCTGTCTGGCTGAGGCTCTTGCTGACATCTCCTCCCAAATGGAGGTCGAGCGATCGATGGATCGAGGAGATTCACTTCCAAGGGGCCACGGAGGGAGGGGCGAGGGAAAAGGCTGCAACCCTTCAAGGAGGCAACAGCTGATGGGGGTATTTACCGTTCCCCTCCAGTAAAAAACATCACCCTCTTCTTGGTCCTGCAGGACTGTAACTATTTTTTGGTAATCATGTTGGCAATCAAAGCATGCCTTTAGCCCACATGGACATTTTAAGAAGGGGAAGAGGGAGAGAAGGGAACAGGAAAAGAAGAAAAGAAAGGGGAAGAGAGGAGGGAGAGAGAGAAAGAGAGAAAGAAAGAAAAAGAAAGGGATGAGAAGGGAGGAAGAAAGGAAATGGGAAGGAAGAGATAAACAGGAAGGAAGAAGGAAGGAGGGAAAGAAAATGGTAGGAAAATGGAAAGACAGGAAGGGTGGGAGGGAGGGAGAGGAAGTAAGCGGAAGGAGAGAGAAAGAAAAAGATAAATAGGCTGGATGGGAGGGAGGAAAAGAAGAAAGGAAAATGGAAGTAGGGAGGAAGATGGAAAGACAGCAAGGATAAACAGATGAGAGAGGAAGTAAATGGAAGGAGGGAGAAAGAAAAAATAAACATGACGGATGGTTGGATAGTAGGGAGAGGGAGGAGGAAGGAAGATGTTTTGGATAGGGGGTTGGTCTAGAAGACCTCCAACGTCCCTTCCAACTCCATTATTCTGTTAATTCAGACAGACAGACACAGGCAGGGATGGACAAAAGGAAAGGGGTAGGGAAGAAAGGAAAATGAAAAAAGGAAGGAGGGAGGGAAAGAAAATGGAAGGAGGAAGATGGAAAGACAGAGATAAATGGAAGGAGGGAGAAAGAAAAAGATAAATAGGATGGATGGTTGGATGGTAAGGAGGGAGAGGAGGAAGGAAGAGAATGGAGGCAAGGGGGCTGAAAACAGGGGGGGGGGGGCATCCTGGCCCAGCCAATTAAACTTTCAGTCCTTCCCCTCCTCCTCCTCCTCCGCAGTGGCTGCCTTTCCTGAAGAGCCAGGGTGGCCAAGTGCTGCAGCTCCACCCGGAAGAGCCCCAGGTGTGCAGCCCAACCGCTCTGATGGCACCGCAGCCTCCTGGGACAGCAGCAGAGCCCAAAGAAAGGAAAACAGAAGAAGCCGGGCGAGCCTTAAGGGGGAAACTGGAGCGATGCCACCCTCGGGCAGCCTGGTTGTATCCAAGCAGCAAAACACAGGAGGGGAGAAGGGAAGGCCAAGGCCAGAGGTACTGCTGGCATTCACGACCCTGGGGGGAAAGAAAGGGACGGACAACTGGTCCTCGCAGAACCACGAACCGATGGCTTTCCTGCCCACTGCAACCTCAAGCTGTCCTCCGAGGGCACACCCCATCTCCCAAAATCCAGCATTGTCTAATGGCTTCAGACTCGTCGTATCACTGAAGCCTTGGACGGAGAAAGTCCTTCAAGGGGGCCAAGTCTGAAGGCAGAGCCAGGACCCCTCCTGCCTGCCTCTTCGCCCCCCGACCCCAATTCCTGCCCACTCCCCTTCAAAGGAAGGTCCCAGAACAAAACCAAAGGCAGGGAGGCAAACAAGCAGGCGAAGAGAGAGGCTGGTCACAGGAGGGAGTTGAGAGCTTGGCCAGAGGAGCCATTATTTCCTGAATGGGGCCATTTCTTTTGCTATCTGCTCCCAAACGGCTTCCAGGAAGTCCACAGGCCATGGGCCTTCCCACTCCTGAGCCCTGGGTCCAAGACACAACCACAAAGCCGTCTGATTGGCTGAACTGCCCGCTTTGCCCTGGCTGCCCCAGGCAGTGAGATCTATGCCCATCAGCAAATGCCACCCTTGGATTCACCCACAGAAAAGGAGATGAAAAGGGGGGGGGGAGGGAGACAGAAAGGGAGAGAGAGAGACAGGAAGGAAGGAAGGGACAGAGGAGAGAGAGATGGATGGATAGATAGATTAGAAAGAAAGAAAGAAAGAAAGAAAGAAAGAAAGAAAGAAAGAAAGAAAGAAAGAAAGAAAGAAAGAAAGAAAGAGTAACAAGGGTCCTTGGAAGTCTTAGTCAAATCCTCTGCTCCAACAGGAAACCTTATGTCAGTGATGGTGAACCTTTTTGGCACTGAGTGGCCAAACTGGAACGTGTGCGCATGTGAGTGCGCCAGAGCGCTGGAAACCCAAAAACCAGCTGGCCAGCCGGACATGCCTGTGGTTTGAGCATTTGGGGGCCTTTTTCAGGCGTTTTTTTTTCTGGATCAAAAACAGCCCGAAAAACCACCTGAAAATGGTCCGAAAATGCCCGTTTTGGGGGCATTTTGGGGGCTGTTTCCGGGCATCCGTGAAGACCAGCTTGCCGGTGCGCATGTGAGTGCCAGAAACCAGAAAAGCAGCTGGCGACGGCACGCGTGCCACCTCTGGCCATAGGTTCGCCATCACGGACCTACACCGTTTTGGATATATGGCTGCCCAAAAAGAAAGAGAAAGTGAGAGAGAGAGAGAGAGAGGAAGAGAGAAAGCTAGAGAGAAAAAGAAATAGGAAAAGAGAAAGGAAGAGAGACAAAAAGAGATAGAGAAGAAAGGAGAAGAGAGGAAAGGAGGAAGGAAGGAAAATAAAGAGAGAGATGCAGCCAGCCGATCCTGGAAACTCTTTCCTCCTCTCCTCCCCAAACCAAAGAGCAGCCGGGCCCGTCTCAGCCAGCCCTACCCACCCGAAGCCGAGAGCTTGCAGAGAGCGAGGGATTCTCCCACCGCAGGAAGAGAAACCAAACCAAACCCCAGAACAGGAACAGGGGGAAGAAGTTCCTTTCTGCTCTTGGGGCCACAAGAGAGAGAGAGAGAGAGAGAGAGAGAGAACGAAATAGAGAGGGAGATAATCTCTTTCTTGACAACCCTCCTGCCTGGTTTGTTCCGGGTGCAAAGATCGAGGGAGGCGAGGCCAAGGGGCTTCTTCCTTCTGCCGGGAGGGCAGCGAACAGCAGCAGACAAGCAGGTGCACGAGGGAGGGAGGGAGGGAGGGAGGGAGGAGGAGGAAGAACAAGGCAGCTGGTATGGCGGTCACATGGCCGTGCGGGTGGGGGTGCTGGGCTGCTTCAACCGCAGTGTCTTGCATAGCCAGCCGGCAAAATCCACCACTTCCACCTCGGCGCACTTGATGAAGGTGTGATTCTGGAAAGCAAACGGGAGGAGAAGGGGGGGGGGGGTGAGGGAGAAAAAAGAAGGGGTTAGAACCATAGACTCGTTGTCGGAAGTACGGACAGGAAGTGGTAGCCTTGCAAGGGTGGGGAAAACAAGGGTCAGGGGTCAAAGGGAAGCCACTGGGGTCGAATTTCCCTGTCCGAGCCTTTTTGTGAAAGGTGTGGGACAGAGGTATCCAAGCGTGGCCCCTTTTAAGATTTTTGGACTTCAACTCCCAGAATTCCAGAGCCAGCAGTGTTGGCTGGGGAATTCTGGGAGTTGAAGTCCCCAAATCTTAAAGGGGCCATGCATGGAGACCCATGGGTGTGGGGCTTTTGAAAAAGGACACACAGAACGTCTGCCGCAGTGCAAGTTATCCTCGATTTACAACCGACTGTCTGAAGTTACAAAAAAAGCAACCTACGGCCGGTCCTTGCACTTATGACCGTCACAGCACATCAACAAAATTCAGAGCCTTGACAAACTGGTGTGCTTGTGTGTTTTATGGCAGGTGCAGCCTCCCAAGATTGGCTGACGGCCATCGGTGACCTTCCCAGCTGGCTGCCGACAATGGGACAATTTGGATTCACTTTAACAACCGTGCGATTCACTTAACAACACCACTGGTTTTCTTAACCAGGGAGGGGGGAGTCCCAAAGGTGCTTTCTTCCCAATAGACAACTGGAGTTTCTTGGGGGTCTTTCCCCCCTTCTGAAAACGTTTCGCTTCTCATCCGAGAAGTTTCTTCAGAACTTAGGAAGAAAAAAGCTTCTTGGATGAGAAGCGAAACTTTTTCAAAGTAACAAACCCAAAAAAGGCCAATTGCTGTTTTGGAAAGAGCACCTTTGCGACAACTGTGAACTGGGTGATGGATAATCTCCGTAGGCACGTGCAAGAAAGGTTGTAAAATCAGCAGTCACTCATTTTAATAAGTGCAGAGAAGAGCAACAAAGAGGATGAGGGCAATTGGAGGCTAAAACACATGAAGAACGGTTGCAGGAACTGGGTATGTTTAGTTTAATAGAAAGAAGGACCAGGGAAGACATGATAGCAGTCTTCCAATATCTCAGGGGTTGCCACAAAGAAGAGGGAGTCAAGCTATTCTCCAAGGCACCTGAGGGCAGAACAAGAAGCAACGGGTGGAAATTAATCAAGGAGAGATTCAACCTAGAACGAAGGAGAAACTTCCTAAAAGTTAAAAAAAATTAATCAAAGGAACGACTTGCCTCCAGAAGTTTTTAAGAAGATGCTGGATAACCATTTGTCTGTAGTGGTGTAGGGTTTCCTGCCTAAGCAGTGTTGTGCCCCCCCCGCCCCCCCCCCCCCCCCCAGCGGAGCTGGCAGCAGATTCGGACAGCGAGGAGGTTGGGGAGGAATATGGGCCAGTCCTGGAGTCTGGGGAAGGCTCTGATGAGGACTCTGTGTCGGAGGCAGAAAGGGGGCCAGGGCCCTCTGACAGCTATCAGCTGCCTTCAGACATCAGTGAGGCAGAAGAACAGCTGGAGCCTGTTCCCAGTGTGTGCATGTGCAGAGTTGCCAGAGGAAGGGAACAGCGAAAGAATAGGGGTCAACTTGGGAGTAAGGCCACAGGTGGACGATGAATGGCCCTTCCCAGAGGAAATAAAAGAGGAGTGAATGGGGAGTGGAGTTTGCAGGAGACCATTAGTTCATTCCTGCATTCTTGCCAAGTATTGCGGCTGGTAATTGTGAACTATCTTGAAAGACTATGGGCCAGGACTTTCCTAGAGAGGAATTCACTGTAAATTAAATAAAACTGGTTCAAACGTATGACCGTTGACGCTTCCCAAGGCCTTCTGAGAAGCAAAAGTCAATGGTGGAACCCAGATTCACTTAACAACCGGGTGACTAATTAATCAACGGCGGCGATTCGCTTAAGACAGGTCATAAAAATGGAGTCAAACTCGCTTAACAAAGGTCTCGCTTAAGAGCAGAAGATTTGGGCTCAATTGGTGGTCTGGGACTTGACTGTGTTTTAATTTAGGGCAGATTCCTGCCCAAGGTTTTTTTTCCCGTCTCTAATTCGGTTCTCGTTTGATAATTTGTTGACGGAGGGGTTGGCTGGGAGCGGAAAGCCCCGTTTTGAAGGCCTCTGTCGAATTTCTGTTCCTTGTAGATAGTGGACCCCTCCTTCAAGGCACACATGGCTTTAGAAGGAAGTCAAACCCACCCTCCTGTTTCACATCACATTTGGGTCACATGTGCTTATTCACGACTTCAGGCTCTCCGGACCATCTTCAGAGTAAGAAACGCAAGTGGAGAAAAAAAACTGGGGGATTATCTCACTAGCGCAGAGCTGGATACGATTCTCCTGTCTGGAGATAAGCCGACAGACAAGTTCTATGGGGAGCCCACTTTCCTGTTTCTATAAAAAGCCGTGTTTTTCAGCCTTGGCTGCTTTTAGATATGTGGACTTCAATTCCCAGAATTCCTCAGCCAGCATGGCTGGCTGAGGAATTCTGGAAATTGAAGTCCAGACATCTTAAAACGGGAGTTGAAGTCCACACAACTTGAAATGCTGGGGAGGAGAAACATGAATACAAAAACTCATTCCCTGTTTCCCAATGGATTTTTCCTTCTTTCTGAAATCTTTTAAGGATTTGTGTTTTGGGCAAGGGGTAATTCAGAAGAAAGTCCATTTCGGAGTTCTTACAGCTTGGGAGAATTTTAAAAATTGCACAGAGACGGCGCGTTTGTGTCAGCCAATTGAAACAAAACAGCAAAGGGGAAAAAAACATTTTAGATTCATTTTTAGAACTAACTAGCTAACTAACTAATGGAAAGGGAGAAAAACATGCTCAGTCAAAAGAGACTGGGAGCCATCCACGCAAATGGCTATGAATGAATGGATGGTGTAAGTCTGGCACAGTTAACTGGTGGCATGGGAGGATCCTGGCTTAATAGGGAGATGGGGGGGGGGGGAGAAGACCATGACCTCTGATGGTGTGGAGGGCCCAGCCACAGGTTGTGTGAGAGGATCTTGGCCACTGTGGGTGTGGGAAGGCCATTGGTGGTATGGGAACATCCCGGCCACTGGGGATAACAGAATAACAAAAATGGAAGGGACCTTGGAGGTCTTCTAGTCCAACCCCCTGCTGAAGCAGGAGAACCTATACCATTTCAGACAAATAGCTATCCAACATCTTCTTAAAGAATTCCAGTGTTGGAGCATTTACAATTTTGTTCCACTGATTAATTGTTCTGTCAGGAAATGTCTCCTCAGTTCTAAGTTGCTTCTCTCCTTGATTAGTTTCCACCCATTGCTTCTTGTTCTACCCTCAGGTGCTTTGGAGAATAGCTTGACTCCCTCTTCTTTATGGCAGGCCATGAGATATTAAAACACTACTATCATGACTCCCCTAGTCCTTCTTTTCATTAAATGAAAAGGGATGTGTGAGGACTCCAGCTACTGGGGATGTGGGAGGATCTCGGCCACAGAGGGTGTGGGAGGACCCTGTAGCTCCTCAGTTTGAGACCACCTCCTCTCTGCCACAAATGGGGTCTGGAAGAAAAGTATATTCTACCCAATTCAAGGCTTTTTCCTGGACAATCTACACTAGGGGTCAAAAACCTTTCAGACCTCAGAGACCACTAAATTCATAATTTTAAATCCCGCGGACCAGTAATGTGAATGTTTTTTTTTTAAAAAAAGATAAAATAGTATTTAGTGCAATGTAAAAAATGCAAATAATTTTTCTGCAGACCACCCAAATTTTCTCACGGACCACCAGTTGGTGACCACTGATCTGTACAATCGTTTTGCGATTCTCAGGATTTTCGCCCCCTGGCACCGTACCCCAAGAGGAGGACAGGGCTGCACCCCAGTATAATACACACATTCACACTCAGAGGAGAGTTAACAGTAAGAGAGATGGAGAGGGACCAATTTGCCCGGAGAACAGAGCAAGGATTTGGATCTCCTTAGTGAAGGAAATTTGGTTTTTGAGCACACAACTCGACAATTCTTACCATCAGCATCTTTAGATCTGCTCGTTCAGCGGGGTTTTTAATTAAGCTGCAAGGGGGGGGGGAAATAAAAAGAAGGTTGGTCAATTATGATCACTGCAAAATGCCCACGTGTATATTCCTTGGGGGGGGGGGGGCAGCCCCTTTGTTTGGGGAGTGCCAGATGCACAAAGCTCTCCTCAGCTGTCCTGATCTAAGTCCATCCACGTGGCTCCGTCATAAAGAAGGTCATACCAAGAGCACAGCTAGTCCTCGACTTACTTCCTTTAGAGACCATTCAGAGTCACGACGGCACTGGAAAAAGTGACTTACGGTCGTTTTTTTCACACTTCTGGCAAGCAAAGTCAATGGGGAAGCCAGATTCACTTAATGTGCGTTACTTATTTTAACAACTGCAGGGATTCCCTTAACAAACATGGCAAGAAAAGTCACAAAATGGGGCAAAATACTCACTTAACAAATTTCTCATTTAGCAACCTGAATTCTGGGCTCAATTGTGGTCGTAATTCGAGGATTACCTGTGATTCCCTAAAGTTATATAGGTAGTCTTTGACTTACAACAAAATTGTAATTCTCTAATTCAAGGGTGTCCAAACTTGGGAACTTTAAGACTTGTGGACTTCAACTCCCAGAATTCCCTAGCCAGCATGGCTGGCTAGGGAATTCTGGGAGTTAAAGTCCACAAGTCTTAAAGTTCCCAAGTTTGGACACCCCTGCTCTAATTCAACGTTCATTTGAAGTTGCAACGGACTGAAAGAAGTGACTTACAACTGCTTTTCACACTTACGACCATCGCAGCATCCCCACGGTCACGTGATCAAAATCGGGCGCTTGGAACCTGGCTCGCATTTATGATGGCTGCGGTGTCGCCGGGGAGTCACATGATCCCCTTTTGCGACTTTCTAATAAGCCAGAATGGGGAAGCCAGATTCACTTAACTGCCGTGTCACTAACTTAACAACGGCAGCGATTCATTTAACAACCGTGGCAAGGAAGGTCATGAAGTGGAGCAAAATTCACTTAACAGATGTCTCACTTAGAAACAAAAAATGTGGGGCTCCATTTTGGTTTTAAGTCGAGTAAAGGGAAGCCTCATCCCGATGGAAAGAGAGGAACCGACAGCTTTGCTGAACGGCATTCAGAAGTTACCTTTTCTAATCTTCTGATGAAAATAATCTGTCGCTACCAAGGAGCCTTGGAACTCAGACTAACTTCGGAACCTCCTCCCAGAGGGGAGCCAAGAGAAACAGACCGTGAAGTGGATGTGTGGGGTCTCTAACAAGGCTTCGAGCTCTAAGCACATAGTGTTTATAAGCAGCATCCAGAATAACGGGAAATGAGCTTCCTATGATTTTCTCCACTGTCCTCACCACTCACTGTATGGGCTTTCTATCTGAGGCACTGATGCCACCAAACCGAACAGTGATGCTTAAGATCCCCATTTGCAGGCCTGGCACCCAGAAGGGAGAATCCCTCATCCTAACCTGCATGTTTCCAAGAGATACATTCACACAGACTCCTGGGCTCCTCATCCCAAGGTTTTATATTTCCCATCGATAAGCTTGAGACGTCTTACCATTTATTTACAAACTCCTGGAATTCTTGGGTGAAAACCCCAGTCGGCAGTTTTGGAGGTGGCTGAAATACACAGGGGGAAAAAATTAGGCTGAGGAGGTTCTGGAGAACAGTTTAGGAAACAGCCTTCAGTCAATGGGTTGACCTAATGATAGTGGCATTTGTTTAATGACCACTGCAAAAAAGGTCACCGATTCAAGTCAATCACAGGGGGTACAGCCTTTAAAACCACCATGACTCAGGACTGTAACAAACAGGCTCCATTATGGTCGTAAGCTGAAGTCTTCCTGTACGTTTGGAGAGATTTGAACACATTTATGTACAAGGATGCAATCCAAATAAACGGATCCTTAGCGGATTCTAATATCCTCAAGTCTTGGCAGGGAGTAAACATTAAGGGATGAAAACTGATGATGTTACCTAGTTGAGTTATGAAACGTCTGGAAGAAAAGAACCAAGCTCAGAGAGCACCAAAGACCCTCACAGCTCAACCCTAAGCTACAAATAACCTCTTCTATTTGGATAAAAGCTCCTAATCCCCACTGGTCGAGAAGAAATGAAAGGGATGGAGAAAACTCAGCATGGTTCGGGGCCTAGGCTCTGAAGTCCCCTTGCTCTCCCGAATCTGACAACGCTCCTCGTTAGTTCATCGTTCAAGACCCCAAAGAACTTGGCATATTAATAACCTAGTAGCAAAGTCCTCTTCCCCAAAGTGGCCTCTCCACAGAATGGGATCAGGGGTGGGTGGGCCATTCTTGCTCTCTGCCCAGAACGGAAATAGTCCCGAGGGAGCCACAGAGTTTCCAGGGACTCAGTCATGTTGCTTTCTTACTTCCGATGTATTTATTTCCATCTGCACCCTCTTCATTGTCTCTTTGCTTTTTTTCTCCGCAAAGCCCAAACAGAAGCCTTCATCACTGTGACCCTCCCTTTTTATCTCCCGTTGGTCCACACCAAGAGAAATTTCCTGGTTTTCTTCCTCCTTTCATTTTGAAAGGCAAGAACGTAGACAGAAAGGCCCAGACCATCTTCATTCATTCTCTTTCTTTCCTTTCTCTGTATTTTTACTGGGACTGGAAACATAACACACATGGGATTGCGCTGTTCCCATTTTACTGGCAGCGCCTTATTTTGACATGCAATCAGACGTGAACGGCACTCTGGGGGAGGGCAGATTAGACCAGTTGTCCCCAGCCTTTCCAGCTGGAGGAGAGGGGATGGTTCCATGCAAGTGGCAGGTGCCCACGCTCGTGCGTGCAACTCCATTTACACAAGGAGTGTGCATGCCACTCACACAAATGGAGCCTTGCCCGCAAGCACCTGCTGCTTGAGTAAATGGACCTACGTTCGCCAGCGCTCGCTGCTCATGGAAATAGAGCTGCACATACGCACGTGCTCACCCGCTGCTTGTGGGGCTCGGTTCCAAACAGGCTGCGGCCCAGTAATGGGCCACAGCCCAGGGGTTGGGGACCTCAGGATTAGAGACTTCTAACCATAGTGGATTCAATGAAGTGGTATAACAGACAAAGTGTTTTTTGTCAGGGCAACCTGGTCTACCCAACTATGGGGCGGAGCATGCTACTTCCGTTTTCGCCTTTCAGCCCCAATCCAGGCACCTTCGCAGGCAGTCACTTTTGCGACAAATGATTTTTGGGTTGAATTTTTATGTTTTACCGACAAAGAAATAAAGGGAGACTAGTATAGATCTATTTCAAGCTATTTAGCTCTCATCAGCTAGCCATACCCTTCTAGGATTCGAACCCGGGCTACTTGCATATTAGATAGATAGATGTTAAGCCATACTGCTTCCGAAGCAGTATGCTCCATCCCATAATTGGGTAGATAATTTCAAAGCTGAAGAGCCAGCGCTGCCCGAAGACGTCTCCGTGGTCATGTGGCTGGCATGACTAGATGCCAAAGGCGTACAGAACGCTGTTACCTTCCCACCAAAGGTGGTCCCTATTTTTCTACTTGCATTTTCTATGTGCTTTTGAACTGCTAGGTTTTAAAAAAAAGCTGGGACAAGTAACAGGAGCTCACTCCGTTACGTGGTGCTAGGGATTCGAACCGCTGAACTGCCGACCTTTGTGATCAACAAGCTCAGCGTCTTAGACACTGACCTACCGTGTCCCTATGTCGATCTATATACTAGTCTCTATACTAGATCTATATTAGTCTCCCTTTATTTCTTTGTTGGTAAAACATAAAAATTCAACATAACAGACAAAGCTTAAACTAGTCTGGAGCTTTTATTTAATAAATAGATATTGACAGAGAAGAGAAGAGAAGGCTCACAACGCAGAGCAGGCTGACCAGCTAGGGCACCTGGCCCCCAAACACGAAAAACCAGATATTCCATCAGGTGTTTAATCCGCCCACCAGACTGTTTTAATCCCACGCCTCAAGGAACTTAATTTAAAGGCATGAAAGCATAACGACCAGCCCACAGTAGAAAGTCAAAATGTCTTCTCCCGGCCACTCACCTCATTCACAATGTAGTCAAGCAATTCAAAAATGGCCATGGCAGGGCGGCTGTCCAACCCAAGACCTGCAAGATTCAAAAGAGCAAAGTGTCAGAGTATGAATGAGTTTTCATAGACTGGAATAGACATGGCAACAAGTCAGCCAATGGGGACTTTTGGAATAGACATGGCAATAGGTCAGCCAATGGGGACTGTTTGGATAGACACGGCAACAGGTCAGCCAATGGGGACTGTTTGGATAAACATGGCAACAGGTCAGCCAATGGGAACTGTTTGGATAGAGATGGCAACAGGTCAGCCAATGGGGACTGTTTGGAAACTGAAACATAGTATTTACATGGGGTCATAAGAGACAATTTGGATCTGGGCATGGCTTAGACTTGCTGAACTGTGTATAAGAGTTGGTTTGGCCTCTGTAACCATGCAGCTTCTGTACAATAAATGCCCTCTATATCTTGCTCCTCTGTCATGATTTGCTTCTATGAATATTGCTTCTGTGTTCCTGATTTTGTATACTGACTTCTGCTGTATGGTATTGTAATAAAGAAGTTTCTTATATATAATTGAATCCCGCTAAAATTCATTTGCTTGTGTGCTAGCTGAATGTGCTGCACAAAACTCTGGCACAAAGGTGGGATGAAAAACCGCATGCAAAGAAGACGCCAAGAAGCCTGCCCATCTTCAAGAAACCACAGGAATATTTAAGGAGAGCAGGATCCAACACCAACTGGTAGCCTGGCTGGTTGGCCTTGGATCCTAAAAGGCCTGCACAAAGAAGCGGCAACAGGCTTCTGAGAGACAGGTAGTCCTCAACCTTAGGACCACAACGGAGCCTGGCATTTGTCATTAAGTGATACATTCCCTAAGCGAGTTTCACCCCGTTTTTATGATGTTTCTTGCCACGGTGGTGAAGTGAATCACCGCAGTTGATAAGTCAGTTACCCGGTTGTTAAGTGAATCTAGCTTCCCAATCGACTTGGCTTGTCGGGACGTTACAAAAGGGGATTGCTGACCTTGGAACACAGCGACGGTAGTAGGTATGAACCAGTTGCCAAAGGTCCGAATTTTGACTGTATGATCGTGAGGGTTGTAACTTTGAAAAACGGTCCTGAGTCACATTTTTCAGTACCGTTGTAACTTTGAATGGCCACTAAGCTAACTTGTTGTAAGTCAAGGGCGACCTGCAGCCAGTCCCAGCTTCTACCCAGTCCCAGGAGTTAATATGATAGGTGAAGGGAGACATAGGGCAGAAGGCTGGGCTGAAACAGCCCATCCCATCTCTGATCCACCTTATTAGTCTTTAATAATGACCTTGCTGGTGACCTTTAACCTAAAAGGTAGGATAATAAGAACAAAGTTACCATATGTTTCGGAGTACAAGACGCACCTCCCTCCCCAAAAAAAGGGTGAAAATCTGGGTTTGTCTTATACACTTAATATAGCATTTATGGCCTACCAAAACCACGCCCCCTTTGCAAAAAAGGGCATGCAGAGGGTTTGGGAGGCTTGCAAAGTGTTCCTGCAGGTTGGGGAGGGCAAAAACAAGCAAGAAATGGGCGAGGGAGGGAGGGAGAGGGAGAAGTCATGCAGCTGGCTTTCTCGTTTAAGGCAGGACAAGAACTCCCAGTCTCCTGGTGATTGGGCCAAAGTCACCCAACTGGCTTTCATGACAAAGGTGGGACTAGAACTCCCAGTCTCCAGTTGATTAGCCTAAAGATACCCAGCAAGTTTTCATGCCTAAGTCAGGAGTAGAACTCAACTTCTCCTGATAGTTGGACCAAAGACATCCAGCCATCTTTGTTGCCTAAGTTGGAACTAGAACTCAGTCTCCTGGCGACTGGCCCAAACTCACCCAGCCAGCTTTTGTGCCTGGTGACTAGAGTTCACCATCTCCTGGTGACTGGCCCAAAGACACCCAGCCAATTTTCAGGCCTAAGGTGGAACTAGAACTCACCGTCTCCTGGTGATTAGCCAAAAGACACACAGCCATCTTTGGTGCCTAAGTTGGGACTAGAACTCACTGTCCCCTGGTTTCTAGACGACTTCCTTCATCACTAGATTAATAAAAAGCTCTACAGTCCTGAACATCTTTAGCTATGGGAAAAAACATGAGTGAAACTTTCTAACTGCCACCGATAAGTCTCCATCTTTCCGTTCTGGATACTGGATATTTTTATCCGTGGATTCCTTGAGTTTGTAGATCTTTGGGGCTTAAAACCACGTCCTTTCTCCCAATCTTCAGCACGTTGACAAGCAACATCTTGCCTGCAACATTCCCCACCCACCCACCTATTTGCCTCAGTATGTGCCATGTTCAACTTTAGCACTGCCAATCAGCACGACTTATGCCACTTAGGCATAGCCGAGCTGCAGTCCAACGTATCTGGAGGGCATCACATCAAGGATGGCTGAACCATCTTGAAAAGAAACTCACTGAGGATTTCCCTGGCAACTTGTCTCGTTTCAAAGCATATTTAAAGCAAACTGGGGAGCCGAGGAGAGTTTAAAAAAAACATGTAAAGAATCAGTAAAATCTGTTCAGGTAATCCTCAACTTATGACCACAATTGAGCCCAAAATGTATGTTGTTAAGGGAGATACTTGCTACATGAATCACCGCAGATGTTAAGTTAGTCACATGATTTTAAAGTGAATCTGGCTTCCGCATTGACTCTGCTTGTCAGAAGGTTGCAAAAGTGGATGGCGTAAACCCGGGACACTGCACTCGTCATAAACGTGAGTCAGCTGTCCAGCATCTGAAAATAAATCTCGTGACCATGGGGATGCTGCGACGGTCGTAAGTCTGAAAAGTGGTTGGTAAGACACTTTTTTCAGTGCCGTTGTAATTTAAAATGGTCAATAAATGAACTGTTGTAAATTGAGGACTTACAATGGCACTGAGAAAGTGACCAAAGACCTTTTTCATGCTTTATGACTGTTGCAGCATCGCCATGGCCACATGATCAAAATACTTGGCAACTGGCATGTACTTAAGATGGTTGCAGTGTCCCTGGGTCACGTGATCCTTTTTTGCGCCCTTCTGACAAGCAAACTCAATGGGGAAGCTGGATTCACTTAACAACCGTGTTACTAATTTAACAACTGCAGTGATTAACTTAACCACTGTGGCAAGAAAGATCCTAAAATGGAGCAAAACTCACTCAACTGTCTCACTCACCAATGGGAATTTTGGCCTCAATTGTAATTGTACGTTGAGGGCCACTTGCAACTGATAGTTCTTAAAACTAAATAGCACTGGATTTCTATAACTGAATAGCTATGAGTATTTATTGAAATGTGCATAGGAATGAGTAGTAATAAATCAGTTTAATTCTGCTGGTGCTGATCTTGTATGCCTGTCACTTGGCATGAAAGGCAAGCTGGGTGACCTTGGGCCCATCACCAGGAGCCTGTGAGTTCTAGTCCTGCCTTAGGTATGATAGTCAGCTGGGTGACTTTAGGCCAATCACCAGGAGCCTGTGAGTTCTAGTCCTGCCTTAGGTATGAAAGCCAGCTGGGTGACTTTAGGCCAATCACCAGGAGCTTGTGAGTTCTAGTCCTGCCTTAGGTATGATAGTCAGCTGGGTGACCTTGGGCCAATCACCAGGAGCCTGTGAGTTCTAGTCCTGCCTTAGGTATGAAAGCCAGCTGGGTAACTTTGGGCCAGTCAATCTCTCTAAGCCTACCATGTCAAGCTGGTTGGTCAATTCCTTTCATAACCAGTGGATCAACGCTCTTTGGAAAATGCTAGGAAGAATAATTAACCCGTCCAGCTACAAATGATTGCTTCCTTCTGACATTAAAAAAAAAGTGGTATCATTTCCATTGCCAACAGCTTCCCAGGAATGAGTTCTTACCACTAACAGGGCGTCCTGGGGGCCTGGGCCGCGGAGAGATGCTGTGAGGTTCCCCTTCGGCCCCATCGACTATGGGACGACCAAAGATCACTTCCAGTTCCTTGCCATCGGGCGGGGGGATGGGATACCGTCCGATTGACAGCTCCACCAGGGAGAGGCCCATGCTCCAGATGTCCGACTGAACAGAATAGTGGGTGCCTTGTAAACGTTCAGGCTGCAAGCAATCGCAACAGAGGTGGAGTGAGTGCCCATCTTGCAAAAACACGCCTGCCAATCCCAGTGGCTCCTTCAATAGCCAGGTGTCTGCGGGAACACACCTAGGTGAGAAATTTATGGCAAGCCAGCAGGAACACTAAGGCTGAATTTGAAAGAGGTTTTCCCGGTCTGCATAGAGACTCGGTTAATTACCAGAAGAGCTCTTCAGAAGCCAGGCCAAGAGTTATAATAATCTACCTAGAGAACCTTTGCTTACTGGATCATATGCAAATAAATAAAAAGGCAGAAGATAACAGTTGGGCACTTAACAGAGAGCATAAGGTACCTTCCTTTGCCTGCAGTTGCAAAAAGCTGCTTCTGTGCTTCCTTTGTTGTCACAACAGAGTGAGAGCTGAAACTATTGACGCTTAACGCTATGATTTATGATTTAATTTATAGGGTGTATCAGCTCCTAAATGAATTGCTTCTGCTTCCTACGGTTTGACTGAAAAAACTGTTTTTTTAAAAAAAAAATCTATCAGTTTTTTTAAAAAACTGTTCATCTATCATCACCCAGATTGGCTGAAGGAGACAAATACTCCATCCAATAGGTTGCTGACTTTCCAGAAAGACAGATTAATATTAAATTTATATTATATTAAGAGCCATGGTGGCCCAGTGGTTAGAATGCAGTACTACAAGCTACTTCTACTGATCACTGGCTTCCAGGAGTTTGGCAGTTCAGTCCTGACTGGCTCAAGGTTGACTCAGCTTTCCGACCTTCTGAAGTAGGTCAAATGAGGACCCAGGTTGTTGGGGGGCAAGAGGCTGACACTGTAGACCACTTAGAGAGGGCTGTAAAGCACTGTGAAGCGGTATATAAGTCTAAGGGCTATAGCAACATACTCTTTTTAAGGGCTGCAATCAACATTATTGTTCCGATTATCACTATCTTGATACCACATCTGCTTTAATACCTCCCGAGCTAGTAATCTAGTTGTTACACAACTTCCCTTGACAAACACGCCGGTCCAATTAGGCATAGGAAGCAGAGAGCGCAGAGGGGTGGGACAGTCCTGGAGGCCCCATGGCTGTCACAGGTAACACCTCTGTCGTGTGAGTTGAACTGGTTGCTTCTGGTTCCAATTCAAGATGTTGGCTATTATCTTCAAAGCTCTTTATAGCAGCCGGTTCAAGGTACCTCGGGAATTGTGTCGCCCCAAATGGAACCAGCCCGCCCTGCTCACGTCAGCAGAAGAGACATTCTTTGGATCTTGCCTGCCAAAGGATTTCAGCTGACGGGGTCTAGGGGAAGAGCCTTTTCCACTGCGGGCCCCACCCTCTGGAATATTCTCTCTGCTGGAGTCGGGCCCACAATCCTGGCTTTCTGGAAGACCTTGGAAAGCCCCAACTCTGATGGCTGGTCTGGGGCCCCAACAGGAGGGTACTATGTTGGGGTCGGTTGATGGGCTAGAAAGAAGATCCCCACCCTCGTGTCACCTGTCCTCATGGTTTTTAGTCTCTTATTTAAACCTCCTAATTTAAATCGCTTTGCATCGTCATTTTTACCTATTTAGCATACTGCATGCCGCCCAGAGTCACTGTTAACAGTGAGGTGGGTGACACAGAAATTCAATATATGAATAAAAAAACCCGAACGTAACATTGGGATTCCAACTTCTTGTGATCCAGTAAAGACTGTCCCTTTGCTCCCCATTTTGTTCCTGCTGAACAAATGAATCTAAAAAGATCCACTCATTTTATATGTACTGCACTAGGTTTGTACTTTGGTTCTGTTCTTTGAACCCAATAGAATCGGAAGTCAGATTCTGTATTTCGTGCTTATTGAGAAACCAAACTAGGGCCACAGGAGAAGCTTTCCCTTTTTATTGTCTACGGAAATTCTCAATCATCTAGATCAGGGGTGTCCAAACTTGGGAACTTTAAGACTTGTGGACTTCAACTCCCAGAATTCCCCAGCCGGCTGGGGAATTCTGGGAGTTGAAGTCCACAAGTCTTAAAGTTCCCAAGTTTGGACACCCCTGATCTAGATTAACGATTGTCCCAAGGGTTTTCTTTTTCCCCAAAAGGATTCGCGGTTGATGCAGTGGTTAGAATGTAACATTGCAGGCTGACTCTGCTCACTGCCAGCAGTTTGATCCTGACCGGCTCAAGGTTGATTCAGCCTTCCGAGGTCGGTAGAAGGAGGACCCAGAATGTTGGGGGAAAGAGGCCGATTCTGTCAACCGCTCAGAGAGGGCTGTAAAGCACCGTGAAGCAATATGTAAGTCTAAGTGCTGTTGCTAATTATCACATATGCCTCTATCTCTTTTCTGTCAATCTACAACAGGGCTATTAAACTCACAGCCTGCAGGCCTGATGCATCACACACTGGCCACACCCCGTTTAGCAAAGGGGGAGGGGGAAGTCCCAATACGTCACATGACAACATGAGTTTGACATCCCTGATCTATAATATCTATCTATTGCTGTGTCTGTCTGTGTCTGCCTACCAACCTACCTTTCTCCCTCCCTCCCTCCACCTACATACCTACCTCCCCCTTTCAAGAACTATGGTGGTGCAGCAGTTAGAATGCTATATTGCAGGCCGACTCTGCCCACTACAGCAGTTCGATCCTGACAGGCTCAAGGCTGACAGCTTTCCATCCTTCCGAGATCAGTAAAATGAGGACCCAGATTGTTAGGGGCAATAGGCTGACTCTGTAAATTGCTTAGAGAGAGCGGTAAAGCACTTGTGAAGTGGTATATAAGTCTAAGTGCGATCGGTATTTCTAAAAGGCAACTGGACTTTCTTCTTTTCTTTGAAAACGTTTCGCTTTTCATCCAACAAGCTTCTTCAGATCTAATTCTTCTTATTTGACACAGGAACCCAGTGAAAGCAACCAAATCGCTCGCCAGCCAAGCACTCACAAAGTCAGAATTGCAAAGAATTCTGGTTTTGTCTGATGCTTTAATTTAGCCGTTTATATGGAATTGTGTCTGATACAAATGCTTGAGCTTCCTCTACAACAGACAGGGTTAAGGAAGGGCTTGGAGAGGAACAGTTTCTGCCGGAAAAATGAAGGCATTCCTAGCCCAAAGGTAGCTGAGACCCAAAAGATACAGATACAGCTTAAAGGAAGGCAACATTTAAGGCAATGTTCCCAACCTTGAGAGCTTTAAGATAGGAGGATTTCAACTCCCAGAATTCCCCAGCCAGTGGGCTGGGGAATTCTGGGAGTTGAAATCCTCCTATCTTAAAGTTCCCAAGGTTGGGAAAACAGTGGTTTAAAGCGAAGTAACTGCAACGCAGCACAAGCCATCATGGGGGGGGGGGGGGGGGAGGAGAGGTTGAAGTTAGGCAATCTTCATTACAACATCCCCACACCAGCTGTCATATAGTAGCAATCCCTCCCCACAGGACAAACTTTATGTGTCCTAACTCCGTTTTTAAAAAACAGCATGTAAGGAAGAAAGAGGACCTACAGACATGTAGGATCGGGTGCCCACAAAGGAATTGGCCATGGAGTCGATGAGCTGCCCGCTGACTCCAAAATCACACAGCTTAATCTCGCCTCGGGAATTCACCAAGATGTTAGAAGGCTTCACATCTGCAAACAAGAAACTGTTTTAAGAGACGAAGAGGAGAGGGGGGGGGGGGGTAAACCACAACCAAACAATGAAAAGGAATCCTAAAAAGGAATTCCACTTGGAGACTGTTCTAGATAAAAGCTCTATGGTTTCTCTCCCCCCACCCCCAAATGAAGACAGGGAAGAACCTTGCAAAGGGGGGGGGGTCACCAAACTTTCAGACCTCAGAGACCACTAAATTCATAATTTTAAATCCCACGGATCACTAATATGATTTGCCTAATGACTGGGTAGGCATGGCTAGATGGTCATGTGACTGGGTGGGCGTGGTCAACTCAATGTCACTCACATCGAGGGGTGCCTCGACGGCCTCTACTCGCCCCTCCCCTCCCAGCCACCCCTCGCCTGCCTGCCCAGGCTCCTTAGGGCCCCAACAGGAAGCAGTTGCTGGAGTTAAGCAGCCACCACGAGAAGGAGTTGGCAAAGCAGCTCAGCTCAAATTGGATCTGACCAAGAAGGAGGCTCAGCAGAAGCAGCTCACTGAGGACTACGAGCATGGGCTTTCCAAGCAGAGGAAAGACCTGCAGGAGTGCAAGGCCAGGTACCTGCACTTTGAGGCCTCTGGGCTGAGTTGGGCAGCCGGTTCCAGGCCATGATGCAGTCCCACTGGAATGAGGGCCTCCGGCTCTTCGCCCAAAAGCCCACACCAGGAGGCTGACAAAAAGACCCCAAAGGGGGAGACTCTCTGCAGCAACACAAGCGTTCATTGCATGTATCCATCCCAGGGGCTGAAGTTTGAGGACCCGATTTAGTGCAATATAAAAAAATGCAAATAATTTTTCTGCAAGCCACCAAAATTTGATCACGGACCACCAATTGGTGACCGCTGTTTCAGACCGGGGCCAAACTCTTGGATTAAATCAACATGGCTGGCTGGGGAATTCTGGGAGTTGAAGTCCACCTGTCTTAAAGCCGCTAAGGTTAAAAACACTCAAATTAGATGGCAAAAAAATAATAAACTATTAATATTAATGAATCAAAAAATACAAGTAGTCCTCGACTTAACAACCATTTGTTTAGTGATCATTCAAAGTCACAACGGCACCGGAAAAAAAGCATTTTGGGACAGTTTTTCACACTTACAACCGTTGCATCATATCCAGTCACGTAATCAAAATTCGGACATTTGGCAACTGGTTCACATTCTCTACATGGGGCTCCCCTTGAGATGCACCCGAAGGCTGCAGCTGGTCCAGAATGCAGCCGCGCGGGCAATTATGGGGAGTACCAGGTACTCCCATATAACACCACTCCTGCGCGAGCTGCACTGGCTACCTGTGGCTTTTCGGGTGCGTTTCAAGGTGTTGATTACCACCTTTAAAGCGCTCCATGGCTCAGGACCTAGTTATTTGCGGGATCGCATCCTACCCCACACATCCCTGCGACCAATTCGCTCTCACAGAGAGGGACTCCTCCGGGTACCATCCGCTAAGCAATGCCGGCGGGCGGTGCCCAGGAGTAGGGCCTTCTCTGTGATGGGCCCAACCCTCTGGAACGACCTCCCCCCCGATATTAGAATTACTGCTGATCTCCGCTCCTTCCGTAAGAAACTCAAGACCCACCTGTTCCAATTAGCTGGCCTGGCCCAATCACAATCACAATCATAACCATAATCTAATCCCGACCTTCCTGGCCGGTATTTTAATTGGTTTTAATTATTAGTTGATTTTATGATCATTGTACAGACTTTTTGTTCAATTTGTTTGTCTGGGGTTTTGTATTTCTGTTGTCTATAGTGCACTTTATTTCTGTCTGTACACCGCCCCGAGTCCCCTCGGGGAGAGGGGGAGGTTTATAAATTTAATAAATTGAAATTGAAATTGAAATTATGACTGTTGCAGTGTCCCGGGATCCCCTTTTGCGACCTCCTGATAAGCAAAGGCAACGGGGAAGCCAGATTCACATAACAACTGTGTTACTGACTTAACAATGGCAATGATTCACTTAACAACTGTGCCAAGAAAAACAAGACCGTCTTGCTTAGCAATGGAAATTGTGGGCTCAACTGTGGTCATAAATTGAGGACTACCTGTATTCTCAACGGCCTTACTGTGAGCCCAATGAACCTGTGACTTTGGTCTGATTTTATGCAGGCCTAGATGTCGTCCGTCCCCTGGTGTTCTTCAGAGATCATCTTGCAATCCCTTTCCCCTGCGTGGATGGTCCCCCAAAACTTTTCTGAGGCACAGGAAACTCACAATGGAAACCACCCCCTGCCCAAATTCTGCTTCCATTGCTGGAAAGCAAAATTTGGAAGACTTAAAACCGCAAGTGATGCATTTCAGAACTGTGAAGGGCTTTTCTTAATAAGCAATCACTCCCCCACACACACACACAAACAGACAAACACAGAGGTAACAGAAGAGGCTTCCCTCAAGAGCAGCTGCCAGCAAGAAGCAGCCATGGTCTGCATAGGAGCTGTGCAATATAGAACACAACGTAATTTCCAGATTTTTTTGCAACCCCGATAAGGTTGCAAAAATCCACAAACCAGGCAGTGTACGATACAGCCACTATACATACACACACAGAAACATACATACATACATACATACATACATGCATATATTGATCTACACAACCCCACTTACATATGCAGACTTCCGCTTCTACTACAACCAATGCTTACCTCGGTGCATGATTTGGTGCTTCTCTCGTAAATAAGCCAATCCTCGCAGAACCTGAAAAGAGAAGAGAGGGGGAGGGGAAGGGAGAAGGGAAGGAAGAGAGGAGAAAATAAGAGAAGGGAAGGGGAGGAAGAGAGGAGGGGAGGGGAAGACAGGAAAGAGGACAGGAGAAGAGAATCAGGATTTGAGAGATGGAAGCAAGAATGATCCCCATTTTATAGATGGGAAACTAAAAAATAAAACCCTTACACATGTGTGACAGAACAGAGGGTGGCCGTCTCTGACTGAAGGGATAATTTGGTGTCCAAATGCTTCTAGAAGAATACAGATGAGACTCTGTATCTCGCAAAACCTTGTGGGGGGGTTAATTAAAAAGAGGCAGCTGCATACTCACTGCTATACTGACTTTGCCCAAAATTTCTTCAGGAATCCTCTTGGCTTCTTTCAAAACCTGATCCAAGGAACCGCCATCCTAAAACCAGGGAAAGGTAATTACATTTATTTATTCATTGGCTTTTAATCCCGCTTTTATTACTTTATAAATAACTCAAGGTGGAGAATATACATACTCCTTCCTCCTCCTATTGTCCCTGCAGCAGCAACCCTGTGAGGTGAGTTGGGCTGAGAGAAAGGGACTGGCCCAAAGTCACCCAGCTGTCTTTTATGCTAAGGTGAAACTACAACTCACCATCTTTTGGTGATTGGCCCAAAGTCACCCTGCCAGGTTTCATATCTAACACAGTTCTAGAACTCACCATCCCCTGGTGATTGATCCAAAGCCATCTAGCCGGCTTTCATACCTAAGACAGTACTAGAACTCACCATCTTCTGCTTTCATGCCTAAAGTGGGACTAGAATTCCCAGTCTCCTGGTTTTTAGACCAGCCGCATCCTACATTATCTTAAAATTTAGAACCAGAAAACATCCCACTCAACCAAATGAATAGGAAACCAGTTTTAAGGAAGAAAGAGCCCCAAGAATATCTTAGTATCACTTGAAAAGTACAAGCCATATAAAATTTTAACAACTTACCTGAAATTAAACAAAGAAAGGACAGGCTACCCACCTCCCTTCGAGAAGCGTTCTGAAAATGGGGCATGGCTAGAGAAGACACAATCCCACCTTGCCACAAACAAACCTCTTAATAAAGGAATTCTATAGGAAAGTTGATTGACAGAGCCAAAAATGATTCTCAGCTGCTCTGGTTCAATCAGGAAGCTAAATGGTTTTTTTTTTCATGTTTTATTTATATTACTTTCCATTTCCACCAAACGGTGTGAGGTCTGGGTTTTAAACAATGAAAATCCACATATTTGTTATAATATTCATAATATTATAAATAATATAACTATATATCAATACAATTACAATAGTACATAGCATCTTCATCATCAAATTCTCTCCATATTGACGTTTCCTCTTTTAGATCTCCTCCCAACTAACTTCTGTTTCTATTGTCTAACCTTTGATAGAATACATCCCCAAGTCAAGAAATATTCAATTTCTTCTTTCTAAACGTTAAACACTCTTCATTGTCAACCATCCTCCATCTGCTTTAATCAGCTATAGTTCAGGAGAACCAATGAAGCAGATTCTGATTTTTTAAAATTTATCAAATTTATAGAGCCGTCCATCACACAAAAAGTGAGGTTTTCCTGAAGATTCTTAGTATATTTTTGTTAACTCAAGGCACCTTCCTTCTTAACAGAATGCATTACATCTGGGTTACTTGAAACAATATATGGCTTGGCTAAGGCACCCCTTTCACTGGAGAAAGCAATAATGTTCAGAAGAGTTAGCGGCAAAAGGAAACCGGGCCTCCAAAGCACACAGTGGCCTTGACACCATAAAAGATGACATCAGCCAGAACATGGAAAAACTCAGAGGCAAGATCGGAAGACACCTGGTCCGTAAAATCGCCAAGAATTAGATATGACTGAATGGACATCATCATCATCAACAACAACAGGGGTAGATTTGATTTAAATCAAGTCAATTTAAATCACGGTTTAAATCACTAGTAAAAAGGCTTGATTTAAATCAACTGATTTAAATCCTAATTTTTAAAGAGCAACTGTCATGTCTGTCCCACAGCGGTTCCTCCTCTGACCTGCTGTTGACTCACTGACAGTCCCAATATTGCAGCATATACAGCCTCATGCTACATAACTGAGCTCCATTTCATGATGAATAAACTAAATTATTAATGTATCTTACATAGAAAACGATCTTTTCATTTTATTAAAATATATTTGATTTTAAAAAAATCCTTTAAAAAAAAGTCATTGATTTTTTATCCACTCTGATTATCAAGACATAATCCCATAAACCTATGCAGCATATCTACTGTTCTTGTACCACAGGAAGTTAAGATCTTTGCATGGGAAATATTCTGTCCTGGAAGGGCAGAACGCTGTAACAAATCCTAACCGTGACTTCTGTGCCGATGCCACTGTCGGGCTGAAAGGGGACCAGAGAGGCTCATGTTCGTATCCTCACATGACCACCGGCCTCAGTAACTGTCAGCCGCAATCAATCTCACAGGACGGTTGCTAGGTGAGCAAAATGGATGAGGGAGTATTAGGTGGATCACCTTGACCTGCTGGGATGCAAGATGAATACACGAGACACCAGCTGAATTTAGCAAGGTGAGGAGACAGTTGAAGACCTGAGAGAAGACGAGGCAAAGGGAGATGAATACCTGTCGCATTTCTGGGACAAATCGGTTTAATCGGAGAAAACCTCCTCTTCCTCCTCCAGCACTACTACAGGGTTATCCCATTTTTTATTATGTACATGCTGTAGCAGCTTTAATATGGTACCCTAAATGGTACGAAAGGGAGGATCCTTGCCATGAGTAACTTAAAATGCAGCCAAAAAGAGAAATGACAGAGGAAGGAGAAATAAATGCTTTTTTTCCAAAGCACCTGAAAGCCAGACAAGGAAGAATGGATGGAAACTGACCAAGGAGAGAGATTTAACCTAGAAATAAGGAGAAATTTCTTGACAATGAGAACAATCAACCCATGGAGCAGAAGTTGCCTCCAGAAGTTGCCTTCATCACTGGAGGCTTTCAAGAAGAGACTGAATCTGTCAGAAATGGTGTAGGGCAGTGATGGCGAACCTATGGCACACGTGCCACAGGTGGCACGCGGAGCCATTTGTCAGGGCACGCGAGGCACTGCCCTGTCAGCTGGCAAGCACGCATGCGCGTGCTGGCCAGCTGAGTTCACCCTTTTTTAAAGCCATTTTTCGCCCTCCCCAGGCTCCAGAGCCTTTATAGGAGCCTGGGGAGGGCAGAAAGAGCCTCCCCGCTCCCTCCAGAGGCTTCATGAGCTTCCCTGAAGCCTCCGGAGCACAAAAAAATCAGCCCTACGGGCAAACTGGAAGTTCGGCAGCCGACTTCCGGTTTGCTCGGAGGTTCGTTTTGAAGGTCCCTTAAGCCTCCAGAGGGCTTCCGGGGGGGGAGGCGGGGAGGGGGAGGCTGTTTTCGCCTATAAAGCCTCTGGAGCTTGGGGAGGGCAAAAAAAGAATGCAAAAATGGGGGGGGAAGTACCTGTAGTGCATGCATGCGCACTGGGGGGAGCGCATTGCATTATGGGTGCGGCACACCCGCACACGACCCCCCTGCGCTCCCCCCACTTATGGCACGCGAGCCAAAAAAGGTTCGCCATCGCTGGTGTAGGGTCTCCTGCTTGTGTGGGGGGTTGGACTAGATGACCTACAAGGTCCCTTCCTACTCTGTTATTCAAAGTAGGAGGAGAGTTAAAACAGGACAATTCAATTTATTTATGGTGCACCTATGCTTAGATGTGTTATACGGGTAGCCCTCGACTTAAGAATGGTGTAAATCACATCAGATTCCTCCCCACCAACCTAATTCCAAAGATCCAACCACCATCCTGGTCATGTGAACTGCGTTCCGGGTACCTGGCAACTGACCCACATTTATGGCCATTTGTAGCATCCTCCAGTCACATGACTACAAGTTACAACGTTTTGTCAAAAAGCATCCTTCAGTTTTTGACAAAAATGCCCCACAGTGAACAATAGGTACACTTAACGGCCAGATAATTCACTTAATGACCCTTGCAAAAATAAAAAGGTGATAAAATCGGGTCAGCCACGTGGGGTGACCTGCTTTACAACTGTCACAATTTATTGATTTTTCACATTTTTGAACTCTCGGTCTGCCTGAGAGAGCAACTCTTGAGTGACATACAATGAAATGTACCTATACGGATTCATGACCATAATGGGCAGGCTCCATTATGGCCGTACATTGAGGACTGCCTCTATGTGCCAGATGGGCCGAGCAGTTAAAAGGCATCAGGCTAGAAAATGAGAACTAGTCGTGCTTTAGCTGGCTGACTTTGGGCTAGTCCCACTCTCCCGGCCCAATCCACTTCACAGGGTTGTTGTAGGGAAAATAGGAGGAAAATGAATGTGTCAGCCACCTTGAGTTATTTGAAAAAATAATAACGGAGAGCTATAAATAAATAATGATGGATGAGAAGTGAAACGTCTTCAAAAAAAAACAAAAAACAGGAAGTCCAGTTGCCTCTTGAAAAAAGCACCTTTGGGACAGCCATGACCTGGAGGACTGAGAATCTCCATAGGCATAAGATAAAAGTTCCCCTCGCACCTATGTGCTAGCCATTCCCGACTCTAGGGGGCGCTGCTCATCTCCGTTTTAAGCCGAAGAGCCAGCGCTGTCCGAAGACGTCTCCGTGGTCATGTGGCCGGCATGACTAAATGCCAAAGGCGCACAGAACGCTGTTCCCTTCCCACCAAAGGTGGTTCCTATTTTTCTACTTGTAATTTTTACCTGCTTTCGAACTGCTAGGTTGGCAGAAGCGGGGACAAGGAACGGGAGCTCACTCCATTACATGGTGCTAGGGATTCAAACTGCCGAACTGCCAACCTTTCTGATCAACAAGCTCAGCGTCTTAGCCACTGAGTCATTGCGTCCCTTTTCCATAGACATATAAACAAATAAATAAATTTGCCACCAGGCCTCCCTTTATATAGCGAAGGGTAGCTTTTAATTCCCAGTGTTTATCATAAAAGGCTTCTTCTTCCCGCTCCTTTTGTTGTGGAAAATGCTCTGCAATCATTTCCTCTTTTTTTCAAGCCGCACAAATATGGATATTAATTGTAAAGAGGCAAAATCCGTACTCAGTCAACAGTTCAGACGGTTACGATCTGAGCACCTGCTTTCAGGAAAAGAACTAAAAAGGTGCTTAGAGCAGTGTTTTTCAACCTTGGCAACTTGAAGATGTCCGGACTTCAACTCCCAGAATTCCCCAGCCAGCATTTGCTGGCTGGGGAATTCTGGGAGTTGAAGTCCGGACATCTTCAAGTTGCCAAGGTTGAAAAACACTGGCTTAGAGAACTATCCCATGGAAGTGGTCTTGAGACACAGGAAGAGTCATTTCTGGGCATCCTAAAATAAGCTGGCGAGGCTGCTTACAGTTGGGTACCTGTAATTGTCGTAAGGTACAATGTTTAGGTGGCTTTGCTTTTGAAAAGGGGACTCTGCCACTTTTAGAATTAAGTCAACAGATGGCAGCATCGACTTTGTGCTACAAGCAAGGATGGTGCGGAGACATTTCCCCCGGTGACGGATTCCATGCTCAGAGAGATCGGCCTTGCCAAAAAGTTAAATTCAGATCAAACTGCCCGTTCTCTATCCTATGAAACAGACGTTTAACATATTTCTCAAAATCACTAGTCAAAGCAGCGATCTAGATGGACTTGCAGAGATTACTCCGGGTAATCCTTTGGTTTACGATCACAATTGAACCCAAATTTTCTGTTGCTAATACAGTTGAGTTTTGCCCCGTTTTATGACCCTGCTTGCCATGGTTGGGAAGTGAATCACTGTGTCAAACCTGAAGCTGACCTGACTAAAGACATTTTGGAGCTTCAGTGTTGCCACACTGGAGCTGAGGGTTAGGAAGAGGGGAATAGAGATAGCTGGGGTTTTGTAGCCAAAACAAAATACTTTCTCTTGGGAACCAAGGACATTCTCACATCTGGTCAGAGGGGAGGAGTGATGTCACCCAGCAACCAGATGGCACCGAGATTGGACCATGTGACTGATTGTTTGGGGAAAGGGAGAAACTTTTTACTTTTAATTAGATGAAAACTGATTCGGAAGGATCCCACAGTTCTCACCTAATTAAAAATAAAAGTATTTCCCTTTCCCCAAACATATGTCATATTGGCACAGATCTGGTGAAAACCGACTCTGACGTTTCCCACGGTTTTCACCAGATCTGTGCCAATATGATATATCCAATAAAACTATTCTTTGAGGAATCTACCTGCCTCGGAGTTTTATTTGCTATGGGTGTATCACTTGGAACCCTGACACGCTGCCGTTGTTAAGTGAATCTGGCTTCCCTGTGGACTTTGCTTGTCAGAAAAGGCAACACTATGACCCAGGCAACCAACACAAATAGGAACCAGTTGCCAAGGGTCTAAATTTTGATCACTGGACCAAGGTGGGTTGCTGCAATGGTTGTAAGTGCAAAAAACGATTTTTTCGTGCTGTTGTAAATTTGAACAGTCACTAAACGAGTGGTTGTAAGTCGAGGACTACCTGTACAGCTGTGATTGATTTACTTAACAACTGTGGCAAGAAAAGTTGTAAAATGGGGCGAACTCACTTAACAAATCTCACTTAACAACCGAAATTTTGGGCTCAGTTGTGCTCTCTACATGGGGCTCCCCTTGAGATGCACCCGAAGACTACAGCTAGTTCAGAATGCAGCCGCGCGGGCTATCATGGGAGGAACAAGATACTCCCATATAACACCACTCCTGCGCGAGCTGCACTGGCTGCCTGTGGTTTTTCGGGTGCGTTTCAAGGTGTTGGTTACTATCTTCAAAGCGCTCCATGGCATGGGACCTAGTTACCTGCGGGACCGCATCTCACCTCATACATCTCTACGACCTATCCGCTCTCACAGAGAGGGACTCCTCCAGGTGCCATCCGCCAAGCAGTGCCAGCGGGTGGTGCCTAGGAGTAGAGCCTTCTCTGTGATGGGCCCAACCCTCTGGAATGACCTCCCCCCCCCCCGATATTAGAACTACTAATGACCTCCGCTCCTTCCGACAGAAGCTCAAGACTCACCTGTTCCAACTAGCTGGCTTAGCCGATTGATAGTTCTATCTTCCACCTCCTGGCAAACATCTTATTGTGGAATTTTTAAGGGAATTTTAATCTTATTTGTATTTTAATTAAATATGGTACAGTATATTTTCTACCTCCTCCGTCTATGTCTATGTTTATGTATATGTATTTTATTTTGATATGTATATGGTTTTTAATAATGACTGTACACCGCCCCAAGTCCTGCTTAGGAAAGGGTGTGGTTTATAAATAAAAGTTTGATTGATTGATTGATTGGTCTTAAGTCGAGGACTAACTGTACCTCATATGCCTTTTCCTATTATAATATTCAATCTGCCTGGCACCCAGATTATTGCCCAATGGCAGAAAGCTGTTCTCTTGCAAGCTGAGAACAAAGAAATCTGTAGAGGCTGTACCACTACAGATTCTTTTTAAGGCGCTGATCTAGGCGATTGTGAGTTATAGTCCTTTAGGCATGAAAAACCAGCTGGGTGACTGAGCTAGTCCCTCTCTCTCAGCCCAATTCACCTCACAGGGTTGTTGATGATGTGAAGAATACAGAATTTATATTTGCTGCCTTGAGTTATTTATAAATAATAATAAAGGCAAGATCCAAATCAAATCAATCAATAAAATACATAAATACACATTTTAAATGAATAAATACCATTTTGGCTGGAATCTCAACCGATCTCAACATTTGCAATACTACAGGTAGTCCTCTACTTACAACAGTTCATTTAGTGACTGTTCAAAGTTACGTCACTGAAAAGTAACTTATGACCTTTTTCCCACACTTGCGACCATCACAGCATTCCCGTGGTCACGTGATTAAAATTCAGACGCTTGGCAACTGAGTCACATTTTTATGGTGGTTGTAGGGTTCAGGAGTCATGGGATCCCCCTGTTGAAACTTCCTGACAAGCAAAGCCAAGGGGGAAGCCAGTTTCACTTAACTACTAATTTACTGACTGCCATGATTCATTTAACAACGGTGGCAAGAAAAAAATGGTAAAATGGGGGAAAATTCACTGAACCAATATTTCGCCCAGCAACAGAAATTCTGGGTTTCAATTGTGGGTCGTCAGAAGATTGACTTCCGATAATCAACGCTCGGTAAGCTCCATGAAAACCTTTGATGCCGAATAAGGCACCTTTTCCCCCATTCTGCACGGGGAATATGCCCTCACCATATGCTCCATGCAAATGCTGATCTCCCCGTCGCTGTAGAAGGCGCCATAGAAACCAACGATGTATGGAGAATTGCACTCATGAAGCACTTGAAGCTCCCGGATGATCTGGTTTCGTATGGCAGGCTTGATCTCCAAGTGAATCAGCTGTGGAGGGAACAAGAGAGAGAGAGAGACACACACACACACACATCAAAGAATGAAGACAGTGTAGAACAGTTCCAAAAACAATTGCACCAGTCTTTAGGTATGGTAGGGAGGACTGGTAAAGGACTATAACTCACAGTCATCTAATTCCTACCCTGTTTCCCCTAAAATAAGACCTCCCCGTATAATAAGTCCAATCGTGCTTTTGAGCGCATGAGCTAAAATAAGCCCTCACCCGAAAATAAGCCCTCCCCTAAAATAAACACATCCGCAGCCAGTCCCCACCATTTCCTATGGGGAGGGGGGAACATGCCCCATGCACCCTGCATGCACCTGCAATCCACGCAGAACAGCCTCACGGAGGCCGCTCCCACAAACCCTAGCTACCGTGCCCCTTCTCTTAGTGGCTGCCACAAAAAGAGCAGCAGGCCCAGCGACACTAGAGCTGGTAAGTGTGTGCCAGACACAGAGACAGAATTTCCGTCCCTCTATGGATCAGCTGATCCATGGGCTGAGGTTAAGGGGCCTCATGCTCCTCAAAAATAATAAGACCTCCCCAAAAATATATCCAAGCGCTTATTTCAGGCTCAACAGAAAATAAGACCCGGTCTTATTTTCAGGGAAACACAGTAGGGCAGCACTGGTATAGCCTCTACCTGTCTCAGCTGCCCAGATATATATGGACTAGATTGCTTTAATCAGAACAAAACTCATTTGGGATTCAGTCCTAGTTTAACAGCAAATAACCCAGTTGGGAATTCTGGTATCCTTTGGGGAAACTTTTCCAAATCTTACCATTCTGACTTGAAAGTATTTTATGTTTTTATAGCATTACGTTGCTTATTGCTTAAACATGAATCTATTTTACTTATGCTAAATTGTTTCATTTTTTAAATTCTTCTTCTTCTTCCAGGCCATGGAAGGTACATTAGCCAATAAACAGCAGGCACAGGTTCTACCCTCATTACTCACAGGGGAAAGGTAGTTAGAGGGGAATGGCTGGTTGTGACTCAGTCCAGCCCTTACGTCTTTCCTGAAGGAAAAAAAAAATCCCTGCTGTTTCAAAATGCTGTGCTAACAGAAATTAGAACTTGTAATGTGATGCTGTTAATGGTATGTTTTGCTTCCTTTTAAAAGGCCAAATCTGAAGATGTGCCACAGATAGTCTGTTATTTGAGATTTCACATTGGGCAAATGTGGGGTTTTTACTCCGCTAGTCTCCTTTTCTAGGCCGCTGAGCCAGCGCGGTCTGAAAATACTTGTGGTCATGGGAGCCAGCATGACATCACAGCGCAGAGCATGCAGCAAAACACAGAGCATGTTGCCTTCCCGCCAAAGTGGGACCTATTTGTCTACTCGCCTTTACATGCTTTCAAACTGCTAGGTGGGCGGAGGCTGGTGATGGCAACTCACCGCATCACGTGGTGGTAGAACTCAAACCGCTAGAGCACAGAGCTTCTCTGGCACCTTTTAATCCACTGAGCCACCGTGCCTCTTCACATTGGGAAGAGACCAACATTTGTTTATTATGAAATAGCCCCATGCAAATAAACCAGTATTAGGGGACTCAATTGCTAC
Organism: Natrix helvetica; assembly: GCF_964273705.1. NCBI lineage: Eukaryota > Metazoa > Chordata > Lepidosauria > Squamata > Natricidae > Natrix > Natrix helvetica. Next base: position 6,290,314 of record NC_138548.1, read on the forward strand.
TGACAAAATACTACATTGTTTGTCATTAGTCACTACAAACCTTTCTTAAATTAATCAACAGCCTTGATTACTGGACTATTAATACATTTTGAAAGAGAACTAAACTGCTTATGACTCATCGGGTCATCCTTTTATCAATAATTTAACTAGCCGTGGTGGCGCAGTGGTTAAAGTGCAGTACTGCAGGCTACTTCTGCTGACTGCCGGTTGCCTGCAATTTGGCAGTTCAAATCTCACCAGGCTCAAGGTTGACTCAGCCTTCCATCCTTCCGAGGTGGGTAAAATGAGGGGCCAGATTGTTGGGGGCAAGAGGCTGACTCTGTAAATCACATAGAGAGGGCTGTAAAGCACTGTAAAGCGGTATCTAAGTCCAAGTGCTATTACTATTGCTATTGTATTGTGTTATGATTGCAGAGTCAGCCCGGAGATGCGCTTCTGGCCTTTTAAAAGCTATTGACAGACACCCTCGCTCAGTAACAGAGCTATGAGACTGCAATTATAGCTTTACATTTGCTAAGGATTCTACATCCAGGGAGGCATGCAGTATAACCTACTTAGCAGTGCAAAAAAAGAAAAAAGAAAAAACAGCAGAAGAAAAGTGGGAAGGAAGCAGTCACCATAGGAACGCTCAGACTGCTCAGGAATGGAGCACCGAAACTAATTTATGGAAGATGGTTCATAGGAGAGTTGAAACCTTATGTTGCGCAAATGTTCTTTCCGTACCAGATGTACAATTTTGCAAAGGAGAGCAAACCCATCAGCCGCTCAACCTGCCAACGTATCTTCCGTAGGAAAAAGGTACAAGATATCCACCCTTTGTTATTGATGTTGTTGTTCAGTCACTGCGTCTGACTCTTTGTGACCCCATGGGGCACAGCACACCGGGTGTCCTCTGCCCTCCACTGTTTCCTGGACTCTGCCATCTAACCATCTCATCCTCTGCTGTCCCCTTTCTCCTTTCGCCTTCAGTCTTTCCCAACATTGGGGTCTTCTCCAAGAAGCCCTCTCTTCTCATTGGGTGGCCAAAGTATTTTGAGTCTCAAAGGTGCTTTTTCAAGAGGCTATTTCTGGTTTTTCTTTGAAGACTTTTTTTGCTTCTCCTCCAAGAGAAGATGAAGAAGCTTCTTGGATGAGAAGCGAAACGTCTTCAAAGAAAAACCAGAAAGTCCAGTTGCCTCTTGAAGAAAAGCATCTTTGGGAAAACCATGACCAGAATGACTAAGAATCTCCATAGACAAAGTATTTGAGCTTCAGCTTCGGGATCTGTCCTTCCAAAGAACAATCAGGGTTGATTTCCTTTAGGATTGATCGACTGGATCTCCTCACAGTCCAAGGGGCTCTCCAGAATCTTTTCCAGCACCACAATTCGAAAGTGTCAATTCTTTGGCACTCAACTTTTCTTATGCTCCAACTCTCACAGCCATACATTTCTACTGGGAAGACCAGAGCTTTGACTATAATATCCATCCTACCAATCCTCAAACTTTATCTTCCGTTAAAGCAGAAGATAGAAGCGCCAATATTTTAAAAAGACGCTGCTAGGTCCCTATTAGTGTTCCTTCCTGTCTTTTTCTCTTTGATCTTCAGGTCACTTAAGTCAAATAAGAAAACAATGGCCAAAATTACAGATGAATTTCAACTTCTCTTATAGCAGCGCTTCAGAGATAAGTCCCGCTAAATGCTTTCCATCACCTCAGAGGAGAAACCCCTATTAATCTTTTTACAATTATGGGTGGGACATGGATTGAAAATCACTACAGGTAGTCTTCCACTCACAACCACAATTGGGAGCAGAATTTCAGGCAATTGCTAAGGTGAATCATACCTGATTTGACAACTTTTGTGCCACAATTGTTAAATGAATCACAACAATTCTTAAGTGAGTCATGTGGTCATTAAGCAAATCTGGCCTCCCACAAGGATTTTGTGATTACATGACCCAAGATGTTGCAACTGTTGTAAATACATGCCAGTTGCCAAACACCCAAATTTTGATGAGGTGACTATGAGGATGCTGCGATGGTCATAAGTGTGAGAACTAATTGTAAGTCACCTTTTTCAGAGCCATTGTAAATTAAATAGAATAGAATAACAGAGTTGGAGGGGACCTTGGAGGTCTTCTAGTCCAACCCCCTGCCTAGGCAGGAAACCCTATACCATTTCAGACAAATGGTTATCCAACTTCTTGAAAACCTCCAGTGTTGGGGCATTCACAACTTCTGGAGGCAACTTCTGTTCCACTGATTGATTGTTTTAACTGTCAGGAAGTTTCTCCTCAGTTCTAAGTTGCTTCTCTCCTTGATTAGTTTCCACCCATTGCTTCTTGTTCTACCCTCAGGTGCCTTGGAGAATAGCTTGACTCCCTCTTCTTTGGGGCAACTCCTGAGATATTGGTACACTGCTATCATGTCTCCCCTAGTCCTTCTTCTCATTAAACTAGACATATTCAATTCCAGCAACTGTTCTTTATATGGTTGTGAGAAGCCGGCAGGAAATTGCCTTCCAACAACTGTGAGATTTAGTTAATGACCGCAACCAGGACGGCTTTAGGACCACTGCTTAGCAATGGAAACTCCAGCCCCAACTGCCATATACGCAGAGGACTACCCGCATGTCTTTGAAAGTTCAATTCAAAAGTTGCCATTTGCATTCTTATTACTTTGAAAGTTTATTGCTTTGATGGTGTCCCTTCCTGATGTCATTGGCTGAATTCAGGCCCATGTTCGGAAAATGAGTTGCCCTTTTTCGCCCCCTTACCCGGTCTCACCTTCCGTGCCATAATTAGCCCTGAGGGTTTATGTTGTACTTTGGTGACCACCCCACCGTTGCCAGCTCCCAGTTCTGAAATCCTCTCAAAATCGTCGTCTTTCAGTTCTCCCACTTTGGCCTTCTGGGTGAGAAAAGCTTCCAGCCGTTTCTTCTGCTGCTCATCCAGCTCCAGTTCTTCCAGTTTTTTCTGGAGGTCAACAAGGTGTGCTCTAAGGGAAAAGTGTGAGGGTGAGAGACATCAGATCTACGTAATACACCACTGCATGCAACGGAGTGAGGCAGCCTGGCCATTTACTACTATTTGCTAGTGAACTTAGGCGGCTGTTAGAATGACCTATAGGAAAATCACCTGGCTCCCACAGTTTCCTTATATACAGCTAGTCCTCAACTTATGACTAAAATTGAGCCCAAAATTTCTGTTCTTAAGTGAGGAATTTGTTAAGTGAGTTTTGCCCCATTTTACGACTTTCCTTGTCACATTTGTTAAGTGAATGACTGCAGTTGTTAAACTAGTAACACAGTTGTTAACTGAATTTGGTTTCCCCATTGACTTTGCTTGTCAGGATGCAAAAGGGGATCACGTGACCCTGGGATATTGCGACTGTCATAAATGTGAATCAATTTTCAAGCATCTGAATGTAAATCACGTGACCATAGGGGGTGTCGCACTGGTTGTAAGTGTGAAAAATGCCGTTGTATCTTCTAACAGTCACTAAGCGAATTGTTGTAATTTGAGGACTACCTGTACAGTTAGTCCTTGACTTATAACCATTAAGTAACCGTTTTTCACGCTTAAGACCACTGTAGCATCCCCATGGTCACATGATCAAAATTCAGATGCTTGGCAACTGACTCATATTTATGATGTCCCTGGGACACTTGATCCCCTTTTATGACCTTCTGACAAGCTAAAACAACAGGAAGCCAGATTCACTTTAAAACCGTGTTACTAATTTAACTAACTTAACAATGGTGGCAAGAAAGGTGGTAAAATTGGGCAAAACTCACTTAACAACTGTCTTGCTTAACGATGGAAATTTTGGGCTCAATTGTAGTTGTAAGTCAAGGTCTACCTGCATGGAAGACTGTTCAGTATTTTCTTAGTTCTGTGCTAGGCGGGATTCTAACATTCAGTTGGCTACGAGGAACGCCTATTTTCTCAATCTCCTATTTTCTCAATCTAAACAAGAAATTCTCCAAGCCGACTAAACAAAATGTAGGTAGGAGTTTCCAAATATATATTGTCGGTTTTATTTTTTTAAAATTCCATTTGACTTTTTAATGTACTGTACATTAGGATTATTTTCCTTTTTCCTTTTTGGTGTTTTTAACAATCCCCTTCTAAACACCTCAATCTTACTTATTTCATCTCATTGATAGCAGCTTCTTCCAAATCCTCTTTCGTTCAAGACGATTTCATGCCCCTTTTCATGCAGGCAACTATTTACTAAACAAGCTCCTCAGCTTTTTCTCCCCCCACTGCATGCCATCCCCATTCCCATGCCATTCCACCTCTGCACTTTGCTTCCATTTAGCAGCATGTGATTTGCGGATGTAATTTTGAATTGCAGCGCCCTGCACTGTGACATCTATAAGATTACAGATGACAGTTTAAATTCACTGAGCTTCTAACTCAGGTTAAGCGGTATTGAGGGAAGGATTAACATCATTATTCATTTTTTAAACTGTTGTAATCTGCACAATGGGTTTTTGAATTACCCAGACTTTAAAATCTGTAAATAAAGAGATTGTCACACTTCACAGGGATATAACTAAAAATCTCCAGTTTCTGGCCTCTTAACCCTTTATTCAGGGACTCATTCACTCAACAGATTCACAGACAAAGCTTGACTAAATCAATCTCTTTGATGCAGACAAGAATGAAGACTTATATGCACACAACGTTTGTGTATTATAGTACACAAGTATCAAAAACTTGTATAGGTCTATGTTCCAGGAAAAAAACTTATTATTTTCCTCTCACGTTTCCAATGGTTATTTGAGGTATCTACTGTTGACCCCAGAAGATACCTAAGCTATGTTAACATAAAGGTTCTCCTCAACATGGGAACCACTGGGTTAAGCTGTACTCCTGAAACCAAAACGTCTTAATATTAAGCCTCTCCAAGTCTATAAAGAATTAGGAGTTTCTCCTTTGCAAATGCCCACTTTGTGGAGTCTTTATTATCTCAGCTAAGTGCAAGTTTTACATTTACTGTATCTGCAATTTTATGCATATTTATTCAAAATAAATCGATCAGAATTCAGAGATGCTAATTTTAAGTAGGAGTCCACTGACTTGTCAACTTAAATTTTTTTAATTTTATTTTAGAAGACAGGGGGCAGTCCATTTGGATAAGGGGAAAATATTCCTTTAGGACAAAGAGAAAAACTGAACCAAGCTTTATTTTTTTAAAGAAAAAAGAAAAATGGAAATACGAGAAGAGAGACAATAAATTCTGTATCCTGGTGTTTCCCAGATCCCAGCTCTTAAGTTCTGGAAGTTCCTTAAGTTCCTCTCTTCCCATTTAAATATGTCCTGTTTAAAGTATCTGAGTCCATAAGTACTTTTATAAAACACTGAAAATCTTTTATAGATGTTTTGCTGAAAATGGACACAAATAAACTGGTGATTTGGGGGTTTGCTAATTAAAAGAAGTTAAATACGTGCAGGAAGAAGAGATAGCTCTAAAGCCATGATGGCGAACCTGTGGCATGCAGAGCCCTCTTTGTGGACACGTGTGCTGTTGCCAGCTGGCCAGCGCACATCCATGCAACGGAACCCGGAAGTGCAGCTGGTTGCCGCATGCATGTGCACTGGCCAGCTGCTATCTTCCGGGTTTTGGTGCTCCGGCACGCGTGCACACACACACATAGGTTCCTGTTTTGGCACACCGTGCCAAAAAGTTATCCACCCTTGCTCTAAAGGATGGGATAAAAATTTGTAATTGTTGTAACGAAGATTGGAAGTGGCTTTAATTTTTCTTTTTCTCTCCTGTTTCTTTCTCTTCTATAGTCTCTACTTTTTATCATTTGTTCTTAGTTATCTTTTAATTAAGTAAAATATTTCAACAAAAATGATAAAAGTATCTAAAGGGGGCACAGTTTTCCTTGTGCATTGTTTCTGCTGCTTTTCTTTTTTTCCCTACAGTTCTGATTCCTCTTCCACACACAATTAATTCTCTTTACATTTTATTCACACACCTTTAGCAAAGTCTTTGAACACTACTCTTCCTTTGATCTAAATCCCAGTGCTTATAGCAGTTATTTTGCTATAATAGTCTTCATTACTAATATGTACATGTAATTTCCTGATCTATTTACACAGCTCTTAAAATGACACACTATATGGTCAGCTGCCCCTCCATCAAGCTGCTGTTTTTCTGCAAAACTGCAGCATTTCCACCAATCTATCTCAGTTTCTTTAAGTATCACTGCTCCTTATTTTATAGTCTCCCCCTGCCAACTCATCATTCTTTCCTCCAAATATACTCAACAGATACTATTTTTTTCACTTGGTTTCCCGTGAAAACCAATCAGCTCATTTTTTAAAAAACAATCCCCAATCTATTAAATTTCCATCCCATTTGCAGGTGACGGACCTCTGGCATACATCATAAATGTGCGGGACCGAAGTCCCAAATTCAAATCTCTATTCAGGCATCTTACCACTCATAAAGGTCACAAACCATGAGTCTCACACAGTAGTCCTTGACTTACAACAGTTCATTTAGTGACCGTTTGAAGTTACAACAGCCCTGAAAAAGGTGACTCATAATAGTTTTTCACATTTATGACCGTTGCAGCATTGTCACAATCACGTGATCAAAATCCAGCCGCTCATATTTATGATAGCTGCCCTGTCCTGAGTCATGTGATTTTGCGACTCTCTAAGCCAGGCGTGTCCAAACTTGGCAACTTTAAGACTTGTGGACTTCAGCTCCCAGAATTCCCCAGCCAGCTCTGCTGGCTGGGGAATTCTGGGAGTTGAAGTCCACAAGTCTTAAAGTTGCCAAGTTTGGACACCCCTGCTCTAAGCAAAGTCAATGGGGAAGCCAGATTCATTTAACAACTCTGTTACTAACAACTTCAGTGATTCACTTAACAATTATGGCAATAAAGGTCGTAAAATGGGGCAAAACTCACTTAACAAATACCTTGCTTAACAACAGAAATTTTGGGGTCAGTTGTGGTCCTAACCCGAGGACTGTTTCTTAGGTTGTTGAGATGTGACACTGAATTTGGACAACACTATGAACAACAAAGAACATTTTAATAGTATGCTATGCAAATCCAGTGAGGACGTCTTTCTATGCTTCAGTGTGTCACTGAGTAACTCATGGCTAAATTAATGAAGGATAAGCAGGTTATGCAAATACACCATAATTATACTTGAGTGTAAGGGTGAGTTATGTGAGAGAGAGAGACACACACAATAGGTTTTAAGCTCTCTGAACAGAGATTTCCATAAACAGTAAGATACTAAAATTAATGTACACACAGACATATACTGTATATTTTGAATTTTTAGCTTAGATGGCGTACAATTTTTGTGAAAGTGCCTTGTGTACCATCACAAACTAATTGCCACGAGGGACAACCAATTCCCAAAATGGCTGCAGCTAGTTATAGATTGCAGTTAAAAACAGCAGAAGAATCTGAATAGATGGTGGTCCTAGCTAGTCATTTCCACATTCCCAACTGTTCAAAGTTGTTACAGGAATAGCATTAGAGTGAAAACCATTGGGGGGGGGGGGAAGAAAGAGAGAGAATGCCATTACAGCAATAGTACCCTGAACCCCTTGGATAAAACTATGTAATAAGAATTATTGCTATTCAATTCTTTTATTATTGGCTTTAAACTACTGCTCATCTTTCCACACAATTTCTCTACTCGATACCCCCAATTCTTCCTAATTTCCTTTCCCTGCTACATTATGTGTACTCCATTTTTTAAATATTTTATGGTGCACACTCATTTTCGGGACTAATACTGATTCTCTCTCTCCAACATTCATTTCTAAATTATCAATAGTACAGAAGCAGATTAAAGAATTATTTAACTTAACGTGGGTCACTACCATACTAATATAGATCGTAAGAAAATCTTTTGCTGTATCGGAGAAGAGACCCTCTCAGTGCCGCATCCTATGTGGATTAGGGGCCAACCACACACGTTTCTGGAAGCTAAAAATACAGGGAGGAGACTCTTCTCTTCCATTGCCACTTCTCGGCAGCTGGTAATTATTCAAGCCTGTGAATCTTGATATTATTCCACTACAAAATCAATAGCATTCTACCAATAATTTGGATTTCCAGTTTCATGTAGTCCATTGGTGTCCAACCTTGGCAAGTTTAAAACTTATGGACTCCTCAGCCAGCATAGGGAATTCTGGGAATTAAAGTCCACAGGTCTTAAAAGTATCAAAGTTGGATGTCCCTGAGCTAATCATTTTTAAAAATAATCTAAATGGATTATCATTATAAATGATGTGATTAAAGCATAATTTAACTACATATATACATATATGTATATATGTACATGTCGGTAATGGCTTTCTCTTCGCTACTGGTTTGAAACTGGGAGCGCTTATGCACAGTGGTTCTGCGCATACACAGAGTGTCCGTGATGACATCTGGGCAGGTGGGCGGAGCCTGCTGCTGCTGCCACTACTGGTTCGGCTGAACCAGGGAGAACCAGCAGAATACAACCTCTGGTACATATACATACGCACACCCTTCTATTATTTTTTTATTTTAAATAACATTCTACATAAAATTTCATGCAGTTTCAAAGAACGCCCCTTCCTTCCATCAGTAATAGGGCAAAATGCAAGAATGGTCTGGAAGAACATTTCACTTATTAAGGAGCTTGAAGAATAGCATGCCGTATAAAATAGGCTGAAGGAAAAATGAAAACAATCTTTTAAAACTAGGTAAGTTGTTCCAACCAGCTTTTCGGCCTTTAAAGAATGAACTATTGCTTCTCAGGGATAACATTCAATTGGAATAGTGAAACCAGAATTTATTTGGAGAGAATTTTCCCAAGATTATTTTAAATTTAAATTCTTTAAATTCTTCCTGCCAGTACTCCAACATGATCAACCAAATGAGGTCCTACAGTCTGGTTCTATCTTACGATAAAATCTCTATTATCTGTCAAACATGATAGGAAGCATTCCATTCTCCAACATTTGTTCATCAGGAATTACAACTTGACTTCAGCCACAACTTTGGTTGATTACACTGTAGACTGAGAAAGGGAAGGTGGAGACACTGTTTTCTTTCAAGAGATGTATCCAGCACAATCTTCCTCCTCCCTTAATTACTGAATATTCAGCCCGCTAGTAGGATGATAAAATGACCTGTTTTCATTGGTTTTTAAATGAACTGTTATTTGATTTTTTAAAAATCTTTTCACCAGGTCTAGGAGGATATTGCATCCCTTCTCTCTGTCCAAGCTCTTCACAGAAAATAGAATAATAGGGCTGGAAGAGACCTTGGAGGTCGTCTAGTCCAACCCTCCTGCCTATGACAAGAGATCCTATACCTATAGGCCAGCGATGGCGAACCTTTTTTTGCTTGGGGGCCATAAGCGGGGAATGCGCAGGGGGGTCATGTGCGGGCGTGCAGCACCCGTAATGCAATATGTAACCCCCCCCCCAGTGCACATGCACGCATGACAGGAGCTCCCCCCCCATTTTTTGTATGCTTTTTTCGCCCTCCCCAGGCTCCAGAGGCTTTATAGGAGCCTGGGAAGGGCAGAAACAGCCCCCCCTGCCCCCCCGGAGGCTTCAGGAGCTTCCCTGAAGCCTCCAGAGGGCAAAAAACCACCCTACAAGCAAACCAGAAGTCACTTCTGGTTTGCTCGTAGGACCGTTTTTAGTCCTCCGGAGCCTTCAGCAGGCTTCCCCGAAGGCTCTGGAGGACAAAAAATGGCCCTACGAGCAAACCAGAAGTCCATTCCCGAAGTTCCGGTTTGCCCATAGGGCCGGTTTTTTGCACTCTGGAGGATTTAGGGAAGTTCCTGAAGCCTCCGGTGGGCCTCCAGGAGGGTGGGGGGAGCTGTTTATGCCCTCCTCAGGCTCCCATAAAGCCTCTGGAACCTGGGGAGGGTGAAAATGGCTTTTAAAAAGGCTGAAAAGGCATGCGTGCTGGCCAGCTGACAGGGCAACACGTTGCGTGCCTTGACAAATGGCTCCTCATGCCACCTGTGGCACACGTGCCATAGGTTCGCCATCCCGGCTATAGGCGATCCTATTGTCTAGGAGATCCTATATACCATTCTAGTCCCAGAGAGGTCCTTGGTGTTTTCTTGCAGATGCTTCATGACCAAACTAGGTAGTAAGATCAGTGCTAGAAGGAAGTGGGGTTGGTGGAATGGAAGAGAAGAAGTAAAAGGACTCTGGAGTTCATGGTGCTTTCTGAGCTTGGTGGTTTTCTTGCAGACATTTTATGATCCAAGCTAGGTAACATCATTCAATGCTAAAAGGGAGTGGGGCTTATGGATGGAGAAGGAGGAGATGGGGAGGACGATGGCTCTGGGTTGCTTAGTGCTCTCTGAGGTTGGTGGCTTTCTTGCAAGTATTTCATGACCCAACTAAGTAACATCAGCAGTGCCAGAAGAGAGCTGGGGTTGAGGAGTGGAGAAGACGAAAGGAGAAGGGGAAGGAGGAAAAGGTGGGCAGCTGTGGGGTGTTCGGTGCTCTCTGAGCTTGCTGGCTTTCTTGCAGATGTCTCACGACCCAAACCAGGTAACACCATCAGTACCAGTTCATTTATTTATCCCACTTTGACTCCTGAAACATCTGCCAGCAAACCACCATCCTCAGAGCCCTCTCCCACCCCTGAGGACTCCTCATTTCAACCCTGAGCTACAAATATTCTCCTTTATTGGCATCCTGAGCTTTCTCAGGGTAGAAGAACCTGACCTTATTCCTCTTTCTCACGGGGCGCATCCTAATACCTCCATCCCCCCAATCCTTCCTCCACCCTTTCCTGGACCTAACTAGTTTCTATCCTTGGGCTGTCAGACTCTTAAACACAACCACAATCACTCCACGCGCAGACGGAAATGTAGGACTAGTTTTTCTTTTTCTTTCTTTCTCCCCTTCCCCACAATTACTTGCATAGGGATTATTCTTTATACTATTTATGTTGTTTGTATTTCCTTTGTCATGGATTGCACCAGTGAAGCTAAAACCAATTTTGTTGTATACATGATGTATAATGACAATAAAAGTTGGTTGAGTTCTGCAACCCAACAAGACAGACACAGACTTCAGAGGAGAATCAATAATTGCTACCAACCTGTCTTCCATTGAGGACCTGTACACTGCATGAGTAAAAATGAGGGCTGTAAAAACATCTACAGACCCCTCGCATCCTGGACATAAATTGTTTCAATTCCTACCCTCAAAACGACGCTATAGCATTGCACACCAAGACAACTAGACACAAGAACAATTTTTTTCCTGAACGCCATCACTCTGTCAAACAAATAATTCCCTCACCACTGTCAAAACATTCACTAAGGCTGCATTACTATTACTATTAGTCTTCTCATTATTCCTATCACCCATCTCCTCCCACTTACGACTGCAGGACTGTAACTTTGTTGCTTGTATCCTTATGATTTATATTAATATGGATTGTTTCCTGATTGCTTATTTCTGCCCTATGACGATCATTAAGTGTTGTACCTTATGGTTCTTGATGAATGTATCTTGTCTTTTTATGTACACTGAGAGCATATGCGCCAAAGACTTGTGTGTCCAATCACACTCGGCCAATAAAGAATTCTATTCCTTCCTTCCTATTACTATTAGTCTTCTCATCATTCCTATCAACCATCTCCTCTCACTTATGACTGCAGGACTATAACTTTGTGGCTTGTATCCTCATGATCTATATTGATATTGTTTCCTGATTGCTTATTTGCACCTGATAACTATCATTAAGCGTTGTACCTTATGATTCTTGACAGAATGCATCTTGTCTTTTTATGTATACTGAGAGCATATGCGCCAAAGACTTGTGTGTCCAATCACACTTGGCCAATAAAGAATTATATTCTATTATACCCTTTTCTATTCTTTTCTCTCTCCCCCACCCCCCTAATTACTTGCATAGGGATTATTCTTTACACTATTTATGTTGTTTGCATTTTTTTTGGTCATGGATTTTACACCAGTGAGGCTAGAACCAATTTCATTGTATACATGGAATGCGCTACCTGACTCGGTTGTTACATCCTCAAAACCCCACAGCTTCAACCTTAAACTGTCTTACTGTGGACCTCCCCACATTCCTAAGAGGTTCGTAAAGGGGGGGGGGGGTTGCATAAGCGCACCAGGGTGCCTTCCGTCCCTGTCCTACTGTCCCCATTTATTTGTACCCATTTCCTTTGTTCTTATTCATGTTTCTGCTTATTTGTACCCTCTGACTATCCCTAAGTGTTGTATCTTACAATTCTTGATGAACGTATTATATTTTATTTTATTTTCCTTTATGTACACTGAGAGCATCTGCACCAAAGACAAATTCCTTGTGTGTCCAATCACACTTGGCCAATAAAGAATTCTATTCTATTCTATGCTTACTCTTATACCTGTTATCTTGTACATGAGTGACAAACCAAATAAATAAATGATGTACGATGACAATAAAAGCTATACTGTACTGAAGGCGAATGAAGTCTCTCTCCACCACCACCAGCCTGGTTCCCCCCAGCCACCCACCCCGCCTCGGGCTCTCCCTTTTGGGGCTTCACTTTGAAGGAAGACCGCTGCCCCCCCCCCCAATCCAGCCAAACAAGCTCCCCGTGTTCGTGGCTTGGGATGCTGCTTCTCCGAGGTGCGACGGGCAGCCACTATCCTCTCACAGCGGTCCCACACATTTACCTCAGCCCCAAGAAATGATTTACCTCATTCACCTCAGCCCCTTTCCATGAGGAAAATCCTCCTCTTCCCCCCCCCCCCCCGCTTTCCCCTCAGATCCATCTCCGACCCTCGCTCGGCCCCACTCACTCGGAGCCGTCGCCCTCGGTGGGGCTGGGTCCCTCAGCGATGGTCGGGGTGATGTTGAGGGCCGGTGGCACCAGTTTCCTTTTAGCCGGCATGGCAGCGGCGGAGGACGGCGTTCCCGGTTGCGGCTTTTTAGTGAGGGACCCGCCTCAGAAGCAGCAGCAGCAACGGCGACGGCGTCGTCGTCATCGCCCGGCTTGGCCGCCTTAAGCGAGGCCGAGGCTGCGCGCGAGGCCTACCCCCCCTCCCCTAAAAAAGAAACCACCCTGAGAGAAACGCGAAGAAGGCGAGAGGAGGAGAGGAAGGAGGGGGCGTGGCCGAAGCGCGAGAGCGGGCGCGAGGGAGAAGGGGCAAAAAAAAAAAAGTCTCCTCCCAACCAACTCTCCGCCCCGCGATTGGGGGGAGGCTCTCGACACCACCTCGCGATTGGTCGGCTCTTCCGCGGGGGCGGGGGCGAGAGAGGCAGGCGTGCTCGCGCAAGAGCCCTTCTCTCGATTGGCCGGGCGCTGGAAAAGGGGCCGCGGGAGCCGGCCAGGGAAGCTCGCTCCCGCCCCGCTGATGAAACAGCTTCACCCTCGCGATTGGCCGAACGGCTTTTAAAGAAGTGAGAGATAGGCGTCGAGTGAAGAGACGCATGCGCAGAAAGCGGGGAAGGTGGGAGGAGAGGGGGGGAGAAGAAACGGAGGAGAAAGGAGTCTCGCGAGAATAGACCTCAGAGTTTTTCCCCCCTCCACCTGAAAGCAAGGCTGACCCCCAACAGCCGCAGGAAAGGTTGGCGCATGCGCAGGGCGAACGGAGGCGCGAGCAGAGAAAAGGGCGGGAAAGGTGTTGCTTTTTTTTTTTGGCGCGAGGGCAGCAGCTCGTCAGTTGAAGCCGACCCTGAGGCGAGATAATGGTTTCGGTTGCTGGCTTCCCGTTCTGTGGACAAATGTCAAAGAAGACATTTAAAACTCTCGTCAAAACCAGGGGTTAGACTAAACCCGCTCTTGACCTTGCTTTTGGCTTCCAGAGAAATGCTTCATGAGGAAATCTAGAAACTGAGTCATGGCAACTGGTTTCTTTTTCGGTTTGAGACGTTTGGCTGCTTACCCAAAAGTAGCTTCTTAATCATGAGGGAATGTTCCCAGGGAAGTTATAGGAGCTTCCTATAGAAAAAAGGTGTGTGCTGAGGTTGCATTATCTCTCCCATTTCTTACTCAACCTGGATGCTGAAATGGTCATGAGGAAGCTAGATTTGGAAGAATAAAAAATGGGCGGAAAGGTGGGTGGAAGAAACATCAACAATCTTCGATGTGCTGATGATTGAACTCCTCTCAGAAATCAAAGGCAGCCTGGAATATCTGCTCAAGAAAATCAAAGAAGAAAGTGAGAATTGTGGTTTCTTCCTGAATATCAAAAAGACTGTGGTCATGGCCATTGCAAGGAAGGAGAACATCAAAATAGAAATGGATGGTGAAGAGAAAGAATGTGGAAAAATTAACTTCCCTAGCATCAACATAGCTCAAAATGGTGAATGCAAGGGTCATGTGGTTGCCATTTTGTGATCTCAGGTGGCTTTCAAAAAGCATAGTTGGGTGCTAACCTGATTCGTTTAATGACTGATTCACTTAACCACTGCAGTGACTTGTTTAACAATCGTGGCAAAAAAAGGTCATAACATCTGGCGTGATTTATTTCACAACTGCCTTGCTTAACCACTGAAATTCTGGTCCCAATTGTGATTAAGTTGAAGACTTCCTGTATACTAAGTATACTGATCATTGATGTAAACTTCCAGTTCTAGCCAATCAGATGCTGTTGAGGAACTGACCAGGTTCCTGGAAATGGTGTGGTTCTAGAAGAGGAGGAATTGGCTCTAATTTAACCCTTGCAAGACAGAATCACTCTGGATTTTTGCCACCACCACCACCCCTTTTCTGAGTATAATGATAATGTCATCCTGGATTTTGGAAGGGAAAGGAGAAAGGAGATGCTATATGTTCAAGTAGGCTTTAGAAAAGGCCAAAGAACAAGATATGTTATTGCTCGTATGAGCTGGATAATTCAGAAAATCAAAGAATATAAATCTGTAATAACTGATGTGACTGAATTCATGCAGGCAGTATTTATTTCAGTGACTTTATGAAAGCAAAGGCTGGAATTAGAAAGAGGGTAAAAAGTGTGAAAATTCACATTTGATTTTTAAGTATTGAAGACTTTTAAGAATAATACAGTTATCCATGGAAACAAACAGGGAACAAATCAATCCAGAGTTATCAGATGCCCAGGCTCAAATTATTGAAACCTAACTCTCTTGAAAGTTAATAATAGCGGGAAAGATGAAAAGGAAAACAAAGGAGGAAACCAGCCAGAAGGTTGATGGACTTGATTATAGCAGTCCTGAGTGCACCATTCGAGAAAACCTGAAGGCCTACTTGGGGACAGTTCTTGGAAAATGTTTGTCTAGGTCAAGGGTGTCAGCTGGTGGCCTGCGGGCTGGATGCGTCATGCACAGGCCACGCCCGCCCCAGCTCCACAAAAGCAAAAAAGTCACGATACATCATGATACGCCCCATGATATCAATGTGATGCAACAAGTTTGACACCCATGGTCTAGGTGGTCATTAAAAATTGACATCGGCACATAATCAGTACAGCAAAATTCAATATTTTAAATGTTGTGCTGCTGCTTTGTCACCCAGGCTGAAGCATCCCTGAGCAGTCTGCTACAAGAGGCAAAAAGTATAAAACCCACAGACCAACCACAAATTGATCAGTCAATACAAGACCTTTTAAACAACAATAGCAGGAAATTGGCAGCATCTTCAATAAAAGTCTTCCTGTTAAAAGCTGGGGGAAGCAGGAATCATTATGTTTGTTGAATGCTGAAATTAAAACAGCTGGAAATGGCCCCTCAGGCTTCTACTGTGTCTTAGGAGTATGAAATATCATCTTCCAAAGCAAGACAACAAGGGTTCCCACTTTTGTCTCACCTCTCCTTTATATTTGTCATTGTTTTTTTCAGCACTCTTAACGGAATAGCCACATGTCCATCTAATCATCCTGAAACACAGCCAGGCACGCTGAGGAAAATGGCTGTGTACATGTGCTAGAAGAAGATTCACACCCGCAGTATTGTTCTGTTCCTTTCATTCTCACCCACTGTATTACCCTATCCATCTGCTGAGCCGCTCACATTGTTCTCCCCACATTCCCATGGCAGCCAAACACCTCTTAGTCATTTAAAAATAGAAAGAACAGATCTCTTCCAATAAAAGACAAATCAGGGTTTGCCAACAGGTTGAGGCGTTGATGTCACACACACACATAGAAGCGTTGCATTACACGTGCCTGACTGAGAAAGAAACACATTACATAACTATCTGGATCTTCTGGTGCATAGGAACTTACCCCGCTTTTCTATTTCTTAGTGTACATCCATATAATTGGATCTGTATTCATATAATGTTTATAATTCTCTATAAACAAAAGTGAAGATGTACACAAGTACACCCTAGTTTAAAGTTATATTCACATTTGAGAAGTGATATCTGAGACATATTTATACACTTAGGATATATGTATGAATATTAACATGCAGCTACAAAATGCCTATTGTGCAAACTAAGTTACAACTGGTGTCTTGAAATCTTAAGTTAACAGCATGTGAATGCCTATTCTCAATAGAACAAAATCTTGCTTTTATGCATCCAACTGCTATTTATGTAAAAAAATGTTGTGCAAAAGCAGACATGCTATATTTGTTTTGGAGTTAACTAAGCATGGAGGTAACTACGTATGACTAGCATGGAGCAGTAAAGAACAAAAAACCAGACAACTCTACATTTTTATTATGCTGTGATGCATTTCTTTCCTTTGTTTCTGTTTTGTTTTCCTGGTATCATAGAATGAAAGACAGATTATGACCATAGTTGAGTCCAAATGTTTTGTTGCTAAGACATTTTGTTAAGTGAGCTCTGCCCCATTTTATGACCTTTCTACAGTTATTAAGTGAATCACTGCAATAGTTAAGTTAGTAACACGATTGTTAAGTAAATCAGGCTTCCCCATTGACCTTGCTTGTTAGAAGGTGACCCTGGAGCACGGCAACCATAAGTGTGAGTCAGTTGTCAAGGATCTGAATTTTGATCAGCTGACCATGAAGAGTGGTCCTAAGTGTGAAAAACAGTCATACGTCACTTTTCTCAGTGCTGTTGTAACTTTGAACCATCACTACAGGAACTATTGTAAGTAAGGAGTATCTGTACTTAAAATAGTAAGAAATTACTTATGAGTTATCTTATTAAGCCAGTTGTGCAATATAAACCAAGAGGTAAACCAGTATGTTTTCTCACAATTTCTTACTGCATGTTTTGAAAGATACATTCAAAAGGACTAGTTATGTTTTGCCACATGACCAGAACTTGAACACTTTCAATGGTCAAAAAGGATGCACATGACCAGCCGGTTATTCAAATCCAGGAGCAATTTAACAAGAGCCTTGGCTTTGCTCTTTTTGCAGAAGACTAAAACAGCTACCCTACCAAAATAGATATAGGTGAAAGGTTTGTTATTGTACATCTTTGCTGCAAATATCCCTCTAAATGAATATATAAACAAAGTAATCTGCTTTATGGTGCTTTAGAGCAGTGCTTCTTAAGATGTCCTATGGTCCATGGGGGATATCCCCAAGACCATCTCAGGGCTCCTTCAAATCAAAATTATTTAGTAACCTATGTTGAAAAATAATACAATATTAATATTATATCAAATAATCATGAGGAGTAGCAGCAGTGAATGTGTCGATCTTAATTTTTTGATATGGTAACCATGTTGCTTGTATTTTTATTATTTATATTGTTCTGTTTGTTTCCTAGAATGATTTGATTGCTTATTAGTAATGTATGATTATCACTGTTATATCTTATGATTCTTGATGAATGTATTTTTTTCTTCTCTTTTTTCTTTTTTCTTTTCTTTTATGTACACTGAGAGCATATGAACCAAAGACAAATTCCTTGTGTGTCCTATTCTATTCTATTCTATTTAAAGAAAAGTTATTTTGGAGTCTAATTTTTAAAAATAGGAAGGGGTCCTGAGAGAAAAAAATTAAGGAACACTTTTTGATCATTACTTTAGAAACACTACGAGTACTAACTGCAGCAACTGTGCAATGGTTTAGATGAAAAATCCTGAAGAAAACTAATGAGCAAAAAGTAATTGTATAAAATAAGGGTTGTTTTACGTGTTATCTTGGTGCTTTAGAAATAAGCAATGTTTGTTGCTTTTTTGTATTTTAAAAATCTGTTCATCCTTGAGCTGCTTTTTCTGAAAAGCAGGAAGTTTGGAGTTGTGTAGCCAAAAACACAAAAGAAAGGAGCTGTTTTTTCCCTAGCTGCTGCTTCTCACATCAAAATGAAGTCAAGCAGTTGCTGATTTCTCTCTAATAAAGTAACCTTGGAGAACAGATGAGTAAAGCACTTGTGATCAGGGTGAGGCTGAATAGGGCAAAGATTGCGGTCCAAGGGGCACCTTGACAAGTGTGCTGGCGCCGGCATCATAGTTATATAATTATCTTTAGGAGTAAAGCCAATGGATTGGTTATCCAAAGATAAGATTGATTCCTTTTTATCAACACATCTGCTTTCTCCTTCTCTTTCTCTGACAGGGACTACTTCAAGTACATCTAATCAGCCAAGAAGTAGGCAAGATCTTTGGTCGGAGCTCCTTCAGGCTCTGCCTTCAAAATCTGGGAAAAAAATGATATTTTAATGTAGGTTTATTGTACAGCAATGGTCCCTCGGGGCACAGTTGGTCACCTGAGGGAAGGCAGTGGGGCATATCTTATCACATCTGTCCTCAAGTCTATGGATTTTCAGACTTTGTTTTCTGGGAAGTTCTGAAATTTCTTAGAAGCTTATCAGCTTGAAAATAACAGTGACATGCTGTTACTAAGACATTTTGTCTATATGGAAGACACCTCTCAATGCTGAATACTGTATAGTTTAGAGGAATAAAGATATATAGGAACTGTAGATTTGAACGATTATCTTTCTTTTCTACTAGACTCTAAAGGTCATCCAACTTGGGGCTTATATAAAGAATTCTGAGCTCTGATCAGAATTGAATAAATATTTTGTCCATAGAAAAATCCATTCCTGGTTAACAAAAGAGAATTGTTTTGTTGTTTTTGCTATTAACTGGTGACATCCTTGTTGATTTATTTAGTGAATCAAAAGTAGATCCAAATCTCTCATCTACTGAACCCTATCAACATTAGAATGATAGGCTTTTTGAAAAACCAAGTAATGTGAGATGGACTTAATAATAGCATAATTTTTGAAAACCTGTATTTATTCCAGACATATATTTCTAAGTCTTAAATGGAGAATTAGTGCCTGAGAAATATATACCGGTAATAAAGCGCTTCATGGCACAGGGCCTAGTTATATGCAGGATCGCATCCTGCCCCACACATCCCTACGACCAATTCGCTCACACAGAGAGGGACTTCTCCGGGTGCCGTCCGCCAAACAGTGCCGGGGGGCGACACCCAGGAGCAGAGCCTTCTCTGTGATGGGCCCAGCCCTGTGGAATGACCTCCCCCGTGACATCAGGATTACTTCCGATCTCCGCTCCTTCCGTGTACAGCTGAAGACCCACCTCTTTCAATTATCTGGCCTGGCTCAATCGCAATCGTAATTTTCTCATTCCTCCTGTTTTTTAAATTGCTCTTAAATATTAATTCTTAACTGCATATTGGGTTTTTACAATTGGGGTATTTTAAAGCTGATTTTTAACTGTCTAATGATGTAATTTGTTTCCTCCTCCGTGTATGTATGTATGTGTGTTGTGTATGTATGTACGTTTTTGTGCTGTTATTTATCTTTTATGTTTTATGCTCCATTGTACGCCGCCCCGAGTCCTACTCGGAAAGGGAGCGGCTAATAAATCCAAATTTATTATTATTATTATTATTAAATAGGACAGTATCCATTTTGGAAAATTAACTATTCTTGGAAACCGGCTCTGAGACAAATGCTCAAGAGTCATTCTCCTGGTATCAAATATGATGCAAACCTTCTCCAGCAGCTTCTTCTTTGTGCCATGTCCTACTTTCTACAATGATGTTGGCTTTGTCCTGTCCTCAGCCTACAGAGGCAGACTTAAGCTTCCTTAGGTCTGCCTCCCGGCAGTAACGCAGCCTTTCCCACTTGTTCCTACCCTATCTAATCTCAAGATACATAAAACTAGTTAGTATATATCACATGAAGTTAGGTAAGGGAGTTCCTGGCCATAACAGTCACCTGCTTTGTGAAAGATCACCAGGTTACCTGCCAATTTGTCTGGAGAAGTGCTACTCTATCCAGAACCTAAAGACAGGAATTCCACGGTACTAGAAGAAAAAGGAAGACACAACCATTTGGTCTTGTCACGTTTAAGCCTGTTCCTCCCCATCCCAGCTTCCAAGCACTGGGTTAAGATCTTGAAAGCATTGCTTACACAACTTGGGATCGAGATGTCCAACTGAATATAATCAGCCTATTGAGAATTCTTGACACTGTTGGGGGAATGAATTTCCCCAAAGGATTTGTGTGGATATTAAAAGGACAGATAAAAGCATTGAGCAATATCCACAATCCCAGGCCATAGGCTGGACCTTTCTATCTCACGAACAGCAGCTGAAACCCATCTCCATAGAGTAGAAGGGAACAACTGCAACATGATATCTCCTACGTCTGACCCCCTCCTCCCAATCCAGAAGGATATCATAACTGTGGTGCCAAAAGTTGCTGAGAGATCAAAAAGAACCAGGACAGTTGCATCATTCAATCTCTGTCAATACTAATCAACAAGTACAATCAATGCTATCGCTGTCGTGCCTTTGCCTGGAACAGATCCAGCTAATCCAGTTTTGCCAGGGCCCTTGAAGCTGCAACCTGATCACTTTCTCAAACTTTCCTCAGAAAATTAAGTTGGATAATGGGCAAACACTGCCTAGAACTGTTGGATCCAGCAGTGGCCTTATTCAAGGTAGAAACACCTCATCCCTCAATGAAGCAATCACCATATCGTGAACAAACCACATCCGTGACCCAGGAACTCTTGATTACCGGGAGGGGCATTAATCTAGCAGACAAGGGGTTAGATAAACACCCCCTCCCAAGGATCCTGGCCACTTTCTAGGAGTTAGAGTCAAACATTTCTCACATTACTGATACCGTTTCAGTCAACTTACAAGGATTCGCCTAGGCAGAAGTAACCTGAAGCAGATCCAAACTGCTTGGACACCAGTCTACAAAAGAGTTATCCAACTTTTCCGGCTTTGCAGACCAGCCGATGGTGAGAGGGGATGGTTCATACAAGTGCCTGGCAAGGGCACGTGCAGCTCCATTTGCGCGACTGCATGCATATGCACTCGCACAAGTAAGGATCGGGTGGGTTTCGGCTGCCACTACTGCCAGTTTGATCAGGAACGTGCTGCTCATGTATGCGCAATGCAACAAAAATTGCTCTGCGCATGCGCAGAAGGCAAAAGCAAGATGGCAGTGCCTATGGTGCCGCCGAGGGAACTGGTTCGGGGACATGGCAGGCCTGGGTCGCTGCCGGTTCCAGTAAGCCAGGCCGCCGAGCTACTACCGGTTCAGCTGAACTGGTCCAAACCGGTATGAACCCACCTCTGGTGAGAATGCATGTACATGCGTGTGCACTCGCCAGCTGTTTCTGTGGCCCAGTTGCAAACGCCTCATGGCCCACTAGTGGACCCTGACCCACAGGTTGGGGACTCCTGGTTTGGAATATTTTCTCCAGTGTGCCTGAAGACATTCTTTGCCCTTCCCGACAAAGAAACGGGCCCTGGCTCGACGTGATGAGAAAAATAAACTTTTGCTGCTCTTATTACCGCAGTACTTTACACATTTGGTTGGATTAACTTTTTTTTCCCACCAATGGTGCCCTCTTCCCTCTTTTCATAAGTGCAGTCATCTTTACAGTTTTCCTTGGTAGTTTTCCCCTTGGCTGCATCTCAGTTTTTCTAACTGCATTAGTGATATAATCCTCCGCTTTTCTCAAAATTGCCAGCTCTTGCTCACACACACACACACATATATATAGGAGAGTAACAGATGCGTTGATCAGGAAAGCATCTCTTGCAACTAGCTTCTCTTCAGAAAAAGTCAGGCTGCTACTATGGATTATCAGATCAAAGTAGGGACACATTTTTGATGAGCTTGGAAAAGACAAAGTAGTATTGTTGCAGAAAATGACAGACTTAGACTTCTCAAGATACAGGAAGACTTTATTTGGCAGCCAGGTTCAGAAAGCTAACACGTAGCTAGCATTGGAAATTCTGAACAACCTTCATTATCGAAGCATGCGTTCTTAAACATTCTCAAAAGCGGCGCAACACAGAAACACTTAACTCATTTCTTATTGGTTATTTTGGGGGAAAAGCCTTATAAGTAGATGGGGGTCTTATGTCTCCTTTTGTCTTGGGACACAGGTACGGACTACGTATCTTTATCCGAACTTCAATTAAACTCTGTGGTTTGGACTTTTGACATAGGGACGTTGGCTGGAACATTTTGTGGTTGAAGGCTGATGACATTTCCCTGTCCCTTTAAGCAAGCTTCTAACTGTCCCTTTTATGCCATGTCTTCATTCTTATGTTTTTAATCCATATTTTATTCTACTTTATCATTAAAGGCCAAAATGATGGCAAATAATAGACAAGCTGATGATAGATAAGCACTGTAGAGAAAGAAAAGAAGAATCTGCTACTCATGTCTTTACTGTTACTATTGCTGCTCCTACTAATAGTAACAAAGATTTCTCATGCTTAACATTACAATCTGGTAACTTTTAGGAGAAGCAAAGAGTTGATTTATTTGCAAAACAGTCTGTGCACAAGTTTCAACCCTGGCTGCGATCCCTAAGAAGGTGGATTTGAGTTTAGGGCAACCTGTTCCTCAGTTCTTCCCCTGCCTTTCTGAGCTATTCTTTTGCAATGGTGAATTCTAAGGTTGTCCCAAATATGTGCTTTTTTCAAGAGGCAACTAGACTTTCTTTGTTTTTGTTTTATTCTCTTGAAGATGTTTCACTTCTCATCCAAGAAGCATCTTCAGGTCTGACTGAATGTTGGAGAATGGAAGGATTTACATTTCTTGCCGTCGTCTGGTTGACTTATATGGTTAGCATTAGTTTTTTTCTAAAAAACGGTAGTTCTGGCATGCTTCCTACCTCTTTATTCATGGTTTAACCAATTCATCCTGCTGAGATTTTAAAGAACAAAACTTGGGACTTTTATAGACAGACTAGCTGATAACCTGGCACTGCCTGGGTATTTATTTATCACAACCAGAGGTTGGTTCCTACCAGTTTGGCTGAGTTCGGTCAAACCAGCAGCCTGGAACTGGCAGTGACTCAGGCCTCCCACGCCCCCAAACTGGTTTCCCGGTTGCTGCTGCCGCCACCATCTTGTGTTTGGGTTCTGCACAGAATAATTTTAGTTGGACTGCGCATGTGTGCAAAGCACGCGCACGAGTCAACCGGCACCCCTGATCCCAATCCTACTTCCATGAACGTCGCCGCAATTTCTAATGTTGGATTTTCCCCCTTACCAGAGGAAGCCCCCTTGTGGGGTACTGAGAAGCTGTTACCATGGCAACTCCACTGCACGGTACAGTAGAAGCCTTTTTAAGGCACAACAGGCTGTATCTTAACAGAACAAACAGCCCAAGAAGTGTTAGAGGTGTCTTACCCCCACAGTATTTGTTTCCAGAGGGTAAGTAATCTGTGTACCAAGTTTTGTTGCAATTGCTCAAGGCATTCCAGAGTTATGCTGGAACATACACATACAGAAGACAAACTCACATGGAACTGGGTCTAGGACAACCCGCCGTGGCCAACTCACCCCATCGACTCAGGCTTTGTGCTTGAGGTGAGACTAGGATTCATGGACCTCTGGTTTCTAACCTGATGATTTAACCAGTACACCAAACTTATATTTATATGGATATATAATAAAACCAGGTCATCATCGAGCCAGTCCTGCCATCGTACAGTAGGTGCGAGACCATCAAAAGTGGTGTCTCAATGTTGGAATAGAAGATTACCCCAAGAAATCCTACAGCTGCTTTGATACATGAAGAATTGAGCCCATTCATCATTTTATTTATACATTTATTTTCTGTGCCAACCACCTCACTGATAACAGCGACTCTGTATCATGCAGATGCATTAAACAGAGAAGATGAGAGTTTGGCATAAACTAAGTTCCCTGCGCAGTTTTATGTTTTCCCAATAAGCCTTTATAAATTGCCGAGATTGATAGACCAACTGTGATTAAAATCCAATTAATGGACTCGCTATTGTTGTTTCCTTGAGCAATGAGGGAGAGAAAATTATTTTTGAAAAGTAGGTAGAAGGTCACTGTGACAAAGCCCAGCCGAAGACTTTGGACCTCCCAACCCAGCACCCACTCATATTAGAAACGAAAGGCAGGATGGACTAGAGTTATTTAGATAATGGTTACCCAATTTGTCCCAGTTATGATGGCCTGCCTTCTTTTATGTCTCTGCCCGCTGAGTTGACAGCCTTTCTCCCATTGGAGAGCTGGACAAAAAGGGAGGGATTTAATGAGCCTGACGCTATTTTTGTATCGTTGGAGTTTAAACTTTGCCACCTTGTAGGAAAAAAAGAGGTTTTGACTGGACAGACGAACTGGAGAACGGAGAAGAAAATAACCGTACTCAACTTCGCAGCAAGGAAAACCTTTGGGATTGGAAACCATTGGCTAAACGGAATCAACTCTGGGGAACACTCAGGAGTGGGTAAGGTGGTGCAATCTTGTTTTTTCCTTCCAAATTAATTCAACAGGTTGCATTTTTGGAAACAAGTGGAGGACAAATAAGAGGGTGGAGATCCAGGCTGTGCGGAGAAGAGAAACATGCACAAAGAGAGTGGTACATGGAGATAAATCTGTTAATCAAGAGGCGATAGACAAGCAAACAAACTCTGGTTTTCAGAAGACCAGCCTCAGATTAAAAGAACCCCAAACTACTCAAATTTCTTCAGCTTTTGTATTACATTTTTCGAAGCTAGAAAGGTCCTCCAAATTACTGGGTATAGTTGTGTTGTATTTGGGTGCAACTTGGAAGAATAAATGTACAGAGGCTAAGCCTTAATTGCGGGATATCTATTGCGCCAAGAATGCATTAATTGTTATTTATTAACAGAATAACAGAGTTGGAAGGGAGCTTGGAGGTCTCGGAGTGCTGGAGCATCCACAAGTTATGAAGCTCCACTGATTAATTGTTCTAAATGTCAGGAAATTTCTCCTTAATTCCGGGTTGCTTCTCTCCTTGATTAGTTTCCATCGATTGCTTTCTTGTCCTGCCTTCAGGGGCTTTGGAGAATAGTTTGACTCTCTCTTCTTTGGGGCAGCCCCTCGAAAATTGGAAGACTGCTATCATGTCACCCCTAGTCCTTCTTTTCACTAGACAGACTATGAATTGAAATTAATTATAATTTAGTTTTCTGCACATAGTTTTCCTCAAATCTTTGTGAGTGTTTCTGGAGGTAGGAGATAGATACATCCAGTGATGGGATTCAGCCAGTTCGCACCACTTTGGGAGAAACGGTTGTTAACTTTCCGAGCAGTTTGGTGAACTGGTTGTTGGAAGAATTCATTAGGGCAAAGAACTGGTTGTTAAATTATTTGAATCCCACCACTGGATACATCGATGTCAATACACAGATTTATTTCTTTACACAGAAATAAAAGATGTGTGATTACAAAGATGATTAGGGGACTGGAGGCTAAAAACATATAAGGAACAGTTGCAGGAACTGGGTATGCCTAGTATAATGAAAGGAAGGGCTAGAGGTGATATGATAGCACTCTTCCAATATCTCAAGGGCTGCCACAAAGAAGAGGGAGTCAAGCTATTCTCCAAAGCACCTGAAGGACAAGAAGCCACGGATGGAAACTAATCAAGGAGAGAAGCAACATGGAACTAGGGAGAAATTTCCTGACAGTTAAAATGATTAATCAGTGGAACAACTTGCCTCCAGAAGTTGTGAATGCCCCAACACTGGAAGTCTTTAAGAAGAGATTGGACATTTGTCTGAAGTGGTGTAGGGTTTCCTGCCTGTGCAGAGGGTTGGACTAGAAGATCTCCAAGGTCCCTTCCAACTCTGTTATTCTACCTGTCTATTCTATTTCTATTCTATTCTATTTTCTATTCTATTTTAAATTCTATTTTATTCTCTGTTCTGTTCTGCTATAATCTAATCTCATCTCAGCAGCTTAATCGATGGCGTACTCTGTGCACAGAGTGTGTTTCTTGATGAGTCTGTCTCAGTTGTGGTTATACTTCCCATCTTTTTAGAAACAATAGCATGTAGTACAGGTAGCCCACGACTTCAACCATACTGAAATCCAGTATATGTTGAGCCACCCATGAGACCAGACTCGATTTTATGACATTTTTGCAGTGGTCATTAAGTGAACACCATGATCAATAAGGAAATGTTGCAGTTGTTAAGCAATTATACCTGGTTTTTGTACACCACCCAAATCCCAGCGTCACTGGGCCATGGATTCCAAATTAACAGTAAAAACATCTGCATTGTAGCAATGAACAGTAGACCGATTGAGACAATTATAGCAGTAGCATAATAATACTGATGAAGCGCTCATCAAAGGAATAATAAAAATAATAAAGCATCACAAGAATACCGTAACCCGTACACTCTGCATGGCTGTGGAGTGTAGCACCAGAAGAAGAGACTAAAACGACCAGGAGAGAAATCAAGTCTAGACATCAGGAGGGTTGACTACGACTATAGGAACTGTCAGTCACTGGAATCGACTGACATCTGAGCAAGTAGCAACTTCTCCCACCCTGGAAGTCTTCAGACAAAGGCTGGATGGCTCTGAGCAAGGGGCTGACCTAGATAACCTCTAAGATCCCTTCCAGCTCTATGGTTCCAGATACTCTCCAGAACTG
The DNA here is from genome assembly GCF_964273705.1 of Natrix helvetica. Taxonomy (NCBI): domain Eukaryota; kingdom Metazoa; phylum Chordata; class Lepidosauria; order Squamata; family Natricidae; genus Natrix; species Natrix helvetica. Next base: position 6,317,099 of record NC_138548.1, read on the forward strand.
CTCCGTTTTAGCTTTACTTCTGGAATGGCTCTATGGCAATTCGCCAAGGCCAACTCGGCATGGCTAATTTGCTGCGGGACAAGAGTTACACTAATATTTATTATTTATTTTATTTATTTTATTTATTTTATTTATTTTATTTATTTTATTTATTTTATTTATTTTATTTATTTTATTTATTTTATTTATTTTATTTATTTTATTTATTTTATTTATTTTAATATTTATTTAATATTTATTTTATTTATTTATTTTATTTTATTTATTTAATGTTTATTTTATTTATTTATTTTATTTTTATTTATTTTTATTTTATTTATTTAGTTGGTTGAACATGTACGAGATAATAGGTATAAGTATAAACATGGAAACGAACACAGGAAATGTATACAAATAAATGGGGACAGTAGGACAGGGACGGTGGGCACGCTGGTGTACTTAGGCACATCCTCTTTTACGGACCTCTTAGGAAAGGCGTGAGGTCCACGGTAAACAGTTTAAGGTTAGGGTTGTAATCTCAAAGAAATGGCGGAATAGAATCATTAAAGAAAGGATGCCAAAGGAGGGACAGAATAAAACATGAATGGCAAAAATTACAATACTATTTTATTTATTTTGCATGATTAAATTGAATTGTTCAATTGTCCTGCAGTGAGTTGGTCACGAGTTGGCTGTGGCAAGTTGTTCCATTCCGTTCTGGAATAGCGCAATGGTAGTTATGTCCATTAAGATTCTCCATCATCCAGGTCACGGTTGTCCCAAAGGTGCTTCTTCCAAAGGGCAACTGGACTTCCTTGATTTTTTTTTTCCTTTGAAAACGTTTCGCTCTTCACGCAAGAAGCTTCTTCAGCTCATGCTCAGTTCAAGCAAGAAGCTTCTTGGATGAGAAGTGAAATGTTTTCAAAGGGAAAAAAAATACCCCAAATCTGGTCTCCTTCTGGAAAAAGCACCTTTGGGAGTATAAAGGAAGGCTTGAACCGAAAGAAAGACAAGTCCATGAGTCTGTAGCTGCTTCAAAAAAGCTTCACCTCCCTTTAGAGTACAGGTAATCCTTGACTTACTGTATTTTTCAGAGTATAAGATGCACCTTTTTCCCTCAAAAAAGAGGCTGAAAATCTGGGTGCATCTTATACACTGAATACAGCATATTTTTTGCCTCCCGAAACCCCAACCCTTCACCAAAATGGCCATGCAGAGCCTTTAGTAGGCTTCCAGAGTGTTCCTAGTAGGCTTCCAGAGGGCAGAAATGAGCGAAAAACGGGCCGTGTTTTGCTCAATTCCCTCCCCCCCAGCCCCCAGGAGCACTCTATAAGCCTCCTAAAGGCTCTGCATGGCCATTTTCTTGACAAAAAACAGGCCAATTTTTGCAAAAAATGGGTCATTTCTTTCTCGTTTTGCCCCACCTCCTAGGAGCACTCTACAAGCCTCCTAAAAGCTATTCATGCCTTTTGGGGGGGGGGGGGGAACGGGCTCATTTTCATGAAAAACGGGCCATTTGGGGGAGGTTTGCATAGTGCAAAACCTTTTTTTAAAAAAATATGCCTCTTCAAAATCTTGGTGCGTCTTATACTCTGAAAAATACGGTACAAAGTTCAAAGTTATAACAGCCCTGAAAAAAAAGGGACTTCTGACGGTTTTTCCACACTTACAACCCTTGCAGCATCCCCAGGGTCATGTGATAGAAATTCACACACTTGACAACGGCCTCATATTTATGATGGTCGCAGTGTCCCGGGAGTCATGTGTGATCCCCTTTTGTGACTTCCGGACAAACAAAGTCCACGGGAAACCCCGATTCCCTTAACAACTGTGCTACTACGTTAACAACCACAGTGATTCACTTAACAACTTTGTCAGGAAAGGTGGTAAAGTGGGAGCAAAATTCATTTAACAAATGTTTCACTTATCAACAGAAATTTGGGCTTCAACTATGGTCATAAATTGAGGACTACTCGTACTTTATGAACACAGGGTAGAGCCAAAAGCCTCCCTTGGGAGAGGTAAACTGGCAGACTTTTCTGGTAGGACATCCTTCCTTGAAGATAAGCTAAGTTTCTAGTCCCCATGAGGCAAAACGAGAATTGGTCCTTGAACAAATGATGTTATATGTTTGTTTTGTTGGGCTTTGTTTACATGACATGGTGGAGAATACAGAGGTCTTTTTTTTTTACTAGTATCGATTTATTTTCTTGGTTTTCTTTTTCCTTGTTTATTTGATCATTCTTATCATTTTACTTTCATTTTGTCTAAGTTTCGTTTTTATTTCTTCTTTCTAAACTTCTTTTTCTTCTTCTTCCATTTCTTCTTCTTTTATTTCTTCTTTTTATGGTTGTGAGCTACCTAGAGTAAATAAATGTAATAATAAGAATGTAGTCTTCTGCTTGCAAAAATACAAGTAAAAATCGGCCTTCAGGTTTTACCTCTCTAATATTAATACTGTCCTTATAATACTGTATTCCAGGAGTCTCCAATCTTGGCAACTTTAAGACTTCTGGACCAGCTGGCTGAGGAATTCTGGGAGTTGAAGTCCACAAATCTTAAAGTTGCCAAGGCTGGAGACCCCTGCTGTATTCAATAGCACCAAAGTCATTTGTCTCTGAAAAATATCCAGAAGATTTTTTGTTTTTCCTGGCACCTTTCATCAAACTAAATGAATAAATAGATGTTTGTTTGTTTGTTTGTCAATAATGCCGAAGTCCCTGAATTCGTCTCTGAAAGATTTTCCAGAAGATCCTTCTGTCCATGGAGATGATCCAGGGTTGTCCCAAAGGTGCTTTTTCTAAAGGCAACTAGACTTCGTTTTTCCTTGAAGACCTTTCCCTTCTCATCCAAGAAGCTTCCGAAGAATCAACGAAGCCCGAAGAACCAAAGAAGCTTCTTGGATGAGAAATGAAACATCTTCAAGGACAAAGAAAAGTCCAGCTGCCTTTTGAAAAAAGCACTTTTGGCACGTCCAGAGGATTCCGTGTTTTTTTTGATGAGACCTTTTTCATCAAATGAAACAAATAAATCCCAAAGGTGCTTTTTTTTCCAAGGGGCAACTGGACTTTCTGGTTTTTCTTTAAAGACATTTCACTTCTCATCCAAGAAGCTTCTTCAGCTCTGACTAGATGGTGGGAAATGGAAGGATTTATACTCCTTGCAGACAGCTGGTCATTTGCATCCTTTGAGAGGGCCATTGAGGCCACTTGGAGGTTTATTTGTGTCTTCTTTAAAGATGTTTCACTTCTCCTCCAAGAAGCTTCTTCAGCTCTGACTGGATGGTGGGGAACGGAAGGATTTATACTCCTTGCAGACAAAGCTGGTCATTTGCATCCTTTGAGAGGGTCATTGAGGCCACTTGGAGGTTTCTCTGTGTCCTCGGGGTCCCCTGAGTGGTGCAAATGGGTGTGGAGCCTTCTTGGACCTGCTGAAAGGACCGTGGAGATACAGGATGTCGTATCCCTCCCCCTCTGTTGAGAGAAGGCTGTTCAATTTTAATGTAGATGGCCTCTTTAATCCCTCTTTCCAACCAAGAGTCCTCTCTGTCCAAAATGTGTGTGCTTTATAGGCTACACATCATCTTTTCTGTGACCATAACTTGAGTTGTAACAGATTGGTCCTTGTGACTATTAGCAATGGCAATCCCACTTAGACTTTTATACTGCTTCCCAGTGCTTTCCAGCCCTTCTCTAAGCAGTTTACAGAGTCATCCTATTGCCCCCAACAATCTGGGTCCTCCTTTTACCCACCTCAGAAGGACGGAAGACTGAGTCAACCTTGAGCCCCTGGTGAGATTCGAACTGTAAAATTGTAGGTGGCCAGCAGTTAGCAGAAGTAGCCTGCAGTACTGTACTCTAACCACTGCGCCACCACAGATCTTGGCCACCGCTACTTCTAATTTAACAGTAATCAGGTTGGAGTCATGAACGATAAACCTGGGGAAATAAGTCACAACTGCTCCTTTCCCATAACCTGCTAGGCCAAACCAGCAAACCTTGTCATGGCATTAGGTGACACCTGAGTTGATGCATCGGTTTGGTTTGTTGGTTTGGTTTCCATTCACAGGTTCAACCAACTCCAGGGTTTAACTACCCTGTTTGTTGGGCCCATCCAACTCTGCCTAGGAAGCAGCCACTCCCCGACCCTCTCACTCATCTTCTCTCTCCTGCAGTCATGGCCTGCCCCAATCTTGATGGCGTGGAGTTGCTGGACCTCCTCTTTGACGGGCAGGATGGAGTCCTTCGCAATGTGGAGCTGGGATCCTCAGAGGCCCCTTGGATGGCACAGGAAGGCAGGGTGAGCAGATGGCGCTGGGCTGAGGAAAAGGGAGGGCAGCAGCTGAGTAAGACGTAGGAGAATAGGGTTATCTGCTCCATTCTGGCCAAGCGTATTGAATATAGGGGTTTTTTAGTTAGTTGTTTTTTAAATATTTATAAGGGTGGGGGTTTAGGGGTTGTGGGGCGGGTGGGTCAGGTCAGGAGCGATGTGAGAGCCGGGCCTCCAGGTGTGGTCGCGAGCAGAAGGAGCGGAAGGGAGGAGGAGGGGGAGGATATCACTTCTATACAGGGCTCGTTAATCCCAACGGTTGCAGGGAGGGGCAGATACGAGGACAGATTAAGAACTTACAGTCGGTTGGGAGACCGTGGCTGCTGGTTACACCCGGTCGCTTGTACCAACCCCCGCGTTCTAGGTGGTCAAGAGTTACAGACCCAGGGCCTGAGGCTGTTGTTATGCAATGCGAGGTCCGTTGTTAACAAGGCCCCCCTCATTCACGATCTAATTTTAGAGGGGGAGCCGGACCTCGCGGGAATAACGGAGACCTGGTTGGGCCACGAGGGAGGTCTTCCCCTCGTGGAAATGTGCCCACCAGGATACCGAGCATTTCACCAGCCCCGGGCCCAGGGAAGGGGCGGTGGGGTGGCAGTGATTATTCGGGAGGACTTAGAGCCGAGGGAGTCTACTGTGTCACAGACGTCCGGATGTGAATCCCTTGTTGTGAAATGGGGCCCTGGGAGACAGTTGGGCCTGCTGATAGTATACCTGGCTCCTCGCTATACATCAGCGGCCCTGCCTGAACTCCTCGAGCTGATCGCATCGGTGGCGGTTGAGACCCCCAAACTTTTAGTGATGGGGGATTTTAACCTGCCATCGATGGGAGAAGCATCAGAGGGGGTTCGGGAGTTCATGGCTTCCATGACAGCCATGGACCTGACTCAAATGATTCAAGGCCCGACACACGAGGGAGGACACACTCTGGACCTTGTTTTTGTCTCTGGCCAGTGGTTGAGCGATCTGGGAGGAGGGGACTTAACCATCACTCCCCCTGTCATGGTCAGATCACTCACTCCTTCGTCTTGACTTCCCTGGTGCTACCCCCCGCTGCGGGGAGGCGGAACCGGAAAGCACTAGATGGTTCCGCCCCAGGCGCCTGATGGAACCAGATAGGTTCCAGACGGAGCTTGGGCCACCTCCTGTAACCTTGACCCGCCCCCGGGTAGAGGACCTGGTGGTCGCGTGGAATAATGCGACTACCGGGGCCTTGAACCGGGTGGCGCCTTTGCGGCCTCTCCGGCGGCAACGATCCACCCTGGCCCCTTGGTTTACCGAGGAGCTGAGGGTGATGAAATGCCGCAAGAGACGTCTAGAGAGTCGTTGGAGATCCTCTCGTTCCGAACTTGATCGAACACAGGCACGAGCCCATTTAAGGACGTACCTTGTGGCATTGAGAGTGGCCAAACGCCAATATTGTGCCACTCTCATTGCATCCGCAGAGAACCGCCCTGCCGCCCTGTTTCGGGTGTCCCGCTCCCTCCTATTTCAGAGGCCGCGGGAGGCCCCTCTACAGGGCAGAGCAGAGGAATTTGGGAAATATCTGCAGGATAAAATCGCTCAAATCCGGAAGGATTGGGTCCCTGTTAGTGGTCCAGTGGAGACCCCCGTGGCGAGTCTTGAGGAATCGACCTGGGAGGAGTTTGACTTGGTTGCCATCGAGGATTTGGACAGAATGCGTGGACGACTGCGACCCACCACATGCTTATTGGACCCGTGCCCCTCCTGGCTTGTACTGGCATCCTGGGAGGTTACACGAGACTGGCTCCTGGACCTAGTGAACGCTTCGCTGGGCGAGGGGTCTCTCCCGGCCGCCTTGAAAGAGGCGGTGGTGAGACCCTTGCTCAAGAAGCCTTCCCTGGATCCTTTGGAGCTGGCCAATTATCGTCCTGTCTCCAACCTTCCCTTCTTGGCGAAGGTTGTAGAGAGTGTGGTGGCCTACCAGTTTCCTCGGCATCTGGAGGAAAATGATTATCTAGACCCGCGCCAGTCCGGCTTCCGCCCCGGTCACAGCACGGAGACGGCCTTGGTCGTGTTGGTGGATGATCTCTGGAGGGCCAGAGATAGAGGTTGTTCCTCTATCCTGGTCCTATTAGACCTCTCGGCGGCTTTTGATACCATCGACCATGGTATCCTGCTGCGCCGACTGGAGGGGTTGGGGGTCCGGGGCACCGTTTTGCGGTGGTTCGGCTCCTACCTTTCTGGCCGGACGCAGCGTGTGTTGGCAGGGGAGGAGAGGTCGACCCTACGCCCCCTTACTTGTGGGGTGCCACAGGGGTCGGTCCTCTCGCCACTCCTGTTCAACACATATATGAAGCCGCTGGGTGAGATCATCCGTGGTTTCGGGGTGGGATACCATCTGTACGCTGATGATACTCAGCTGTACTTTTCCACCCCGAACCACCCCAACGAGGCCGTCGAAGTGATGTCCCGGTGTGTGGAAGCCGTACGGATCTGGATGGATGGCAACCGACTCAAACTCAACCCCTCCAAGACTGAGTGGCTGTGGGTACCGGCCCCCCGGTTCAGCCAATTAATTCCATCATTGGCCATCGGGGGCATTCAACTTGCCCCTGTGGAGCGGGCGCGCAATTTGGGCGTCCTCCTAGATGCCCGGCTGTCCATGGATGACCATGTGACAGCCGTGGCTAGGGGGGCGTTCCACCAGGTTCGCCTGGTGCGCCAATTGCGCCCCCTACTGGACCGGGACCCCTTACGCACAGTCACTCATGCGCTGGTGACGTCTCGCTTGGACTACTGTAACGCTCTCTACATGGGGCTTCCCTTGAAATGCACCCGGAGGCTACAGTTGGTCCAGAACGCAGCCGCGCGGGTAATTATGGGGAGTACTAGGTACTCCCATGTGACACCGTACCTGCGCGAGCTGCACTGGCTTCCTGTGGTCTATCGGGTGCGTTTCAAGGTTTTGATAACAATCTTTAAAGCGCTCCATGGCTCAGGACCTGGTTACTTGCGGGATCGTATTCTGCCCCATACATCCCTGCGACCAATCCGCTCGCACAGAGAGGGCCTCCTCCAGGTGCCGTCCACCAGACAGTGTCGGGGGGCGGCGCCTAGGAATAGAGCCTTCTCTGTGGCGGGCCCAGCCCTGTGGAATGACCTCCCCCCGGACATTAGGAACACCACTGACCTCCGCTCCTTTCGTATAAAGCTCAAGACCCACCTATTCCAAGTAGCTGGCCTGGCTCAACTTTGATCTAATTATATCGCTCCTGACGGGTTTTATTTGGGTATTTTAACTGGATTTAATTATTTAGGGTTTTTAAATACTGTTTTTAAATATTGTATTGGATTGTTTTTATCTATTAGCTGACCTCCTCCTGTACATGTACATGTCTTGTTATATGTTCTGGTAATATGTATGTATGTCTTGTCTATATATTTATTTCATATGTTTTCCTGTACGCCGCCCCGAGTCCTCCGGGAGAGGGTGCGGCTAAGAAATAAATATTTATTATTATTATTATTATTATTATATATCCTATGCTCGAAGCAAAACTTGGTAGCCCGACACTTGAAGGTTAATATAACAAAGAGGAATGTACAGAGGAGCGAGAAGTGTAGGATAGGACAGGACAGGATGGCACAGAACAGAACAGGACAGGTTAGAACAGGATGGAGTAAGGTAAGGTAGGGTAGAACAGGGTAGAACAGAATAAAGCAGAACAGAACAGAATAAAACAGGATAGAATGGGATAGAACAGAACAGGGTAGGGCAGAATGGAACGGAACAGAACTTTACCAGAAGAGTACATTTACAGCCCTTGAAAGGAGAAACACGGAAACACATCTTGGAGAAGAAATACAGAAAATTGCAATAAACATAAATTAAGCCCAGTGTTAGAAAGAAACTCAAGAGTGCCCCACCTTGACTCTCATTAGTATAAGAGGAAGACACCGTCAAGCTTTCAAAATTCTGCTATTATTGCCTAACTCAACTGGCTTTCGGTATCACTCTGACAGCGCCCTTGACTAAAGCAGTTGGTCAGTTCCCAACTGAAAATGGTCTACTCCTTATTATTTTGTAAGCATTAAAAGTAACAGAACAGAAGTGGGGAAGAAGAGGGATACGAATAAAGGAGAACAGTTGTAGCTCAGGGTTGAAATGAGGGGTCATTGGTGCTCTCTGAGCATTGTGGTTTTCTTGAAGAAATTTCATTTCCCAAACTAAGTAAAGCACTCATGATGTTAGCTACTTTGGGTAATGAAACATCTGCAAGAAATACAATTGTTGGAATGTATTTCTATGCAACAACTATAGAAGTATTCAGCCAGTAGATGGCAGTATTTACAAGTTTGGATCTATGGTATATATCAGTGTTTCTCAAACTTGGCGACTTTAAGTCCTGTGGACTTCAACTCCCAGAATTCCCCAGCCAGCTATGCTGGCTGGGGGATTCTGGGAGTTGAAGTCCACAGGACTTAAAGTCGCCAAGTTTGAGAAACACTGGTATATATATATATATATAATGTTCTTTTGTTCTGAGTAGAGTTTCGGATTTCAGTTATATAAGGCAGTTGAGCAGGAAAGTACATGGTGACTATACCCTTTCTCTGCTCTGGCTGGTGTTATATATAAACAGGATTTTTGACAAAAACCACCAATGTCAGAGAGCACCAAGGACCCTTCAGAGGGATACCAGCTTAATTCTGGTCTTAAATTTTACTATGTATTGTCCTTATTAGGTATTGTCCTCTTGGCAATTAAGACAGAAAACAGGGGAAATCCTGTTTCAGCACTTACATTGCCTGGTTAAAACGTTCAGAATGATAATAATGGTTTATGTACGAATCCAAGAGGAAATTAGTTTTGGGTTTGCTCTATTGAAGCTTTGTTTCCTTTGTAGGAAGGTTGCATTCTAGGGTTGTTTTTTTTCACGGAGAACCTCTCCATTCTGTTGGTAGGGTCTGCTGAACCCTGAAGAGAGCGATGACTTCATCAACTCCATCTTAGGAACGGCAAACACCGTCCAAGATTCTCCGAGCTGGTCTCCAGCTGCCAGCGACAGCGGCATATCTGAAGATCCAAATTCCGATCAACTGGACAGCCCTCCACATTACCTTCCAACCGGAAGCCCCGAGGGCTACTCTGATGGAAGTTCAGCTGGTGACCTGGCCTATGCGTCATGCCAGGACTCCTGTCAAGCCTTACCTGTCCTAAAAGGACCGGCCAATGAGATGAGAGAGATGGACGTCTCCATAGACTTCAGTGAGTGCCCAGTTTTTCTTTCCTTGAATGTAAAACCAGGTGAGCCACCATCTCTGGGGCACTTGAGAGACGTCGCTATGGAGATTCTCCGTCATCCAGGTCATGGTTGTCCCAAAGGTGCTTTTTTCAAGAGGCAACTGGAGTTTCCGGTTTGTCTTCGAAGACTTTTCGCTTCTCATCCCAGAAGCTTCTTCAGCTCTGATTCGATGGTGGGAAATGGAAGGATTTATTCTCCTTGCAGACAGCTGGTCATTTGCATCCTTTTTAGAGAGTCGTTGAGGCCACTTGGAGGTTTCTCTGTGTCCTCAGGGTCACCTTCTTGGAACTGCTGAAAGGACTGTGTTGTAGACTGGAGGTAGATGATGCTGTATCCCTCCCCCACTGTTCAGTATTCTCCAAGTGGCCTCAACGGCTCTCTCAAAGGATGCAAATGACCAGCTGTCTGCAAGGAGGATCAATCCTTCCGTCCCCCACCATCCAGTCAGAGCTGAAGAAGCTTCTTGGAGGAGAAGTGAAACATCTCCAAAACAAAAACCAGAAAGTCCAGTTGCCTCTTGAAAAAAAGCACCTTTGGACCGAAGGGCTCTCGCACTGTGTCCCTCCGTGGAGAACCTGAAGCGTCTGGTCATTAGTGTGAACAATAGTTTTCATCAGCCTCACTCAATCATTTGTCCAGAATGGTATAGGACAGTGATGACAAACCTTTTCGGCTCTCACGGAAATGTTGCATGCACGCGCGCTCTCCTCATGGCTGCGCTCAGGAAAAGCCAAACCTCTGGGTTCTGGCGCACATGCGCACCCAATGATTAGCTGGCCAGCGCACATGCGCACTGGGTTTTGGCACTGCCGTACATGTGAAGGTCAGCTGAAAGGGGTTGGACTAGAGGACCTCCCAAATCCCTTCCAGCTCTATTATTCTGGTAAACAGATGGAAATGGGAACCACAGCTCAGAATACATAGAGAGCAGTATGCTATCATTACATATGATATATGTAGACAGATTATGGGTAGTTACCCCCAAAGAAGCAAGATGTATAAATTGGCTTCCACGGCGTATAGGTAATCCTCGACGGACGACCCCTCCGGAGCCCCAGCTTTATGTTGCTAAGCGAGACAGGTGTAAAGTGAATGTTTGCCCCATTTGACGACTTTTCTAGCTACCTTTGTTAAGTGAATTGCTGCGGTTGTTACATTAGTAACACAATTGTTGACTTATCAAACCACCATCACCACAACAACCACAAGAAATCAGATTAGCAAGTAACCAGAAAGGCCTGGCTGACCTCCGAGGAGCTCTGACTTATCTCAGTCAGATAAGATAATCGTGTCCTGGAAGAACAAATCTTATCTACTCCAAAGCAATTTCCAGGTACACTGAAAAGCTGGATTTTTTTTTCCTTGTTCCCTAATCAGCAGGTTCTCTCTTTCATTTCTTTGCAGATATGTGGGCTGCTGGTTTTTATCCCGAGGAGAGGCAAGTAGCAGATGCCACCCATCAAAACCCACCCTCCTGCACCCTCACCATTAAGGATCTCCTCCTCTCAAACAACTCTGAAATGGCAAGTATTTCAGTCGTAATAACCGTGATGGGGATATAGAATAGAAGAGTTGGAAACAATAATGCAAAGCATTCAAATAAGAAAGAAATTAGGAGGAGAGAGAGAGAGAGAGAGAGAGAGAGAGAGAGAGAGAGAGAGAGAGAGAGAGAAATAGGAGAGAGGGAGAGAGAGAAAGAGAGAGAGACAGAGAGAGAGGAGAGAGAAAGACAGAGAGATGGAGAGAGGAGAGAGAAAGACAAAGAGGAGAGAGAGAGAGAGGGAGAGCGAGGAGGGAGAAAGATAGAGAACGGAGAGAGAGACAGAGAGAGACAGAGAGGAGAGAGAGAGAAAGACACAGAGAGAGGGAGAAGGGAGAAAGAGAGAGAGAGACGGAGAGAGAGAGAAAGATAGAGAGAGACAGAGAGGAGAGAGAGAGAGACACAGAGAGAGGGAGAGCGAGGAGGGAGAAAGATAGAGAGACAGAGAGAGAAAGAAAGACAGAGAGAGACAGAGAGAGAGGGAGAGAGAGGAGGGAGAAAGCAGAGAGATACAGAGAGGAGAGAGAGAAAGAGAGCACACACACACACACACACACACACACACACACACACACAGATTAATTATCTAAAAACCTTCCCTGTGCCAGAATAACCCCAAACAGATTATTTAATACCTATTCAGGAAACCCTACACCACTTCAGACAAATGGTTATGTAACCTCTTCTTAAAAGCTTCCCGTGTTGGAGCATTCACAACTTCTGGAGGCAAGTTGTGAATATCTAGAAACCCAGTTGATTTTCTTTTACAGTTATTTCTAAGCACACTTGTAGATGCTTTCAACTGAATCCATCTGACTCAGGAAAAAAAAGTAAAGAAAAGAGCAACGAATATGATAAGAGGGCTGGAGGCTAAAACATAGGAAGAATTGGTGGTTCCTAGCTCAATAGCAGTAACTCTGAGAGGGATCTTGTAGTGGACAATCACTGAGCCAGCTGTGGGCAGCAGCTGCCAAAAAAGCCAACACAGTTCTAGGCTGCATCAACAGAGGGATAGAATCAAGATCACGTGAAGGGTTAATACCACTTTATAATGCCTTGGTAAGGCCACACTTGGAATATTTGCATCCAGTTCTGGTCCCCATGATGTAGAAAAGATGTTGAGATTCAAGAAAGAGTGCAGAGAAGAGCAACAAAGAGGATTAGGGGACTGGAGGCGAAAACATAGGAAGAACGGTTGCAGGAACTGGGTATGTTTAGCTTAAGAGAAAGAAGGACTAGGGGAGACAGGATAGCAGTCTTCCAATATCTCAGGGGTTGCCACAAAGAAGAGGAACTCAAGCTATTCTCCAAAGCACTTGAAGGTAAAACAAGAAGCAATGGGTGGAAACTAATCAAGGAGAGAAGCAACTTAGAACTGAGGAGAAACGTCCTGACAGTGAGAACAATTAATCAGTGGAACAGAAGTTGCCTCCGGAAGTTGTGAATGCCCCAACACTGGAAGTTCTAAAGAAGATGTTGAGCAACCATTTGTCTGAAATGGTGTAGGGCTGTGATGGCGAACTTATGGCATGGGTGCCAGAGGTGGCACACACAGCCCTCTCTGTGGACACGCACACCATAGCCAGCTTCTCTTCTGGTTTCTGGCATGCCAGTGAGTTTTTGTGGGCACTGGAGTGCTGGACAATTGCCTCAAAATGTGACACAAAAGGGCCCAAACCAGCCAAAAAAGGGCCTGAAAACAGGGGGGAAAACAGCCTGGGAAATGGCCCCAAAGTGGCCCCAAAACAGGCCATTTCCTGGGCTGTTTTCAGGCCGTTTGTCTGACCGTTTTGGGGGCATTTTTCGGACCAAAAACGGCCTGAAAACCACCCCCAAAATGGCTGGAAGAACAGCACAAACAGCCAAAAAACAGGCATGAGCGCACCAGCCAGCTGGTCTTCAGGTTTTCGGCGCTCCACAGGTGCACACATGTACACACATTCCATTTGCCATCACTGGTCTAGGGTTTCCTGCTTGACCAGGGGGTTGGACTAGAAGACCTCCAAAGTCCCTTCCAACTCTGTTATTCCATGTTCTATGATGGGGATATCTAGAAACCCCGTTTATTTTTTTATTTTTTTATGGCTACTTCATTCTTCCCTTGTGACGTTCTAGCACCATCAGGCTATCAACTGCTCAGGGATGAGACAAGGCCCGGGGACCTGCCAGGAGCTGGTGCTGACTGAGGATGAGAAAAAATTGCTGACGAAGGAAGGTGTGATGCTTCCCACCCAGCTGCCTCTCACCAAGGTAAACCACGTTTCGGCTGTAGTTTTTTCTCAAATAAAACCTTGGAGAGCAGGGATTGCGACCCCAATTCAACCCAACGTTTGCATCGCTGAGTAAGACCATCGCTCAGCGAGTTTTGTCCCATTGTACAATGTATTTGCCACAGCTATTAAGGGGACCATGCAGTCGTTAAGGGAATGATGCCATCATTAAGCAAATCTATTAGTCTTCTCATTGTTCCTGTCACTCATCTCCTCCCACTTTTGACTGCAGGACTGTTAACTTTATGGGTTGTATCCTTAAGATTTATATTGATATGGACTGTTTCCTGATTGCTTATTTGTACCCTATGACGATCATTAAGTGCTGTACCTTATGATTCTTGATGAATGTATCTTGTCTTTTTATGTACACTTAGATCATATACACCAAAGACAAATTCCTTGTGTGCCCAATCACACTTGGCCAATAAAGAATTCTATTCTGTTCTGTTCTATTCTATTCTATTCTATTCTATTCTATTCTATTCTATTCTAATATTCTATTCTTCTACTCTACTCTACTCTACTTTATTATTCTATTCTATTCTATTCTTCTACTCTATTCTACTCTACTCTATTCTATTCTACTCTACTCTATTCTACACTACTTTACTCTACTCTACTCTACTCTACTCTACTCTACTCTACTCTTCTATTCTATTCTATTCTATTCTATTCTATTCCATTTCATTCTGTAATTCTATTCTACTCTACTCTACTCTACTCTTCTACTCTACTCTATCCTACTCTACTCTAATCTATTCTATTCTATTCTAGTCGCCCCCCCCCCCCAATGACTTCGCTTATGGGAAGCCAGCTGAGAAGGTTACAGATGGTGACCATGTGACCCGATAGTGCAGCTGTCATAAGTCCATGCCAAGTGGCCAAATTTGGATCTTGTGACCATGGGGATGCTGCAATGGTCGTAAGTGTGAAATCTGGTCATAAGTCACTTTTTACAGTGCCGTTATAACTTCGAATAATCTGGAAAAGCAGGGATTGCTAACGAATACGGGTAGTCCTCGACGTATGACCACGCTGGTCATATTTCTGTTGCTACGTAAGAGTTGTTCAATGAGCTTTGCCACATTTTTACAACCTTTCTTGCCATGGTTGTTAAGGGAATCCCTGGGGTTGTTAAGTCACTAACATGGTTGTTAAGTGACTCTTGGTTCCTCTTTGACTTTGCTTGTCCAAAGGGGGATCCTATGCCCTTTGGAGACTGCAATGGTCATAAGTATGAGTCGGTTGCCAAGCATCGAAATTTTGATTGTACAATCATGGGGATACTACATAGGTCGTAAGTGTGAAAAATGGTCATTAGTCGGTTTTTTTCAGTGCTATTGTAGCTTTCAATGGCTACTAAATGAACTGCGGTAAGTCGAGGGCTCTCTGTAGAATGAGAAATTCATTCATTTTTAAAATAAAGAACTTCGGTCACGGCACATTGTTTCACAAACGGACCAAAAACTCTTCAAATTTGATGTATAAAAACGGATATGGCTAAAAAGAAAACAAATAGCTAGAGTGGCTCTCTTTGCATCGGCAGTATGAGGAACGCGTCCTCAAGAAGATCCGACGAAAGATCCGGAACAAGCAGTCCGCGCAGGAAAGTCGCAAGAAACGGAAGGAATACATCGATGGATTAGAAAGCCGGTAGGTTCATTTTTCCCTTCCTCGTTTTGAGCTGGATCTGATCATCAACAAACTAGGTTAGAACATGGATGAAGGTTAGGATTAGGGCAGTGGTGACATCTAATTCCCCCCCCCCCCTTGGTTCTGTAGGCGTGGCTTGGTGGTGATGGGGGGTCATGTGACTGGGTGGGCGTGGCCAACTTTTTTTTTTCACTTTCAGCTATTTTTTTAGCTTTTTAAAGCATTTTTCCCTGCCGGTTCGCCCAAAGGGGCTTTGAAAAAAGCTTCTGATGATCGCGCAGCTCACAGCTGAGCCACAAGATTCTCGGAAGCTTTTTTTGTTTGTTTGTTTGTTTTGTTTTTATTGGATTTATATGCCGCCCTTCTCCCAAAGGACTCAGGGCAGCGTACAACATTAAAAAACACACATCCCGAAAGTTAAAAAGAAATTAAATATATATCCAAAAAAAAAACAACAAATTTTATAGAACAATACATTTAAAAAATGAGTTAAAATTAACAGGCCAGGCCGGCTTGCTACCGGTTCACAGAACCAAGGACAATTGTCCCTACCGATTCAACCGAACCGGTCCAAACCGGGAGGATTTCACCCCTGGGTTAAGGTTAACTAACACACATATTTGAAGACAGATTTTGTAGAAAAAACATTGGTGAGATTTTTAGGCACCATCGTGATCCATCCTCTTGGGAGTGGTACGGTGGCCTAGAGGTGGCGCTCCCGCCTGACCGTCAGGAGGCTGTGAGTTCGATCCTAGGGAGAGGCAAATATTTCTCTCTCTGGACACATTGAAAATATATCTGCTGAAAAAAAAACTCTGCATTGGCGACAGGAAAGTCATCTGGCCAGGAAACACCCAGCTCCATTCAGTTGCCCAAACTCCACCCTGCGAGGGATTATGGGATCATTAAAAGAGGATCATCATCATCATGAACCAGGGGTGAAATGCTACCAGTTCGGACCAGTTTGCCCAAACCGGTAGTAAAAAATGCTACCAGTTCAGGCAAACTGGTATTTCCGACAATGAGCTGGGCAGTGATTAGCTGTGATTTGTGATTTATATTAGCCAGAATCATCGGATTTTCTGTTTTCTAGCTAATCTAAATCTCCCTCCTGCTCGCTGTCCTACTTAGCTTTGCAGACTCGGAAGACTTCAGAATGTTCTGTTTTTTTAACGCTGCGCAGGCGCGCGGGCTCAGTAACAGACTCGCCGAACCGGTAGTAGACCTCAGAGGATTACACCGCTGTCATAAACCATTCTCTTGATTGTAAACTTCCAGTATTTGAGGGGCTGCCCCAAAGAGGAGGGGTGTCAATTTATTTTTCAAAGTACCAGACGGCAAACAAGAAACGATGGATGGAAATCAATCAACCTGGAATTAAGTGAGAACAATTACTGTATTTTTCGCAGTATGAGCATCTTTCTCTTCCAAGAAAAAAGGGTGAAAATCTGGGTGCGTCTTATACACTGAATACAGCATTTTTGGCCTATCGACACCCTGCCCCCTTTGCAAAAAATGGACCTGAAGAGGGTTTGGGAGGCTTGCAAAGTGATCCTGGGGGCTGGGGAGGGCAAAAATGAGCAAAAAAATTGACCGTTTTTGCTCGTTTTTGCCCGCTCAGCCCCCAGGAGCACTCTAGCAGCCTCCCAAAGCCTCTGCATGCCCCCCCCTTTTTTTGCAAAAAAACCGAGGCGTACAGAGGGTTCGGGAGGCCTGCGGGGTGCAAAAACTTTTTTTTTTACTTTACCTCTTCAAAATCATGGTGCCTCTTATACTCCGATGCGTCTTATAGTCCGAAAAATACGGTAATCGGTAGTACAGCTCGCCACTAGAAGTTGTAGATGCTTCATCACTGGAGGTTTTCAAGAAGAGACTGGACATCCCCTAGTCTGAAATGGTAGAGGGCCTTCAGCGTGAGCAGGGAGCTGGAGTAGAGGACCTCCAAAGTCCCTTCCAGCTCTATTCTGATTGATCGATTGATCAGTTCCTCCTTCCTACGAATTACTTCAGGCCGGAAAACTTTAAAAGGTGAATAAACCACCTGGGAATAAACCATTTCCTCCCGGTTTCACCTCTGTTGGCGTTTTCCTTTTCAGGATGTCGGCTTGCACAGCTCAGAATCAGGAGCTTCAGCGGAAAGTGGTACATCTGGAGAAGCAGAACTTGTAAGTTGTCCACCGCATCGGGTGTTTTGGCAATGCGGCCGTTTGGTGATGTTTCCCAATAAGCCTGAATACAGGTAGCCCTTGACTTATGACCACGATTTGGAGCAGAATTTCCTTCGCTAAGCAAGGCCGTTTGTTCCGCGGGTTGCGCCCAATTTCAGGCCCTTTTGTTTTGCCACCGTCGTTAAATGAATCCGGCTCCTCCCACTGGCTCGGCTGGTCAGAAGACGGCTGAGAAGGTCCCACATGGCGATCACGTCACCCCGGGACTCTGCAACCGTCCTAAACACCGATTGCCAAGCATTTGAATTTTGATTGTGTGACTGTGAGGATGCCGCAACGGTCGTAAGTGCGAGGACCCGTTGTGCGCTGCTCTTCTCAGTGCCGTTGTAACTTCAAACGGTTGCAAAACGAAAGTTGTACGTTGAGGGCTGCCTGTATGCAGAGCACACATACATTGAAACCACCGGTTCAATTTCATATTCTGGATTTTCCTCCAAAGTTCACATTTAAATGGAACGTAAACTTTAAGCAACGACTCACCACGGGAGGGAATCAAAGATCCAGGATGGGACATCTCACCACGTCCAACTCACCGGGGTCAACCAGTTGCAGGAATGCCCAAAGTCTCCACAGGACAACTTCCTGCGAGACAATTCGGCAATTTTATTTCATTATTTAAAACCATTTTTCAAAAATGCTTTTGATTTTTGTCCTTCGCGTTTCGTTTCGCTCCTTCTTTTGGGTCCTTTCTCTAACGATTCCGGGCCAACATTTCCCCCCCCCCCCCCCCGAGATGACATCATTTTTGTCCGGGGGCAAGGTATCCCGCAGGAAAGTTTTACTACCGCTATATAAACCCTAGTAAGGCCACAGCTGGAATAATTGCATCCAGTTTTGGTCAACCCAGTACATAAAAGATATTGAGACTTTGGAAAAAGTGCAGGGAAGAGCAAGGAAGGTGATCAAAGGGCTGGAGACCAAAACTTAGGAAGAACAGTTGCAGGAACCAACAGGTGTGGATAGACTAAAGAAAAGAATGACTAGAGGGGGTGGGCATGATTGCAGTCTTCCAGTCTTTGAGTGGCTGCCCCAAAGAAGAGGGAGTCAAGCTATTCTCCAAAGCGTCAGAAGGCAGGACAAGAAAACTTATCAAGGAGAGAAGCAACCTGGAATTAAGGAGAAACTTCCTGACAGTGAGGACAATTCACCAGTGGGACTGCTTGCCACCAGAGGTTGTGAATGCCCCAACACTGGAGGATTTTAAGAAGAGATTAGACAACCATTTGTCTGAAATGGTGTAGGTTCTCCTGCTTGAGCAGGGGGCTGGACTAGACGACCTCCAAGGTCCCTTCCAGGTCATTCTACTCTACAGATTTCAAAGATGGCCGTGGCCATCCCCTGGTGAGTTGCCTGTGGCGAGATGTCCTAGACCAGTGGTTCCCAACAGGGGGGCAATGGTGATTTTTACAGGGGGCAATTTGAACCTTGCTCAAATTCTCCAAGGCACCTGAGGGTAGAACAAGAAGCAATGGGTGGAAACTAATTAAGGAGAGAAGCAACTTAGAACTGAGGAGAAATTTCCTGACAGTTAGGTTTAGGTTTAGGTTTTATTAAATTTATAGACCGCCCCCTCTCCCCACAGGGACTCGGGGCGGTGTACAGACCGTTCGTGTATAAAACAACAAAACATAACATAAAACATCAGACAAAACAACGCACACATACCGTCTGTATATACAACCCAAACTAATTAAATAATTAAAAACAATTCTAAAACCAGTTTAAAACCCCAAAATTTAAAATTTAGAAAGCCATCCAGGAAGGTCAGTAGTGGGTGTTCCCTGTAAGTACAATTACAATTACAATTAGGCCAGGCCGGCTAATCGAAACAGCTGGGTCTTGAGTTTCTTGCGGAAGGAGCGGAGATCCGAGGTGGTTCTAATATGGGGGGGGGGGGGGAGGTCGTTCCAGAGGGTTAGAACAATTAATCAGTGGAACAGAAGTTGCCTCCAGAAGTTGTGAATGCCCCAACACTGGAAGTCTTTAAGAAGATGTTGGATAGCCATTTGTCTGAAACGGTATAGGGTTTCCTGCCTAGGCAGGGGGTTGGACTAGAAGGCCTCCAAGGTCCCTTCCAACTCTACTATTGTATTGTATTGTAAATCAGGTTAATGGCCTTTTAGGCTTCCTCTGCATGAGTAGAGTTTACTTTTTGAGTAAAGTAAGAATTAGATGTCACAGAGCCACATCAGGATTTTAGAGATGCTCAGGTGGAGCATGGCCAAAAAAAAGGGTTGGGAACCACTGTCCTAGACCCATAACGATGAGCTATTCCACAGCAGCCTTGTTTCTTTCCTGGCCATTCCCCCATGCCCCAGTACCCACCAGTGGGCTTGGCATTCACTGAATCAATAGAAGAAATTCTGCCCTTGTTAAATTTCCTGAATTCACTCTCTGCCCCTCAAAAACCTGACCCTAACCTGGAGCCTTCTTCATCTTCTCCTCCTCCTCCTCCTCCTCCTCTTCCCTAGGTCTCTTCTGCAACAGCTAAAGAAGCTCCAGTCCATCGTGATGCAATCCAGCGGCAAAGCTGCGCAAACCAGCACCTGCGTGGCGGTATGTCAGGCCTTGTTTATATGCGTGCGTGCGCAGATACAGGGAGTCCTTAGCTTATGGCTACAATTGATCCCCAATGGCTGTCGCAAAGTGAGACAGGGGTCATGTAAGTTTCACCCCACCCGAGAGTCCTGGGCTTGCGACCAAATTGAGCGCCCAATTTCTGTTCGCTAAGCAAGACGAGTCACGTGAGTGTCATCCTCCCCCGCCCCCCCACTTGACGAGGTTTCTTGCCACCATCGTTAAGGGCATCACTGCAGCCCCTAATTTAGTCGCACGGTTGTAAAGTGAACCTGGCATCTCCGTGGATTTTGCCCATCGGAAGGTCACCAAAGGGGGTCGTGTGACCGCAGAACACTTCAACCGTCATAAATACGAGTCAGTGGCCCAACGTCCGAATTTTGATCACGTGACCATAGAGATGTTGGCATGGTCGTAAGTGTGAAAAGTGGTCGTAAGTCACTTTTTTTCAGGGCTGTCGCAACTTTGAACGGTCACTAAAGGAAATGTTGTAAGTCAAGGATTTCCTGAATTGAAATACTGGTGCTTAACCATTATTTCTCTTTTTTTTCATGCACTTTAGCATGAGAGAGCTTCTAAAATAGTGGTTTTCTGAAAGTTGGCACTTTGGATATATGTCAGGGGTGTCCAAACTTGGGAACTTTTAAGACTTGTGGACTTCAACTCCCAGAATTCCCCAGCCAGCATGGCTGGCTGGGGAATTCTGGGAGTTGAAGTCCACAAGTCTTAAAGTTCCCAAGTTTGGACACCCCTGGATTAAATCAACATGGCTGGCAGGGGAATTCTGGGAGTTGAAGTCCCCCTGTCTTAAAGCCGCTAAGGTTAAAAACACTCAAATTAGATGGCAAAAAAATAATAAACTATTCATATTAATGAATCAAAAAATACAAGTAGTCCTCGACTTAACAACCATTTGTTTAGTGATCATTCAAAGTCACAACGGCACCGGAAAAAAAGCATTTGGGGACAGTTTTTCACACTTACAACCGTTGCATCATATCCAGTCACGTGATCAAAATTCGGACATTTGGCAACTGGTTCACATTTATGACTGTTGCAGTGTCCCGGGATCCCCTTTTGCGACCTCCTGATAAGCAAAGGCAACGGAGAAGCCAGATTCACATAACAACTGTGTTACTGACTTAACGATGGCAATGATTCACTTAACAACTGTGCCAAGAAAAACAAGACCGTCTTGCTTAGCAATGGAAATTGTGGGCTCAACTGTGTTCATAAATCGAGGACTACCTGTACTCTCAATGGCCTTACTGTGAGCCCAATGAACCTGTGACTTTGGTCTGATTTTATGCAGGCCTAGATGTTGTCCGTCCACAAGTCTTAAAGTTCTCAAGTTTGGAGATCCCTGATATATGTGGATTTTTTTTTTACAGCCATTTTTGGACCATCCCACAATAATCGACAACATTTTTGTTGGTTTCCAGTGTTAACTTCTGCTTCTTGGCACCAAAAAACAAAAAAAGCCCATTGGGGAAAATAGATTTAAATAGACATTCCCAATTCCACATATGTTTTAGTCTCCAGTCCCCTAAAGGAAGAAGAACAGAACACAGATAATCCTCAACGTACAACCACAACGGAACCCCAAAATTTATGTGGTTAAGTGAGAAATTTGTTAAGTCAGTTTGCTCCATTTTTGCAACTTCTCTCGCCACGTTTGTTAAGTAAATCCCGGCAGTTCTTAAATGAGTAACACGGTTGTTAAGTGAGTCTGGTTCTCCCCCCCCTTGAGTTTGCTTGTCAAATGGTCGCAAAAGGGGATCATGTGACCCGGGACATTCATAAGTGTGAGTCAGTTGTCAAGCATCTGAACGTCCACCGCGTGTCCACGGGGATAATGCAACGGTTGTTAAGTGTGAAAAATGGTCACGTCCCTTTTTTCAGTTGTAACTTTGAACGGTCACTAAATAAAGTCGAGGACTACCTGTAATAACAGAAGAACAGAGTTGGAGGGGACCTTGGAGGTCTCCTAGTCCAACCCCCTGCTCGAGAAATATACCAGCGTCTTTTTAATGTCCTCCTCAGGTCTTGCTTCTCTCCTTCGTCCTGATCGTCTTCCCGTCCATCGGCCCTTTCACCAGCAAGAAAGCCGAGACTGCAGGTGACTTCGTACCTGTGCGAGGTGAGTAAGGGGGCTGTGTAGGCGGGTGGGCACCTGGGCAGAGGAGGCACAGAATCGCTCTCTCTCAGCCTCAAATCCTTGGCATCATCATAGGCAAAAGGTTGATGATTAATCCTGTCGAAGAGCCCAACGTCTGTAGAGATTCTCAGTCATCCAAGGTCATGGTTGTCCCAGAGGTGCTTTTTTCAGGAGGCAACTGGACTTTCTCGTTTTTTTCTTTTTGAAGACGTTTTGCTTCTCATCCAAAAAGCTTCTTCAGCTCTGACTGGATGGTGGGGAATGGACTTTTAGCTGTGCAAGCCAAAGGCAACTTCTTTTCAATGGGTGGATTGTTCTCACTGTCAGAAAATAGCTCCTTAATTCCAGGTTGAATCTCTCCCGGGTCAGTTTCCATCCATTGTTCCTCGTCTGGCCTTCAGGTGCTTTGGAAAATAGCTTGACCCCCTCCTCTCTGTGGCAGCCCCTCAAATATTGGAAGACTGCTGTCATGTCTCCCCTGGTCCTTCTCTTCACTAGGCTAGCCATGCCCAGTTCCTGCATCAGTTCATCGTATGTTTTAGCCAGTGACGTGCGGTGAGGTTTATGGCTGGCGAGGCACTGACCCAGTGGTGGGTTTCAAATTTTTTTAGACTTGTGGACTTCAACTCCTAGAATTCCACAGCCAGGCATGCTCAGTTCTGATTTAAAGCAACAGCATTTGTTTTTCTCCTTTGCGAAAGAAGATTCCTTCTTTCTTTTTCTTCTCCCTTCCCCCCTTCCACCCTCTCTCCCTCCCTCCCCCCTCTCTCAAACACACACACACACACACACACACAAGTTGGATTGGACTACACACACTTTCCCCCAGCCCCGGAACGATCCAGCCCAGCTTCACTGATTACAGGTTTGAAAGGGCAACGTGGCTCTGCCTGCAATCAAACTACACTTTGAAGTGTGAAGTTTGAATTCCTCCCCCTCCCTCCGACCCAAACGTACCTTTTCCAGCTGTTTCAGAGAGGATTTCAACTCTGCTCTTGCCTCGGGTCCTCTGAAGAAGCCCCGCCCAAAAGAGCGCCCTCTACTATGAGGCAGGAGAACTGCATGCCTCACCTACGTCAGGAATTTTTAGGCTTTTAACCCTTGCTTAACTCTGCTCGAGTGATCATAAAACGCCTAAAGTCAGACTAGATGAGGCATGCAGTTCTCCTGCCTCATAGTAGAGGGTGCTTTTTTAGAGGCTTTTTAAAACAGTTAAGCAGAGTCATCCACGGTGAGACAGCAACTAGCTCAGCCTGACCTCGGCTCTCGCCTTTTTCCTTTTACATTTTTTTTTCTTTTCATGATGACAGTGGTGAGGCTGTGCCTCCCCTGCCTCACCTGACTGCACGTCACTGGTTTTAGCCTCCAGTCCCCTAATCATCCTGGTTGCAGATTAGTAAGTGTTGGAAGAAATGCCCTTCTGGGTTCAGTTCCAAGTGGGGAAAAAGACACTGGATTCATGGAAGTTGCTTGGAAAGAAGGTTTATTGATGATGGACAGGGCCACATGGTTGGAGGTCCTGGGCAAAAAAGGGAAGAGATGCTGAGAGTACCTGAGCTTTATACTCTCTCTGGGCTTTTGAATTTGAGCTTGAGTATTCTGATTGGACTCCCATGGGGCCATGCAGGGTCCCAGGCTTGGTTGAGCCTTGCTGGGTGATGTAATCTTCCCAGGTGCCATGTGGTGAGATGGGTAGAGGGCTTTGGGGGATTCCTACTATGGCTCTGCCCTGAAGGAGATAGATCTTTGTTTTGTAGAATAGACTGGCTCAGGCTTTAATGGCCCATTGACAAAGGGGTGGTGGGGGTGAGTTTCTGCCTCCCTTTTAGGGGGAAATATTCTGCCCTTTTAATATTTCCTAAAATATCTCATTTTCCTAGGAGAGGGGTGGGTGCTGACTTCCTACGTAGGAAAGGCAGAAGATACCTTAAGACTCGGTCCTTTGCAAGTCGCCCGATCCTCTGTGCATGTCACCCATGCTCCGTGTGTCTCCTTCCCTCCCAGTTTTTTCTAGATCCCTCAACAACGATGCATCATCTAGAATCGCCCATGCCCTGGGCAAGGAGGCCGAGCAGAGCGCCAAGGAGAACGTCTGGAAGGAGCCAGCTCACCAGGCCCACAATGCCCCCAGCACCTTGATCAGAGACCTCTTGGGGCTCCAGAAGCAGGGAGAGGCCCTGCCGGATAACCACACCGAGGTCTTCGCAGAAGGCGGCAGTCCTGCCCCTTTGGAAGGACTCAGGCCCGAGGTTCCCTATCCGGGCGTGAATTTGACCTCGGTGGCCTGGACTGAATCGGAGCAGCCTGGAAATGGGGTCTTGGAACAAACGGAGGAGCTGTGACCTTCCATCCGGCTGCTTCCTCTCCCCTCACTGGTCCCGTGGGGACTCAACCAGGAAGGGGAATGGGGAGGCTGTGTGTATGTGTGTGTGCAGCCGGATTGCGTCTCTCCTACTTAGCGGGACGGGAACAATGTGGACGAGAGTCACAGAGTGAGAGAGCAAGGGGGCTGAATCAGTGGTGGGATTCCAATTTTTTTACTACCGGTTCTGTAGCCGTGGCTTGGTGGGCATGGTGTGGCAGGGGAAGGATATTGCAAAATCCCCACTCCATGGGAAGGACACTGTAAAATCTCCGTTTCCACCCCACTCCAGGGGGAAGGGTACTGCAAAATCCCCATTCCCTCCCCACCCCACCAACCTGCTTTCCAGGGCAAAAAAAGAAGATCCGCTGGGCGGGGCCAGCCTATTTGCCGGTTCTCTGAACTACTCAAAATTTCCGCTACCGGATCTCCAGAACCTGTCAGAACTGGCTAAATACCACCTCTCGGTGTATTTAGGGACCCTCTGAAAAAGACAAGCCGAGGCCCGGCTCCCCTCTTCCATGTTTAAATCCAGGGGGAGGAGGGAATTATCCAGGATGGGGTGGGAGTCTGTAATGTAGTTGTGAATCCTTCAGGGTTGTTGCAAAGTGTGTCACACCCGACATCCCTCGTAGAACTAAGGGCTTTCAGTGTTTTTTATTACGGGGAAGATGGCGTTTGAAAATTGATATTTTTTTTGTATCCCCCCCCTTGCCCCTCCCCCGAGCTTTTTGGCTCCTTGAGATTTCTGTTCATCTGGTTTGCAGTGAGGATGAGTGAAAAAAATGTTCTTTTTTTGTAAAGGGGGGGGGAAGCTGAAATGTAGGTATATGGTTGCCCCTAACAGCGTTGCACCATCCGAAGTACAGGCAGTCCTCGAGTTACCGCCGCAATGGACTCCCCAGAATTTCTGCGGCTGAATTTGAAACATTTAAGCGGGTTTGCCCCATTTTACGATTTTTCTTGCTGCCGTTGCCAAGCGAACCACTGCACTAGTTAAGTTAGTAACACGGTGATTGAGTGAATTTGGCTCCCCCCATTGGCTTGGCTCGTCTGAAGGTCGCAAAAAGGGAATCGCGTGACCCCAGGACACTGCAACCATCATAAATATGAGTCCATTGTCAAGCATCGGAATGTAAATCATGGGACGCTGCAACAGTCATAAGTGTGAAAAAGTGACCTTTAAGTCGCGGACTACCTGTGTAATCTTTCCGGCGAAGGGTTAAGAGTTCAGAAAAGAGAGCAAAGGTTCATCTCAATCATTGCTATCTTTGTTTGGGGAAAAAAAACCTTAATCAGGAATATAAAATGTAATCTGCCTCTATAAGAAACCGAGAACGAATGCAGAAAGAGAAAAGGGTGTGTGTGTGTGGGAGTTATTTCTTCTCTTCTGTTCAGGTGGCCTCGGCTGCGTCTTGCACGGTCGATTATGTAAGGAAGCAGGCAGCCTTCAGGCAAGCTCAAAACAGCTTTGGGAGGCATCTGTTCGGATTATTTTCTTCGCGTTCCGTGAACTGCCGCTTTCGGCCCCCACGGTTTGGCTGCTTTCCCTTCTAAGGCGTCAGCGTGGCGCGGGTTTTTTCCCCCTGACACGTGACAGCTTCCAAGGATGAAATCCAAGTACTGAAGCCAGCTCAGAAGTTTCACTTCTCTCAGATGTCCTCCTAGTTCTAACTTCCTGATTTCTTTCCTGGGAGAGCAGCTTCAGATCTATTGGGGTAGTGTGAATGGCCTTGTGGGGGGGAAGGAGGGAAGGGATGAAATCCAAGTTCCGAAGCCAGCTCAGAAGTTTCGCTTCTCTCAGATGTCCTCCTAGTTCTAACTTCCTGATTTCTTTCCTTTTCTGGGAGAGCAGCCTCGGATCTATTGGGGTAGTGGGAATGGCCTTGTGGGGGGGAAGGAGGGGAAAAGATGCTGCCTAAGGAGCGGTTAGATAAGAGAGGCTACAGCAGAGGTGGTATTCAGCCGGTTCAGGTCGGTTTGTCCAAACCAGTAGTGGAAATCACGGGCGGGCTCACCCACCTGCCCCAGCTCTATGCCATCCTATTTAGGCACGTTTTCAAGCCAAAGCGCATGCATGGAAGGCTGGGTGCGCATTCACATTTGTGAACCGGTAGGGAAAGTAAGTTAATATCCCCCCTGGACTACAGCCTGCAGTTGCATAGCAGGTGGAGAATGAGGCTCAGAAGGGACCCTCCCTAAGTTCTCAGGCTGTAAAAAGGGGGGGGGGAATGCTGCCTGGGGAAGTCAGATAAGAGAGGGCTTAGCCTGCAGTTGCATAATGAGTGGAGAAAAAGAAGGGACCCTTCCTAAGTTCCGGGGGGGGGGGGGAGCTGCCTAGGGAATAGATAAGAGACGGCTTAGCCTGCAGCTCCTTAACGGGTGGAGAAAAAGACACAGAAGGGACCCTCCCTAGTTTCTCAGGTTGTTAAAAGGGGCGGGGGAGAAAAGCTGACCAGGGAACAGTCAGATAAGAGACAGCTTAGCCTTCAGCTCCATAATGGGTGGAGAAAAAGAAGGGACCCTCCCTAAGTTCCAAGGCTGTAAAGGGGGGGGGGGGAGAGAAGCTGCCTAGGGAACAGTCAAATAAGAAACAGCTTAGCCTGCAGCTCCATAACGGATGGAGAAAGAGACTCTCCCTAGTTTCTCAGGCTGTTAAAAGCAGGGGTGGTGGTGGTGGTGAGAAAAACTGACCAGGGAACCGTCAGATAAGAGAGGCTACAGCCAGCAGCTGGAGAAGGAGACTCAGAAGGGACTTTCCCTAAGTTCCCAGGCTGTAAAAAAGAGGAGGGGGAAGAAAAGCTGCCTGGGGAACAGTTGGATAAAAGAGGGCCTAGCCTGCAGCTCCATAATGGGTGCAGAAAAAGACCCAGAAGGGACCCTCCCTAAGTTCTCGGGCTGTAAAAGAGACGGCAGGTGTTTGTACTTTCAGACTTGCACGATTTTGCTAATACAGCTTTATAAATAAAGTAGAAACAGCTGGTCTGGTCATGTTTCCTCTCTGATCTGCCTGGTAAGGCTGACAGCCCCGGTCTAATATGATCTAGCACAACTAAGGAAAAGGCTTGTAGTAGCAGGAATGGGAGGATCCGGAGTCTTGATCTGGACGACGGAGGAGGAGGGGAGTCTGCACGATATAGTAAGAAAACAGTAAACATGTCTGGGGAACGTGTGGAGCTTTGTACACCATCCTCATCCTCATCCTGAGTTGTTGAGCACATCCTCCGGTCAGCCGTGAGTACCTACTGAGCCCTGCTGAGCTGACTTTGAGCGATTGGGGGACGGTTTGGGATCAGAAACTGCGACATGGATCCCTTTGCAGACCTGAGATAGCAGCAGCCGGAAAACGAAGAACCGAGATAACGCGTACGCCCGTTTACGTGTACAATAAATGATTTGAGTTAAAGCGAATGATTCATCAGCTGACGGATTGGATTTATTGATATCTTTCCCCATAAAGACTGCAGTTGAAAAGAAGAAGGGGTAGAAAAGAAGAAGTGGGCCAAACAAGAGGGAGGGAGGGACCCAGAGCGGGAAATGGGGCACAAATTAAGACTTAATAAATGACCCAAAGGTTCTTTTTTTCCAAGAGGCAACTGGACTTCCTGGTTTTTCTTTTGAAGACGTTTCGCTTCTCATCCAAGAAGCTTCTTCAGTTCTGACTGGATGGTGAGGAAGGATTTATACTCCTTGCAGACAGCTGGTCATTTGCATCCTTTGAGAGAGTCCTTGAGGCCACTTGGAGGTTTGTCTGTGTCCTCGGGGTCACCTGAGTGGTGCAAATGGGTGGGGAGCCACCTTGGAACTGCTGAAAGAACCGTTATGGATTGGAGATAGATGTTGTATCCTCGCCCTCTGTTGAGGGTTCTTCAAATGACCTCAAAGGCTCTGGATTTATACTCCTTGCAGACAGTTGGTCATTTGCATCCTTTGAGAGTCCACGAGACCATTTGGAGAACCCTCAACAGGGGGAGAGATGCAACATCATCTATCTCCAGTCCATAATGGTCCTTTCAGCAGTTCCAAAAAGGCTCCCACCCATTCACATCACTCAGGTGACCCTGAGGACACAGACAAACCTCCAAGTGGCCTCAAGGACTCTCTCAAAGGATGCAAATGACCAGCTGTCTGCAAGGAGGATAAATCCTTCCTTTCCCCACCATCCAGTCAGAGCTGAAGAAGCTTCTTGGATGAGAAGCAAAATGTCTTCAAAAGAAAAACCAGAATATCCAGTTGCCTCTTGAAAAAAAGCACCATTGGATGAGAATGGCTGTAAGTCAAGGACTTCCTATATAATAGTAGCCAGCTTGGCGGTTTGTGTGTGTGTGTGTGCGCGCGCGCGCGCTGAAAACTGCTGGTCTTTTAGAGCTGCAAATTTCCACCAGCAACAACCTGGTTGCTGCCTTATTCACAAAGATTGCACAATTGTTTCCTCTACATGCGACAACCTTGGAGACCCACTTTAATGAGGCAAGTGTTTTAATGGGATGCGATGTCGATCAGAAAGGTTGGCAGTTCAGTGGTTCGAATACCTAGCATCATGTAACCAAGAGATCTCCCGTGATTTGTCCCAGCTTCTGCCAACCTAGCAGTTCGAAAACACGTTAAAAAATGCAAGTAGAAAAATAGGGACCAACTTTGGTGGGAAGGGAACAGTGTTCCGTGTGCCTTCAGCATTTAGTCATGCCGGCCACATGACCACGGAGATGTCTTCGGACAGGGCTGGCTCTTCAGCTTTGAAACAGAGATGAGCACCACCTCCTAGAGTCAGGAACGACTAGCACATATGTGCGAGGGGGAACTTTACCTTCAATGGGACAAGATCTGCCCTTCCCAAAGACCACCGACTGTGGGCAGTGGCTGTCTGTAACCATGATTCGCCGGCCTCTCTTCCCGCCATTCCCAGCCTCACTTAACCAAGCAGTTAGGTTATTCTAAACCGTTTTATTTTGTTACTTCCCTTTTTAATGTAAAAAAAGCTGCCATCTGATTCCTTGGCAACGGGAGGCACTGATCACGCTGTGAGAAACCTGTTCCAGGCCAGGAAGTGAGACGTAAGTCCCATAGATCGAGAGGGCTCTCGCTTGCCGATTTGGTCCGTGTTCAAAAAAAATCACACGGCAGGTCACGGAGAAGTCCAACAAGAGCTGGGATCAAAATAGCGATGAAGAAAAGAAGAGCACAGATTTGCAAATGGAGAGGGAGAAGGAAGTTTTCCTCCCTCGCTGTGGCAATATCTTCGTCTTTCGAAA
The DNA here is from genome assembly GCF_964273705.1 of Natrix helvetica. Lineage (NCBI taxonomy): Eukaryota > Metazoa > Chordata > Lepidosauria > Squamata > Natricidae > Natrix > Natrix helvetica. Next base: position 6,346,720 of record NC_138548.1, read on the forward strand.
ACTGCTCAGAGTTGGAAACTGACTAGGAGCTGGAAACAGGCACTTGAGGCCAGTGAAGGATTTGCTAAAAACCAACCTGCTCCTGCCGGAAGGCAGATTGTGTTGCATTTTGGATCAGGCAGGCAGAGAAGATATAGTATATAAAAATTACAAGACAAGCCTGCTCCCTTCTAGCACTGATGATGTTACCTAGTTTGGTAATGAAACGTCTTTAAGAAAACCACCGAGCTGAGAGAAAGGTCCCCACAGAGAAGGGCGATGCCCCCTGCCTATAGATAGTCCTCGACTTACTACAATTGGGATCAGAATTTGGGTTACTTAGCTAGGTAGTTGTTAAAGTGAAGTATCATTATCAAAAGGAGATAACATGTTCCTGTACGGACAAATATCGGTTAATCATTAAAAAGAACGGCAAAAAGAAAAAAATCTGGAGGGTTGATTGGAAAGTTCTTTGAAGTCAAGCCCACAGCCGTAGCTGCCTTCCGTCGCATATGTTTAGTCCTCAGCTTACAACCATAATTCAGCCCAAGATTGATGTTGTTCAGTGAGACCTTCGTTAAAGGGAGTTTGGCCCCGTTTTACCATCTTTCTTGCCGCAGTCATTAAGCGAACCCCTGCAGTTGTTAGCGACGTGGTTGTTATTCGTTCACTGGTCAGGCTGGTCAGGAGGTTGCAAAAGGGGATCACATGATCCCGGGACACAGTAACCGTCATAACTATGAACCAGTTGGCAAGGATCTGAATGTTGATCACGTAACCACAGGGTTGCCGCAACCGTCATTAAGTGTGAAAAACGGTCATAAGTCACTTTTTTCCGCCGCCGTTGTTACTTTAGTCAGTAAAAGGAGGCGGCCGTTCCTGTGCACTTTTTGTTCCAAGACAGAAGAAACGTTACACACTTCATTCTCCGCACCCCGGATTTCATTTTATTCATTAGTGAGCACACACATATTCCTATGACTGAAAAATTGCACTGGAAATGAGGAGGGGGGGGCTTCTGAGAGTGAGAAAAATCCTATGCATGACTTCACCCCCCTCCCAAAAGAAAGCAGCCGTGGCATCCAAAGGAGCGTTCCAGGCATCACCCAAAACCCTGGGACGCTGGGGACCCTTCCCCTCCATTTGTATTCCTGGGATGGGCTGACCTGAGAAGTGAGGAAGTGGGGGCCATGGGCTGGAAGGAAGGGCCCGAGCCTCTGCTTAAGGGGCACAGCTTTATATATATATCCCCGATGCTATATATACACACACCGTATTTTTACGGAGTATAAGACACTCCGGAGTATAAGACACACCTTAGTTTTGGGGGAGGAAAACAGAAAAAACAAAAATTCTGCCTCTGCCTACCAGCATCCATCGGGATTCATCTGGCTAGCCTCCTTGCAGCAAATAGCAAACAGCCAGGTCAGCTTCAGCACATTGTTGCAGCCTGATTCATCACGAGCAGCTGATTGGCGGTTGGATTGGCCTCCCGGAATAGCCCCAATCAGCTGTTCCAAGCTGCAGGGATGGCCACAGACCATCGCCGCCTCCCTGCCTCGCATTTTTGGCCTCTGCACCTCGCGTTTTTAGCTTTCGAACACGCCATTTTAGACCCGTTCAAGGCTGCGGGGATCGCGAGAGCACATCACCACCAATCGCCATCTCCGTGCATTGCGTTTTCGGCCTTTGTGCATTGAGTTTTTGGCCTCCGCACACCCCGTTTCTGGCCTCTACGTGTCGCGTTTTCAGCCGTTGCGTGTTTTCAGGCGGTTCCAGGCAGCGGAGAGTGGAACGATGGTGTGTGGCAATCCCTGCAGCCTGGAAGAGGTCATGAATGTGACGCATGGAGGCTGAAAATGGCCGAAGGGTGGTGGCCAGCAGGTGGGTGTGGCTATATTTGGTGTATAAGACACACTCAAATTTCCCCCCACTTTTAGAGGGAAAAAGTATGTCTTATACTCTGAAAAATACGGTATAGATAGTGTCAGGGAGACAAAAAGTGATAACAGATACGCGACGTAAGGGACGCCATTTCCTATTCTAAGTGGTTCAACAAAGGTAGTTCTTTAAAACACAATTTTCTCCTTCTCACGCTCTCTCCGCGGTTTATCATGAAACGGAGAGGAGCTCAGCGTTGGCAAATCAAGAGAAGGGTTTGGGGGGTAGCAGCAAAACTAGTGGACCCGTAGCAAGAATCCCGGGGTCAATGGAGTTGGGGAAGGGAGCGGGGAAGAGGACTGAGGAGAGGAGGAAAGAAGGAAGCCAAAGAAAAGAGAGAAGGATGAAAGGAGGAAGTAAATGGATGAAAGAGGGAAGGGAAGGGAAAGAGAGGGAAAGAGGAGATGATTGAGGAAAGGGGAGGAGGAGAGAGGGAAGGAGAGAGAAAGAGAGAGGTAAAAGGGGGAGAGAGAGAAGAGGGGAGATAGAGGACAGAAGGAAGAGAAATGAGAAGGGAAAGAGGGACAGGGGAAGAGAGAAAGGGAAAGGAGAGAGGAGAGTGGAAGAGAGGAGAGAAAAAAGGAGAGGAGGGGAGAGAGTAAGGAGAAAGGAAAAGGGGAGAGGGAAAGAGGAGAGGGAAGAGGGGAGGGGAGAGAAGAGGGACGGAAGAGTGAGAAGGGAAGGGACCCCGTCCCTCAACAGCACCCAAGAGGCATAAAAAGAGGGCACAAGCCTTGATTCCTGGCTTGCCCCACAGAAAGAAGGATAACTGACTAGCCGTTACCTTCTTCCAGAAACAGAAAATCTGGGCTCATCCAGAAAAGCTTCAAAATTTCAGGGGAAAAAAGAAAATTACACACAGAACCCGGAGGAAGACAATTCTGAAAAAAGTCAGGTAGAAACGCCAAGGCCAAGCTGGTTTTCTGAGAGATACCAGGCAACCCCCACCAGGCAGACAAGCCCCGCCGGGATGGCATCCATCAAGTTGGCAACAGCTCCAGCTTCGGCCGCTTAACCGGGACTGAGCCACCATCCAGCAGGCAGGATTCCTGTTTCAGGACCGCCGCGTGTCCCAGGCCCTCCCGCATGCCGTTCCAGTGGGGAGAAGGCTCTTCCTTGCTGAGGAACGGCAAGTCCGTGCCAGCCTTGGCGAGCGGTTTGGCCACTTGTTGCTCCGCACTCTCCACCACTAGTGGCCCGGTCCACTCTGGGATCTCCAGCCCCAGGAGTTTCATGAGCTTCGTTATGACCTCATCCACGTAGCCGTGGATGCGCAGGTCCGCCTGTCTGTCCTGAGGACCAGAAAAAGAAGGGGCCAAGATGTGATGTGGAACACAGAATGATGACCGGGTCTTGGGAGTGGTTGCTGGCTTGCTTCTAGGTCCAATCCCAGGTGTTGGGGAAGGAAGAGAAGAGAGAGGAGGGGAGAGGAGACAGGAGAGAACAGGATACGAGGAGGGGAGAGGAGTAGAAAGGAGAGTGGAGACGATAGTGGAGTGGTGAGGAGAGAGGAGGGGAGAAAAGTGAAAAGGAGGAGGAGGGGAGAGTAATGGAGAGGGGAGTGGAGAGGGGAAGGGGAAATGGAGAGGACGGGAGGGGAAGGGAGAGGAGAGGGAAGAATAGTGGAGAAGGGAGAGGACCCTCCCTTCTCCCACACAGAGGAGTGGAGATGGGAATGGAGAGGAGATGGGAGTGGAGAGGATGGGAGGGGAAAGAGAGAGGGAAGAATAGTGGAGAGGGCAGAGGGCAGGGGAGTGGAGATGGGAGTGGAGAGGAGATGGGAGTGGAGAGGACGGGAGTGGAGAGGGTGAGAGTGGAGTGGAGAGGACAGCGAAGGGGAGAGTGGAGGGGAGAGATGGGAGTGGAGAGGAGAGGGGAGAGAAGAGGGGAGAGGAGATGGGAATGGAGAGGAGATGGGAGTGGAGAGGATGGGAGGGGGAAGAGAGAGGGAAGAATAGTGGAGAGGGCAGACGGCAGGGGAGTGGAGAGGAGTGGAGATGGGAGTGAAGTGGAGAGGAGATGGGAGTGGAGAGGACGGGAGTGGAGAGGGTGAGAGTGGAGTGGAGAGGACAGCGAAGGGGAGAGTGGAGGGGAGAGATGGGAGTGGAGAGGAGAGGGGAGAGAAGAGGGGAGAGGAGATGGGAATGGAGAGGAGATGGGAGTGGAGAGGATGGGAGGGGGAAGAGAGAGGGAAGAATAGTGGAGAGGGCAGACGGCAGGAGAGTGGAGAGGAGTGGAGATGGGAGTGAAGTGGAGAGGAGATGGGAGTGGAGAGGACGGGAGTGGAGAGGGTGAGAGTGGAGAGGACAGCGAAGGGGAGAGTGGAGGGGAGAGATGGGAGTGGAGAGGAGATGGGAATGGAGAGGAGATGGGAGTGGAGAGGATGGGAGGGGGAAGAGAGAGGGAAGAATAGTGGAGAGGGCAGACGGCAGGGGAGTGGAGAGGAGTGGAGATGGGAGTGAAGTGGAGAGGAGATGGGAGTGGAGAGGACGGGAGTGGAGAGGGTGAGAGTGGAGTGGACAGCGAAGGGGAGAGTGGAGGGGAGAGATGGGAGTGGAGAGGAGAGGGGAGAGGAGAGGGGAGTGGAGAGAACAAGAAAGTGGAGAGGAGAGAGAGGAGCAAATCTGGCTTCCCCCCCATTTATTTTGTTTTTCAAAAGCTGGCTGGGCAGGTCTCAAAAGGGGATCGGATGACCTAAGGATGGCGCTCATCACTGGCTGACAGGGTAGGCCTCGATCCTGTCCTGTCTCTCTCCTTGGCTGGCAGGGTTTTTGCATTGTGTTAAAAGTTTTAATCACTTCTTCTATTTCCCTTTTTCCATTTTGTAAGCTGCCCAGACTTGTGGTATCAGGGAGATGAGCAGCAGATAAATTCAATAAATAAACAAACAAACTTCAAAGAGGCAGAAGAAACATCAAAGCCTGATGTGGCACATGACCAGGCTGAGCCCAAAGGTGGGGTCAAATGCGTCATTAGTTTGGAGTCTCTCTGCTCCTACAAGAGACCTAATTCCAGTCCCCCGCCCTTGAAGTCCGTTGACTCTTATCTGTGGCCAATTTGCCTGGACTGTGAGTAGATCAGATTCTTGTCTATATCTATCATCTATCTATCTATCTATCTATCTATCTATCTATCTATCTATCTATCTATCATCTATCTATCTATCTATCTATCTATCTATCTATCTATCTATCATCTATCTATCTATCATCTATCTATCTATCTATCTATCATCTATCTATCATCTATCTATCTATCTATCTATCTATCTATCTATCTATCTATCTATCTATCTATCTATCTATCTATCTATCATCTATCTATCTATCTATCTATCTATCTATCATCTATCTATCTAGTTTAATCCTAGGTAGAGGAAGATATTTCTCTCTGGGCACGATGAGAATATAACAGCTGAATATAACTCAGCACTGGCAACAGGAGGGGAGCCGGCCAGTAAACACTCAGCTCCATTCAGTTGCCCATACTCCACCCCGCAAGGGATTATGGGTCATTCAAAGAAGATGAAGATATTGCAGGAAATAAACTCTGAGTACTTTTGAACGCTATTCTGGCAACTGGTTTCTTGCCCCTGACAGCTGATGACTAAAGACCTACCTTCCTCCTCCTCCTCCTCCTCCAACTAGCCGGGTCCTCTCCTAGCCCAAGAGCAGAGAATCCTGGCTTGTCGGTTTATCTGCTGCTCTTTTTCCCAACCAAAAGGGCTGCCCCCAAGGAGCTAAAAGCAAAACGTTGAGGGCCAACTGTCCAGTCGAGGGAAAGAGGGGCTCCTGGCACATACTCACATGCTTGGTGGGCTGCAGGTTCACGATCACCAACTTCCCACCTTTCTTCTTGGTCAGCAGAGGAAGGTCCCCGCTGGGCTTGATTTGCAGCGATGTCCCCAAGGTGATGGACAAGGACGCCCTCCTGTAGGCAGAGGAGAAAGTTGACCTGAAGACCCTTTGCAAAGAGGAAAGGGGAGCGAGGGAAAATGGAGGGAGTCTAGAACTTAATAGTCTGCTGAGGAATTGTTACCACCCCCTACCTTAATTGACCCGCCCGTAAAAATAATAAAGATGGGATACAAATATACAAATATACAGTATTTGTATATGTAAGACAACCCTTGGTGTGTGTGTCCGTCTGTCTGTGTGTGTGTCTCTGTCTGTGTGGGTTCCAGCATAACTCTGGAACGCCTGGGCTGCTGAAATGAAAAGGAATGAATTACATCCATAGTGTCAAATCACAGTACTTTTGACAGTGAGAGTGTGCATTTTGGATTCAAGTTCATATTTGCGTGTGTCTGTGTGTTCCAGTATTACTTTGACTTGACACTCTAGGTAGGATTCATTCCTTTTCCTGTCTAATGCAGGATTAGCATCAATAAATACCTGGGCAACGCCGGGTTATCAGCTAGTTCACTATAAATGAATAAAGCAAGCCCTGGTTATTATCACGGCAGCGGTGTCTTCTTTGTTATTTCTTTAAGGCAATATGTGAGGGAGACCGTTGTGGGCACTATGGGGCTCAGGGCCACCAATCGGCTCTGCTTTCTCTAGTTTGGGTGAGGGAGTGAAGTTTTGTGGAGAGGAGGCAGAGAAGGCCTATGCGGTCCTCAGGATTCTCTTGAGCTTGGTGGTATTCTTGCAGACGTTTCATGACCCAACTAGGCAACACCATCAGTGCTACAAGGCTTTGCTCTCGTTCATATGCGAGTGGCTAGCCCTGACCGTGTTGGTAGGAGGGGATGCCTACTTGATTAGCCTATTGTTTTTTGTTTGCCTGAGTTCCTTGGAGTATTTTTTAGTGCTTGACAACTTGTATATAAACAGAGAGTAAAACCTGACGCCCTTCTAGCGCTGATGACGTTACCTAGCTGGGTCACGAAACATCTGCAAGAAAACCACCAAGCTCAGAGAACACCAAGAACCCCAGAGGCCTCTTCCGCCTCCTCTCCACAAAACTCACTGCCTGTTAGCACTGATGATGTTACTGTTGTGGCCTGTTGACCGCTGGCCCCTCCAGCAGCCGAATCGAATCAGAGGAGGAGGAGGAGGCGGCGGCGTGGGAGTTGGGTCAGCATCAAGCCAACCTGAGAGCTCTGAGGGGGAAGAGGGAGTGGAGCTGTCAGAGAGAGAGAGACAGAGACAGAGACGGAGACTGGGCCGTCCGTCATCCCTCAGATGGAGAGTCAACAGCCCCCAGGTCTGGAGGTGGCTGATGAGGAAGAGGAGGAACAGCTGGGTCCGGTGCCTGACGCGCGGATGTGCAGAAAGCAGAGGAGAGGAGAACAGTGGAAATCTATGGGCTGGTCCTTGGGATGGAAAATCTACCGCTGTTAGTGAAGCCCCAACCTGGCTCTGGAGATGAAAGGCAGGGGGAAGAGATGAATAGATGTGGCAGATAAACTATTCATCTCCTTGACGGAGAGATTTGTTAGCCTGCGGTGACAAACTTTTTGCCGGGGCTGCTGGCACTCCTAATAAAGGCATCTTTTGAGTTCGCTTCAGAGGGTTTGTCGCGTTTGGGGAGCTGGGTCAAAACAGTTGCCTAGTTGGCTCGCGAAACATCTGCAAGGAAACCACCCAGCTCAATCCCGAGCTACAAATATATTGTCGTCTTATTAGTGACATTTCAACCGGTTTATGAACCCCATCGGTCTTGGCTGTTGGGCTCCTCAACCGCAGCTTCCCCCCGCAACCTCCGTATAGATTCAGAAAGACCCAACCCAAAGGAAATTGGGAACCAGAAATTCGGGAGAAGGCTGGGTTTGAAACCGTGCCGTGGGAAACGCACCTGCTGGCTTCGGAAGCCAAATTGAGGTCCCGATCTGGCAGGGAATCTTCCCAGTCTAAGATGGTGTCCATCAACTTGCCTCTTTAAGAAGAAACACAAAAGGCAGACCGATCAAACCAACTGTGAATGGGGAATAAAAGCATTTTTTAAAAATACTTTCCCAGAGTTTTGGGGGTATATTTCTAGCATCAGGAGGCTCAAGCCCCCCCTTCCTCTTCCTCCAGAGCAGTGTTTCAATACAATACAATACAATACAATACAATACAATAGTAGAGTTGGAAGGGACCTTGGAGGTCTTCTAGTCCAACCCCCTGCCTAGGCAGGAAACCCTATACCATTTCAGACAGATGGCTATCCAACATCTTCTTAAAGGCTTCCAGTGTTGGGGCATTCACAACTTCTGGAGGCAATTTCTGTTCCACTGATTAATTGTTCTAGCTGTCAGGAAGTTTCTCCTCAGTTCTAAGTTGCTTCTCTCCTTGATTAGTTTCCACCCATTGCTTCTTGTTCTACCCTCAGGTGCTTTGGAGAATAGTTTGACTCCCTCTTCTTTGTGGCAACCCCTGAGATATTGGAACACTGCTATCATGTCTCCCCTGGTTCCTTCTTTCTCTTAAGCTAAACATACCCAGTTCCTGCAACCGTTCTTCATATGTTTTAGTCTCCAGTCCCCTAATCATCTTTGTTGCTCTTCTCTGCACTCTTTCTAGAGTCTCTACATCTTTTTTTACATCGTGGCGACCAGAACTGAATGCCGTATTCCAAGTGTGGCCTCACCAAGGCATTATAAATTGGTATTAACACTTCAGGTGATCTTGATTCTATCCCTCTGTTGATGCAGCCTAGGACTGTGTTGGCTTTTTTGGCAGCTGCTGCACACTGCTGGCGCATTCGCTGCCTGGGGAATTCTGGGAGTTGAAGTCCAGACATCTTCAAGTTGACACGGTTGAGAAACACTGCTCTGGAGGAAGGAAGAATGAAGACCCCCCACCCCAACCAGCTCACCCTTCCCAGTCCCTCCTTCCAAATGCCAGCAGCCGGGAATTGGGAGCTGAGTGGGTAAATTAAGTGCCTTTTTAAAGCCAGCAGCTCACAAAATAAGAGAATGGGAGGAATCTGATCTTGGGAGGGAGGAATAGAAATGGATCCCGTAGGATTATTTCTTGCAGAAAGTTTGACAGACAGCTTGGACTTCACCTGTTTAGCCAATCGGAGTTTGCATCCGATCTCCGGTTCATTCTACCGATCAGGGGGGTCTCTAAACTCGGCAACATTTAACACGCGGGGATTTCAACTCCCAGCCAGGGAGACCCCCTACTGTAGATATAGGTAGTCCTCGACATACAACGGTTCATTTAGTGGCCATTCGAAAGGACAACGGTGCTGAAAAAAATGACTTAGGACCGTTTCTCACACTTAGGACCGCTGCAGCGCGCCAGTCAGGTGATCCAAATTGAGACGCTTGGCAACTGACTCATATTTATGACGGTCGCAGTCTCCCGGAGTCACGTGGTCCTGTTTTGCGACCTTCTGGCGAGCCAAGTTCATGGGGAAGAGGGGTTCACGCTTAACAACCGTGTTAACTAACACATGTTTAATGGACCCGTGTCCCTCCTGGCTGGTACTGGCATCCTGGGAAGTGACACGAGGCTGGCTACTGGGCTTAGTGAACGCCTCATTGGGCGAGGGGTCCTTACCTACCGCCTTGAAAGAGATGAGGCCCTTACTCAAGAGGCCTTCCCTTGACCCGATGGAGCTAGCTAATTACCGTCCAGTCTCCAACCTTCCCTTTTTAGCGAAGGTTGTAGAGAATGTGGTGGCACAGCAGTTTCCACGACACCTTGAGGAATCCGAATATCTAGACCCACGCCAGTCCAGCTTCCGGCCCGGACACAGCACGGAGACGGCCTTGGTCGCGTTGGTAGATGATCTCTGGAGGGCCAGAGATAGGGGTTGTTCCTCTATCCTGGTCCTATTAGATCTGTCAGCGGCTTTTGATACCATCGACCATGGTATCCTATTGCGCCGGCTGGGGGGGATGGGAGTTGGAGGCACCGTTTTGCGGTGGTTCGGCTCCTACCTCTCCGACCGGACGCAATGTGTGTTGGCAGGGGGGCAGAGGTCGACCTTGAGACCACTCACTTGTGGGGTGCCGCAGGGGTCGGTCCTCTCGCCCCTTCTGTTCAACGCATATGTGAAGCCGCTGGGGGAGATCATCCGTGGTTTTGGGGTGGAGTATCATCTGTACGCTGATGATACGCAGCTGTACATTTCCACCCCAGACCACCCCAACGAGGCTGTCGAGGTGATGACCCGGTGTTTGGAAGCCGTCGGGGTCTGGATGGGGGACAACAGACTCAAACTCAACCCCTCCAAGACTGAGTGGCTATGGCTACCGGCACCCCGGTTCAGCCAGTTGATACCATCACTGGCCATAGGGGGCGAGCAATTGCCCCCTGTGGAACGGGCGCGCAATTTGGGCATCCTCCTAGATGCCCGGCTGTCAATGGATGACCATGTGGCAGCCGTGGCAAGGGGGGCGTTCCACCAGGTTCGCCTGGTGCGCCAATTGCGCCCCCTACTGGACCGGGATGCCCTACGCACGGTCACTCATGCACTGGTGATGTCTCGGCTGGACTACTGCAACGCCCTCTACATGGGGCTTCCCTTGGGACGCGCCGAAGACTGCAGCTAGTCCAGAACGCAGCCGCGCGGGCCATTATGGGGAGTACTAGGTACTCCCACGTAACACCGCTCCTGTGCGAGCTGCACTGGCTGCCTGTGGTCTTTCGGGTGCGTTTCAAGGTGTTAATTACCATCTTTAAAGCGCTCCATGGCACAGGACCTAGCTACTTGCGGGATCGCATCCTACCTCATACTTCCCTGCGACCAATTCGCTCTCACAGGGAGGGACTCCTCCTGGTGCCGTCCACTAAGCAATGCCAACGGGCAGCGCCTAGGGGTAGAGCCTTCTCTGTGATGGGCCCAACCCTCTGCAATGACCTCCCCCCCGATATCAGAACCACCACCGACTTCCGCTCCTTCCGACAAAAACTGAAGACTCACCTGTTCCGTTTAGCCGGCTTGGCCCATTCATAGTCTTTTTTACCTCCTGGCAGATATTTTTAATTGGGTATTTTTAGGGGTTATTTTTAAACATTGTTTTAATTGCTTTACTTTAGGTACAGTTTTTTACAGCCTCCTCTTTTAAGTATTTAGTATTTAACTATATTTGTATTTATTTCCATGTATTTATGTGTTTTAATCTGACTGTACACCGCCCCGAGTCCCTTTTGGGAGAGGGGGCGGTATAAAAGTTTGAAATAAAGTAAAGTAAAGTAAAGTAAAGTAATTGCAGGGATTCATTTAACAACCGTGGCGAGACAGGTCGTAAAATGAGGCAAAATGCACTTCACGAATGTCCCTCTTACCAACAGAAATATCCGTTGTTCATTGTGGCTGTTAAGTAGAGGATTACCAATAGGCCTTGCTTAAGAACCTGTCGAAATTCAAGCTACAACAGGCCAGCCCCTCCAAGGTACTTATAGCCTCGATTTGAATGCCTGGCGTCTACACCACAGCCCCTTGGTCATGTGATCGCATTTGGGGTGTTCGACAACCAACCCGCATTTATGGCCATTTGCAAACCCAGGTCAGAGAATCTTGGATGCCAAGGGGAGGAAAGAACATGAAGAAAGGTTGCAAAATTTGGGTTTAGCTAGTCTAGAGAAAAGAAGAGCTAGGGAGGGACATGATAGAAATATTCCAATATTTGAGAGGCTGCCACAAAGAGGAGGGGGGGGGGGTTAACCTATTTATCAAAACACCTGCAGACAGGACAAGAAAACAAGGATGGAAACTAATCAAGGAGAAAAGCAATGTGGAATTAAGGAGAACCTTCCCAACAGTGAGGATAATAAACCAGTGGAACAGCTCACCACCAGAAGTTGTGGATGCTCCAACTCTGGAGGCTTTTAGCACTAGCACTAGCTCTTAGACTTATATACCGCTTCACAGTGCTTTCCAGCCCTCTCTAAGCGGTTTCCAAAGTCAGCCTCTTGCCCCCGACAATCTGGGTCCTCATTTTACCCACCTCGGAAGGATGGGAGGCTGAGTCAGCCTTGAGCTGGTCAGGATCGAATTGCTGGCAGTGGGTAGAATCAGACTACAATGCTGCATTCTTACCACTATGCCACCAGGGCTCTTGAGAGAGAAAGAGGGAGGGAGGGAGGGAGGAAGGACTTATATACCACTTTATGGTGCTTTTCAGCCCTCTCTAAGCGGTTTCCAGACTCAGCCTATTGCCCCCAACAATCTGGGTCCTCATTTTACCCATCTCGGAAGGACAGAAGGCTGAGTCAACCTTGAGCCGGTGAGATTTGAACTGCCGAACTGCAGCTGAAGTAGCTTGCAGTATTGCACTCTAACCACTGCACCATCTCGGCTCTTGATTGGACAGCCATTTGTCCGGAATAGTATGGGATTGCCTCCTTGAGCAGGGGTTGGACTAGAAGACCTTGCAGGTCCCTCCCAACTCTCTTCCTGCAGTCGATGGCGTGATGAATGACTGAGGGACGGGTGTAAATTGAGCAGGGACCATTAGACAATCCATCTTCTGCCTGCCTCTTTCCTTAGCAGTTCTCCTCTCCACGAAGGTCCCCAAAGTTGCTATTGACAATCTTGCCAAGGAGATGTAATGCCAGCTTAAAGCACCTAAAGCTGAGAAGCGTTTCCCCCCTGCCCTTCCTTGATTCGAGGGGCAGCCGTGGGGTGCAATGGCCACTCATTAAGAACCCCGCCGTCCGTAACTCGCCTTTTGCGCCAAAATAGGAGGGGGAAGGGGAGAGCCAGTGCCTTACCTCCTGGCCTTTGGCTGACACTTTTAAACCACTTTTTAACCAATTCACCAGTGGAAGAGCTTGCCTTCAGAAGCTGTGAATGCTCCGTCATTGGAGGTTTTAAGAAGAGATTGCACAGCCATTTATCTAAACTGGTGTAGGTTCTCCTGCTTGAGCAGGGGGCTGGACTAGACAACCTCCAAGGTCCCTTCCAGGTCATTCTACTCTACAGACTTCAAAGTTGGCCGTGGCCAAATGATCCCCTGGCGAGTTGCCTGTGGCGAGTTGTCCTAGACCAGTGGTTCCCAACAGGGGGGCAATGTGATTTTTACTGGGGGCAATTTGAACCTTGCTCAAATCAGGTTAATGGCGAACCTGTGGCACGCATGCCAGAAGTGGCACGCAGAGCCCTCTCTAGGGGCAGGCGCAGTCGCCAGCTGCTCTTCTGGTTTCCAGCATGGACATCCATTTTCAGGCCATTTTCCGGGGCATGTTTGGGGCATTTTCCGGGGCATTTTCCTGGCCATTCTAGGCAGTTTTCAGGGCTGTTTTTAGCCCATTTGGGGGCATTTTACTCCAGCTTGAAAACAGCCCAAAAAACGACCTGAAAAACAGTCCAAAACAGGCCCTTTCCCAGCTATTTTGGAACTAAAAACAGCCCGAAAAATGACCTGAAAAATGGCCACAAAATAGGCATGCACACTGGCAAGGCTGTTTTGGGGGTTTCCGGTGCTCCAGCCACACACGCATGCACACACATTCCAGTTTGGGCGCTCGGTGCCAAAAAGGTGTGCCATCACTGGTATAGGGTCTCCTGCCTGAGCATGGGGTTGGACTAGAAGACCTCCAAGGCCCCTTCCAGCTCTATTCTGATTAGAATTAAGGGAGCCCAGAAGGGGATTCAAGAATTGGAGATGGTGAGAAAGGCATTGCTGTGCATGTACTCAACCTATGACCATAATGGAGGCTGTCCATTATGGTCATAAGTTGTGACAGTTTTAATGCACGTTATCACATGATCAACTCGATTTTACCACCTCCCCCCCCCCCCCCAGCAATTGTTAAACAAATCAGCATGGTCTTTAAGTGAACCTCCCACACAAGTAAACACTGCACTCGTTAAGGAAATCTAATGTTCTTGGAGGGTTTTTTTCTTTTGCGGAAAACTGAAAAGTAATACCAGCATTTTGGCAAAAGCTTGTTAATTCTCGTCCTGCAATCACTGTAAATGGCCATAAATGCCAGCCAGTTGCTAAATGCTGAAAATGGAGTCATGTACCCAGCTATCGGAATTTGGGAAATGAGTTGTTATTGCCACTGGGGGAAGGTCTGTCGTAACTTGGACCAGTCGTAAGTCAAGGGCTATCTGTAATGGCAACAGGCAGGAAAAAAAATGAAGGCCAGGCATGAGGATGGATGAGAGAGAGAGAGAGAGGGAGGGAGAGAGAGACAGAGAGAGAGAGAGAGACAGAGACGGAGAGAGAGACAGAGAGAGACAGAGAGAGAGAGAGAGACAGAGAGAGAGACAGAGAGACAGAGACGGAGAGAGAGACAGAAAGAGACAGAGAGAGAGAGAGAGACAGAGAGAGAGAGACAGAGAGAGAGACAGAGAGAGAGAGAGAGACAGAGAGAGAGAGAGAGACAGAGACGGAGAGAGAAACAGAGAGAGACAGAGAGAGAGAGAGACAGAGAGAGAGAGAGAGAGAGAGACAGACAGAGAGAGACAGAGACAGAGAGAGAGAGAGACAGAGACGGAGAAAGAGACAGAGAGAGACAGAGAGAGAGAGACAGACAGAGAGAGACAGAGAGAGAGACACAGAGAGAGAGAGAGAGAGAGAGACACAGAGAGAGAGAGAGACAGAGGGGGGGGTAGGCAAAAGCTGGGGAGGAATTTTCCAAAAGAATTTGAAGTGTTTTAAAGCGGAAAGAAATTCGCTAATTTTGACTCTCCCTTGAGCCTTCATGCGGTGACTGGCTTCGGAATAGTCTGGATATGGAATAATTAAGTACAAAGTTGTCCTTGACTTACAACTGCAATGGAGCCCAAAATCTCTGTTGTTAAGTAAGACATTTGTTAAGCACATTTTGTCCCATTTTCTTGCTCTGGTTCTTAAAATGAATCACAGAAGTTGACTTAAATGAATCACAGATTCACTTAAATCTGGCTTCTCCGTTGATTTTGATCCTCAAAAGGGGATCATGTGACAACCGTCATAAATACGAACCGGTTGCCAAGCGTCTGGATTTGGATCAAGTGACCACAGGGAGGCTGCAAAAAGGTCGTAACTGTGAAAAACATAAGTCATAAGTCCCATTTTTCAGTGCCACTGCAACTTTGAAGGTCACTAAACGAACCGTCGTAAGTCGAGGGCTACCTGTAATTAAGGTATCGAATGGGCTGCGTTCACACCACATTGCCAATCAACAAAAAGGTAAACGGAAGTGTAGCATGTCATGTAGGTTTATAGTTGAATATTCCATCTAATACAGCCAGTCCTCATTTAGTGACTATTTGAAATTACCAATGGAGCAGAAGTTGCCTTCAGAAGTTGTGGGAGCTTCATCCCTGGAGTCTTTCAAGAAGAGACTGGACTGCCATCTGTCAGAAATGATGTAGGGTCTCCTGCCTGGGCGGGGGGTTGGACTAGGTGACCCACGAGGTCCCTTCCGCCTCTATTAATCTGTTACATCTTTTATCATGCGAACGCATGCCGGTTGGGTCTTTATGTGACTTGATGGAACGGGGTGTGAAGGGGGCCGTCTTTGGCAGCCTGTCTTTTCGGAAGGACTCGTGGGGAGGGGTCAGGGAAGGCAGCCGGGGAGGGGGGGGTGAACGCACCTGCAGGATCGGAGCCCTCGGTGTTTGGAGACGTCGCAGAGCCGGCCGGTGGGTTTGAGCCCCATGGTGCCCACAACGGTCTCCCTCACGTATTGCCTTAAAAAAATGAAAAGAAGACACGGCTACAGGTCTTTATTTACTCATTTGTATTTACTTAATTTCTATCCCGTCTTTCTTATTTTTACGAATAACTCAGGCCGGCAAACTTACCTAACACACCTTCCTCCTCTTACTTTCACCACAACAACCTTGTGAGGTGGGTTGGGCTGAGAGAGAGGTCAAAGGTCACCGAGCTGGCTTTCATGTCTAAAGCAGGGTTAGAACTCCCAGTCTCCTGGTGATTGGCCCAAAGTCACCCAGCTGGCTTTCATGCCTAAAGCAGGACTAGAACTCCCAGTCTCCCAATTTCTAGCCTTGGTGTCTTATCCAGACCACCAAATGGGAAGCATTGCTGCCCTCCAATTCTTGGGAGGGGTGGCTCTGGATTAACAGCTCCCACCCCAGACGAGCATCTTCTACTTCCAGGTGTGGAAACAGCTGCCTCTTGGGCTGAGTCCCTGACTCGGCAACCCGATAGGCTGCTGAGATAGATTCAGATCTTGCTCTTGACTAAAATTAGAGGAGGATGTCTTGCTAAGAGAGAGGAGTGGTGTGCTGGCCTAGAGGTTGAGCTCTCGCCTTGCAATCAGGAGGCTGTGAGTTCAATCCTAGGTAGAGGCAGATGTTTCTCTCTCTGGGCACAGTGAGAATATATCTGCTGAACAAAACTCCGCACTGGCAACAGGAAGGGCATAGGGCCACTAAACACTCTGCTAGCTCCATTCAGTTGCCCAGACTCCACCCCACAAGGGATTACGGGGTCGTTAAAAATGATGATGATGTCTTGGTAAGAGAGACCCAGCCCAGGATGATGTCCCACTTGGTAAGAGAGACCCAGCCCAGGATGATGTCCCACTTAAAGAACGCTGAGCATCCCCGGTTAAAAAAACACACCGTGATTAAAAGCCATATTTGTTTTTCACGTAAAAGCAGCTGGGGGATGGGGGGGAAATAAAAGGAACATACTTGCCACATTTCATGCATTCCTCTACGAACATGTTCCCGTGCAGCTCTGCCAGCTTGTCCCTAGAGTGGAGACACGAAGAAAAGTTGCTAGACGGGGGAGATCAGATGCACTAAAAAGGGGTCTCCCAACTCGGCAACTTTAAGACGTGGGATTTGCTCTCTGTTTATATACTAGTGGTGTTAATAGTGTAATGAAGGAACTTACCAACTACAATCCCACTAACAAGCCAGCAAACTGCTAGTACAGGGGGCAGCAACCTGTGGCTCTGGAGCCGCATGTGGCTCTTTCATTCCTCTGCTGTGGCTCTTTGTCACCGGTTGGTGCCACAATTTTGAGAGGAGCTTCCTGTTTTGGGGGGGGGGAAGCAGGAAGCACCAGGCGGAGACTCTATGGCAAGGGGCAGGTTTTCCGGTCAGCTCCACAATTGATAGGGCTTTCGGTTAGGACAGGTAGAGGGAAAAGGAAGCCGCGCGAGGAGACGACTCTATGGTGGGGGAGCCGGACTTCTGGTCGGCTCTAGAATTGAACGGGGAGCTTCCGGTTAGGACCTTTGTGGCTCTTTTGAGTGTTTACGGTTGCCGACCCCTGTGCTAGTACATAAATGGAGAGCAAGCCCCACTCCCTTCTAACACAAATGATGTTACCTAGTTGGGTCATGAAACGTCTGCAAAGAAACCACCAAGCTCAGAGAACCCTATGGACCCCCCGGCTGCCCCCACTTCACATTCTCCTTTTCTTCTTCCTCCTCCTCCTCTCCACAAAACCCCCTCTCCCTTCCAGCACTGATGATATTCCATAGTTGGATCATAAAACGTCTACAAGAAAAGCACCAAGCTCAGAGAGCACTAAGCAACCCAAAGCCGCCTCCTCCTCCAGCACTTTCTCCTCCTCCTCCAGTACTTTTTTCTTCTCCTTCTCCAACACTCTTCCTCCTTCTACGTCCCCAACACTTTCTGCTTTACCATCGCTCTTTCTCCTCCTCCTCCTCCTCCTCCTCTACCCCCACCACTCTTTTTCCTTCTTTGCTCAGGAATTCTGGGAGCTGAAGTCCACCAACTGTAAAGGGGCCATCGTTCCCCATCCCTGATCTAGGGTGATTTCTTGGAGAAGCCCCAACTTCGACACCTCATTGGCCGCAACGTTTCAAGCAGGTAAGCGTTACCTGGGGAAGCCGGACCTCACGTGAAGCCCATCTATGTTTTGGCTGACCAGGAAGTGCAGGATGCCCACTCGATGGAGCTCCAACAAGGCCATGTGAGTCTTGGACGGCCTCGCGTTCTCAAAGGTGGTGTCGAATTTGGGCACCAGGCCCCGCTCCTCCATGGTCCACACCCCATTCGGGCCTCTGCACCAAGGAAGAGAAGCAAAGTTGGTTCTCCACTTACATTGGAGTTCATTTAGTGACTGCTTGAAGTGGCAAATCTCACTGGAAAAACAAAGTAACTTAATGACCATTTCCCACACTTGCGACCGTTGAGGTCCCGTGATCAAAATTCAGACGCTTGGCTCTTGACTCATATTTATGACAGTGCCCGGGGGGGGGGGGGTCACATGATTGCTCCCCTTTTGCGACCTTCTGATGAGCAAAATCACTGAGGAAGAGAGATTCACTTAACAACCGTGAGACTCGATGAAGAACTGCAGGGATTCATTTAGCAACGGCGGCAAGAAAAGTGGTAAGACGGGACAAAACTCACTTAAGAACTGCCCTGCTTAGCAAGGGAAAATCTGGGGCTCAATTGTGGTCGTAGGTCGAGGAGGACTACCTGTCGGTGGCATGACTCCAGGCTACCAGAGCAACCATCTCATCTCATGGGATTGGACCGACCCGCTGACACCAGAAGGAACATGCTGAAGACCCCCATCAGCCAAGACAGGGGTCTCCAACACCGGCCACTTTACGACTTGTGGACTTCAATTCCCAGAATAACTTTGCACCCGATGGAACAATCACCAGGGCCGTACTTGATCTCACCACTCTAGCAGAAGGACTGGCTGAGAATTCTGGGATAAACAGTCCTCTAACACAGGGGGGGTTTCCAACCTTGGCTACCGTTTTACAACAAAGGGACTTCAACTCCCAGAATTTCTCATCCAGCACATGCTTGCTGAAGAATTCTGGGAACTGGAAGTCCACAAGTCGTAAAGTGGCCAAGGTTGGAGACCCCTGAGCCAAGGAATTTGGGCCACCAAGGGTACAGGAGAAGACCTTTTTCTGCTGTAGCTTCTGGAACATTGTGCTCCTCGAGGCGAGATCTGCCCCCTCTCCCCCACCTTTTAAGACTTCCAAAAGGGCCTTCGAAACCTAGCTCTCCTGGTTGGCCTGGGGCTTGGAGGGGGGGGGGGGCTCAGGCCATTCTGGAGAAGATTACAGGATTAAACACTCCTACCTGCCACCACATTGTATGCTCCCCTCCTCCATCTTCTCATTGATTCTAATGTTATATTGACGGTTTTAACACAACACTGTTTTTATTGTGTTGTAAGCAGACGATTGGTAGAGGACAGGAAGGCCTGGAGGAATGTTGTCCATGGAGTCGCGATGGGTCGCACACGACTTCGCAACTAACAACAATAATGTGGGTGAGAGGAAGATGAGGGGAAACTGCAGGTATACCAAGACAGAATGATTATATTTCCTTATCGTTCGTGAAAACATCATGGAAATAATTTCAAGGAAAGGCTATAGTCCTTCAGCCTGGCCTTTAATTCAACTGAATTCCTAGATTAATCATCGGAATCAAACATAACTATGAGAGGGGTCTTATCCTGGTTTGTGTTCCATTATACAGATAGTCATCGACTTATAACCACAATTGAGCCCAAAGTTCCTGTTGCTAAACAGGACGTTTGTTAAGTGCATTTTGCTGGTCAGAAGGTCGCAAAAAGGGATCACGTGACCCCGGGACACTTTAACCGTCATGAATATGAGTCAGTTGCCAAGCATTGGAATTTTGATCAGGTGACCACGGGGATGCTGCAATGGTCGTAAGTGTGAAGACTGGACATAAATCACTTTTTTCATTGACATTGTAACAGATGAACAGAGTTGGAAGGGATCTTGGAGGTCATCTAGTCCAACCCCTCTGCCCAAGCAGGAGACCCTACACCATTTCTGACAAATGGCAGTCCAATCTCTGCTTGAAAGCCTCCAGGGATGAAGCTCCCATAACTTCCGAAGGCAAGTTCTGTTCCATTGGTAGTTTCAAATAGTCATTAAATGAGGACTATCTGCATTAGATGGAATATTCAACTATAAATCTGCAGCCTTTTCCTTGTATCCCCCATAATGAGATCTGAGCATTCAAGGCTTCATAATTCGTCCTCCGTGCATTGAGCATGGCTTCCAAACCAAAATCGCATCCTCAGTTCTATGCACGGCTTCATAAACCAAAATATTCGAAGCCTGCTGTTCCCGAATCTAAAACTTGGTCTGAAAATTCTGAGTTACCATATTTTTCAGACTATAAGACGCACCAAGATTTTGAAGAGGTAAATTTAAAAAAAAACTTTTTGCACTCTGAAGGCCTCCCAAACCCTCGGCATGCCTTGTTTTTTGTGAAAACGGAGCATGCAGAGAGTTTGAGAGGCCTGCAAAGTGCTCCTGCGGGCTGGGGGGCAAAAGCGAGCAAAAAACAGGGCATGCATAGGCTTTGGGAGGCTTGTAGAATGCTCTTGGGGGCGGGGGGACAGCCTATTTTCCGCTCATTTTTGCCCTCCCCAGCCCCAAGGAGCGCTTTGAAGTCCTCCCAAACTCTCTGCACGTCCATTTTTGTGAAAAACGGGATGCACGGGGGCGGGGTTTCGGAAGGCCAAAAATGCTGTATTCAATGTATAAGACGCACCCAGATTTTCACCCTCTTTTTTTGGGGGGAAAGGTGCATCTTATACTCTGAAAAATACAGTAGGTGAAATTTGGCCTCTGGTCCACACCTCTGGCCTCGGCTGTCCCTTTCCCCACCTGAAATCCGGAATCCCTGAAGCTGTGCTGATCCCCGCCCCGGTGTGAAAGACCACGTTGAAAGAATTCTGGATCAAGTCAGCCAGCTGATGGATCTTCCTTTCCAACTCGTCCGGCGGATCAAAAATCTGAATAAAAGATGGAAGACGTTAGAGTAGGCTCCGAATGGGTGGCAGTGCAGAGGTGAAGCAATGGGTCCCCGAAGCACCTACGAAGGGGTGAATCCCTTGTTGGGTATCAACAGCCAGGAGTTTAACTGCCCTGCTAAGGTCAAGAGAGAAGCCACCTCCGGCCAGATTAAGGCTGATCTGGTTACTTTCTGCTTTATTATTAGATTTCTCCCCACTCTTTTTTTTTTTACGTCTAAGTAATCCTCGACTTACCAACATAACTGAATCCAAAATTTCCATGGCTAAGCAAGGCAATTAAGTGAGGGGTGGGGGTTGCCCCATTTTACATTACAACCTGCAGTGGTTAAGCAAATTTTGTCCCATTTTGCAGTACAGTCTATTTTCCTTGGTTGTTAAGCGAATCACTGCATTTGTTAAGTGAATGACATGGCCGTTAAACACATCTGGCTTCTCCCATTAACTTTGCATATCGGAAGCCAGCTGGAAAGGTCACAAATGGGGATCATGTGAATCCAGGACACTGCAACAGTCATAAAGACATGTCAGTTGCCAAGCGCCTGAATTTTGATCACATGACCTTTGGGATGCAGCAACGGTCGTAACTATGAAAAACAGTCATCAATCACTTTTTTCAGTGCCGTTGTAACTCTGAACGCCCACCAAATGAATGGTTGTTACAACCACAGCTGTGACTGAGATTAGGTTAGATTAATTAGATTAGATATGGCTAAGCGAGACATTGATTAAGGTGAATTTCGTCCCATTTTACCCCCTTCCTTGCCACCGCTGTTAAGTGAATCACTGCAGTTGTTGAAAGCCAGTAACAGGATTGTTAAGTGAACAATCCTGGCTTCCCCACGGAAGGTCGCAAAAGGGGATCGCCTGACCCCCACCCCCACTCCGGGACGCTGCAATCGTCATAAATATGAGTCAGTCGCCAAGCGCTCTGAATTTTGAGCTTGTGAACCCCTGGGGGATGCTGCGACCGTCATTAAGTCTGAAAAACAGCCCTAAGTCACTTTTATCAGAGCTGTCGGAACCCCAGTCACTAAACGAACTGTTGTAAGTAGAGGACTGCCTGTATAGACACCCCCCCACACACACACACACACATACACCTCCAATGGGGCCCATAGATAAAACTGACTAGCTGGCTCAGTGACTAAAACACTGAGCTTGTCGATCATAAAGGTCAGCAGTAAAAAGGGGGATCAATTGTGCAGAGATGGACAGGTTAACTATGGAATTAAAAGACAGAAAAGAAACAGATTATTATATGATTTGGAACATATGGTATAATTGGCTAGAAAATAAATGTAAAGATCATATATACAGATTTCTTAAGAGACATATCAAAAGGGAAAGGTATTGTATATATTTGTAAATATTGATATAACTAAAAGGTATCGTGTCTGTGTGTGTGTGTATACTGGCTGGGTGTCCTTTGTTGTTTCGTGTTGTAATGGCCTGGGTGGTGGGTGGGGCTCGTTTGTTGACTAGGGCTGGTTTCCAGATGTCTGGTAGGCAGGAGGTATCGTCACGTTTATTCATGTTGTTTATTCAATTTTGAAGGAACCAAATTAATCTCCAAAACTGAACGCTTCAACAAGGGAATAATTATGGAAGCCATCAAAATAGAGAAACACCCCCACAACATGAATAAACGTGACATACATACATACATACATACATACATACATATGTGTGAGTGTGTTGCATTTGTGCTGATACATAAATAAAGGGAGACTAGTATAGATTTCAAGCTATTTAGCTCTCATCAGCTAGCCATACCTTTACTGGGAATTGAACCTAAAAAAATGGATTTCTGCCTGGATGGCCCCTAGGGTGGGCCAATAGACAGAAAAGGGAAGCAGTATGCTCCCTCCCATATTTGGGCATACCAGGGTTGTGACACAATACATACATACATACATACATACATACATACATACATACATACATGTTGTATTTGTGCTGATAAATAAATAAAGGGAGACTAGTATTTGGGCATACCAGGGGTTGTAACATACATAAATACATACATACATACATACATACATACATACATACATACATACGTTGTATTTGTGCTGATAAATAAATAAAGGGAGACTAGTATAGATCTATTTCAACCTATTTAGGTCTCATCAGCTAGCCATGCCCTTACTGGGAATCTGGCAATATTTGGGCATACCAGGGGTTGTAACACAAATACGTGTGTGTGTGTGTGTGTGTGTGTGTGTGTGTGTGTACGTGTACATGTACAATACATACATATATATATATATGAATGAATAATTATACTATATATAGAATAGTGATGTATACAATTGGAAAGAAAGAAAATTGAGATAGCCATTGTGTAAATGAGATTGATACCAATACTGAAGCGCTGTTAAAGAATGGAAATGTGGTATAAATGTTGAAATATGTTTCCTAAAAATATTAGAAAAGAAAAAGAAAAGTCAGCAGTTCAAATCCCTAGTGCAGGTCTCCTGCGTGAGGAGGGGGTTGGACTAAACCCCTTGAAAGGAAAGATAAAGGAACACCCCCACACACACCCATGCTGCCTGGGGGATTCTGGGAGTTGTAGTCCATGATGCCCACTTTAGAGAGACCCCCCCATCTTGCCCTGGAAGGGGGGGGGGGGAATCAATTCCCTCAAGCTCCCCCTTCCAACCTGCCTCAGGGGCGGCCCCTGTGCTTCACTTTCCCCCCTTCTCCTTCCGTGCCTGTTTCCCTCCAGCCCCCCCCCCCAGTTTCAGATTCTTGACCCCCCCTTCGTGCCTTAGTTTCCCTCCGGGAGGCCTTCGCCCACCCCCACGGCCGAGGGTCCCTCAGGAGAGGAAAGGGGCGGGGCTGGGGGGGGGAGATGGCCCGTTCCCATGGCAACGAGGCCTCCTCTCGCCTGCCTCGCCTTCCCCTCACCTCCGGGAGGCCGCACTTCCCTTTGTCCGGGTAGGGAGACAACCCTGCCGCGTAATTCACCGACATCCCGTTGCTGTCTCGAGGAACCGCTACCTCTTCATCGTTTCGTTGGGAATCATTAAGGGACCCCCCCTCCTCAAATCTCAACGGATAACTTCCGGTCGAGGGGGAAAGTTGCGCAGGCGCATTCCGCGGGAATATTCACCCGTGGTAGGGGAGTTCGCCATCTTTGCTTTGGGCGGAGAGCGCGAGCGTGTTTGCTTTCTTGGAAAGGTAAACGACGTCGTGGGCGCCATGTTTGGTGCGGGTGTTAGGAGGGAGACGGCCATGTTTGGGAATGGTAGAGTGAGAGAGGAGGTGTGGTCGCGGATAGGTGAAGTTGCCGGCGTCGCCATCTTTGTTTCGGGCAGGCAGGGAAATAGGGAGGGGGAGCAGTATGTAGCGCTCTGGTTTTTGGGGGGGATGGGTTTGCGTTTGGGGAGGGGGAAGAGTTCAAACAACCTCCCAAAAATAGGAACGTGGCAATGTTGCTCAAGGTAGCAGTTTAAAAACATGCTGATCTTTGAAAGTCTTGGGGGAAAGGTGCTTTTTTCAAGAGGCAACTGGACTTCCTTGGTTTTTTTCTTTGAAGACGTTTTCCTTCTTCTCCAGGAAGCTTCTTCAGTTCTGACTGTGTTACAGAAAATGACAAGTCTTTAGACTTCTCAGGATACAGGAGGAGTTTATTTGGCAGCCAGGTTCAGAAAGTTAGCACATGGCTAAGATTGCAAATTCTGAACAACCTTCATTATCGAAGCACGCGTTCTTATACATTCTCAAAGGCAGCGTAACATGGAAACACTTAACTCATTTCTTATTGGTTATTTTGGGGGAAAAGCCTTATAAGGAGATGGAGGGTCTTACTTCTCCTTTTGTTACAGGTATGGACTATGTGCCATTAACGAACTTTATTTGAACCTTGTGGTTTTGGACTTTTGACATAGGGACATTTGCTGGAACATGTTGTGGTTGAAGGCTGATGACATTTCCCTGTCCCTTGAAGCAAGCTTCTAACTGTCCCTTTTATGCCACGTCTTCATTCTTATATTTTAATCCATATTTTATTCTACTTTAACTGGATGGCGGGGAACAGAAGGGTTTCTACTCCTTGCAGACAAAGCTGGTCATTTGCATCCTTTGAGAGGGTCGTTGAGGCCACTTGGAGGTTTGTCTGTGTCCTCGGGGTCACCTCAATGCTGCAAATAGTTCCTGTAATCTGCAATTCTTTCTGGAAATCCATTCCTTCTCCCGCACGATTCCAAGGGTGTCCATCCCAAATTGCACAGCTAAAAGTCTGTAGAGATTCTCCGTCATCCAGGTGATGGTTGTCCCAGAGGTGCTTTTTTTCAGGAGGCATCTGGACTTTCTTGTTTAACTACTCAGGTGATCCTGAAGACACAGATAAACCTCCAAGCGGTCTTAACAACTCTCTCAAAGGATGCAAATGACCAGCTGTCCGCAAGGAGTATCAATCCTTCCTTTCCCCACCATCTAGTCAGAGTTGAAGAAGCTTCTTGCAGGAGAAGCGAAACGTCTTCAAAAGAAAAAGAAAAAGTCCAGATGCCTCCTGAAAAAAAGCACCTCTGGGACAACCAGGACCTTGGATGACTGAGAATCTCTACAGACTTTTAGCTATACTGAAGTAGCTTACGAATCAAACTAATATTGGCTATTTGCTTTTATGAATCAAACTGGCCATTGGCTGACCTCTTTTCCCCATAACAAGACAATCAATCTCATCATGGCAGTTTCCCTTCCTGACATTGTCCCACGTAATATCAATCTGACCTGCCTTCCTATGTCCCAATCAACTTTATAGCCTTGTTTTTCCCAAAACAAACCCTTTACATAGTCACTTACCTTAGAGCTTTACAGATGTGCTGCTAAGGTTAGGAAAAATTCAAATATGAAGTCACTCGGGTCCTTTTCTTTTACAAGAATAATCCTATTTCTCTCATCATGTTGTAGAAAATGGACTCAGACATCGGGATCAAAAGAAGTAGCTTTATTTTGGTACCAAGGTTCAGAGCAAGATAACCAGAGCAGACATCTAAACATCTGAACAACTTTCTTATATGTTCCTCAAAAACAGCCAAACACCGAAATATGCTTTGTCTGTGTTAATTAGTCACATAATCTATAAACTGCTATTACTATGCAAGAAGCAGATAAACATCTTGTTTCCTCTTTGTAGATCAAGGTCACAGTTGACTTGCAAAGAAGCGTCTAAGTTTCCAATAAAGTATTTGTGGTTGACTGAAGTTTAACTGAACATGTGGCAGGTGTGAGTTTCAGGTTCGACACTTCATCTTCCCGTTTGTCTACAAGACTTAAAAAGTATTCCTTCTCTTTATCTTGCTTCATTTCATGTCTCGTCTCAGACTTACGTCCTGTTTCACTTTATGTCCTGCCTCACTACTATGTACTTGTTACGGATTAAACCAATATTTGCTGTTTGTTTCTGATACGATATACTGCTAGAAATCATTTGCTATGAAATGAGCTTTGTTATTGGCTCCTGCTTGCATTATTGTATGCTGTCAGAAATGAGTTCTTAGGATCTAATCCTAATTTAGTAAATTGTAACCTTAATACTGGTTGGCATTAGTGCAAAGTTTGTTATCTCGCTGCTGGGTCTTGCTTCTATTCTTGGCTTCAAAGCTAGGCACATCCTTGAAAATATAGATGAAACTGTTGCCCAGGAATATCAGGCCCCATAGATAGAGGAACCAGATTAGGGAGTTTTCCTGCCTCATAAATCCTAAAAGAGGTGGACAGAGGAAACTTTATTTCTAACGGCATAAAATGTATATAATACTCTTGAGTCACTCTCGCAGGGGTGTGTGGCTATTCCTTACATCCATTTTGTCTGTATGTTTTGGATATAGTGTAGGAAGTTAGCACCCACCCCTCTCCTAGAAAAATGAAATATGCTGGGAAATATTGAAAAAGGCAGAATATTCTATTTCCCTGGATCAGAAATGGAGAAACATGTTTTTAGGTAGGAAACAGACTCACTCTTAATGGCCCCCACCTTTGTCAATGGGCTATTAAAAGGCCTGAGGCAGTCCATTCTACATAACAAAGAGCCCCCCTTCAGCTCCAGGGTGATGGGATTAAGGCATGATAGTATTAGCCCTTCACCCATCTCACCACAGGGCACCTGGGAAGAAGCAAGGCTCAACCAAACT
This sequence comes from Natrix helvetica, assembly GCF_964273705.1. Classification (NCBI taxonomy): domain Eukaryota; kingdom Metazoa; phylum Chordata; class Lepidosauria; order Squamata; family Natricidae; genus Natrix; species Natrix helvetica. The sequence goes on from NC_138548.1 coordinate 6,373,432, forward strand.
TGGACTCAAAACACAGCCTAGAGAGTTGACCCTGCATGGCCCCATGGGAGCCTGACAACCAATCAGAATGCAAGCTCAAGATCAAAGACTAGAGAGGGCATAAAACCAGGGACTTTCAGTGTTTCTGCTCTTTTTCTTCTTCACCCAACATCTGGAAGCATTGATCCCCCTCTTCTCTTCAGGAGCTCAAGCCATGTGACCCTGTCCACCATTAAACCATCTTTCCAAGCAGCCTCCATGTTTCCTGTGTCTTTTCCCCCCACTAGGGACTGGAACCTGAAGGACATTCCTCCCAACGAGTGTATTCACCCAGTCTTTTTTTACTTTGGCCATAAATGAAAAACTGATACTTTTTGCAAGCCTCTTCTGGGAGTTTCCCTCTCTTTGGCATCTCAGTGGCTCGGGGAACCTTCTGGGACCTTACATGATCTTGGCCAGTTTTCCTTTCGTGCTTTGGGAAGCGGTCCGAATCCAACTCCTTTGGTCAGTTTCAGGCTCAAACCTATCGGGAGAGCTGAGGGGGGGGGGGGAATGGATCAATTCACTCAATCAATAGGAGTCTGTTGGGTGAACCCAGCTGGTGTAAAATGCCAGTTTTGCACCTGAAATAACCCTTTTGCTTGAAATCATTTCCTGCTCCAGCAGGGGGGTTGGATTACAGTACAATAATACAATACAATAGCAGAGTTGGAAGGGACCTTGGAGGTCTTCTAGTCCAACCCCCTGCCTAGGCAGGAAACCCTATACCGTTTCAGACAAATGGTTCTCCATCATCTTCTTAAAGACTTCCAGTGTTGGGGCATTCACAACTTCTGGAGGCAATTTCTGTTCCACTGATTAATTGTTCTAACTGTCAGGAAGTTTCTCCTCAGTTCTAAGTTGCTTCTCTCCTTGATTAGTTTCCACCCATTGCTTCTTGTTCTACCCTCAGGTGCCTTGGAGAATATGTTTGACTCCCTCTTCTTTGTGGCAATCTCTTGAGATATTGGAAGACTGCTATCCTGTCTCCCCTAGTCCTTCTTTCTATTAAACTAGACATACCCAGTTCCTGCAACCGCTCTTCATATGTTTTAGCCCCCAGTCCCCTAATCCTCTTTGTTAGATGACCTTCAAGGTCCCAAGAGAAGAGCAACCAAGATGATTAGGGGCTCAGAGGCTAAAACATAGGATGAGCGGTTGCAGGAATTGGGGGTGTCTAGTTTAAGGAAAAGAAGGACCAGGGTGACAGGAAATCACCTTCCAACGTTTGAGGGGCTGCCACAGAGAGGAGAGGGGCAAGCTATTGTGGGAAACAGAGACTTATTCCTTTCGCAGCATTGGAAGGAGACATGCTGGCCCATGAAGGAAATACGTTATATATATTTCTAATCTCGTGAGCGAGGCTGAAGCTTGAGAATTGTACGTGGGAGCTACGCTCAGAGGCCTCTGGGAGGCTAAAAAGCAGTCTTAACCAGAATTTAACAGATTAACTGTTGGAAGGGACCCTGTGGGTCATCTAGTCCACCCCCATCCAAGCAGGAGACCCCACACCCGTGATGGCGAATCTATGGCATGCGTGCCACAAGTGCCACATGGAGCCATTTGTTAGGGCACGCAAGGCATTGCCCTGTCAGCACACAGGTGTGTGCACATGTGTGGGGGCAGGGGGTTTGCGTGTGTGGGGGCAGGGCCGTGCACAGGGGGAGCGCATGGGGAGGCGGCATGCCCCCACTGTGGCCCATTTTTAAACAGGGAGCTCGGAGCGGGGCATGTGCATACGCAGGGGTGGCTGGGCGCGGGAGGTTGTTGCACACACATTTCATTATGGGTGCAGGCGCAGGCGGGTGCTTTTGGCATGCAACAACAAAAAGCTTCATCATCACTGGTGTAGGGTCTCCTGCTTGGGTGGGGGGTTGGACTAGATGACCTACAAGGTCCCTTCAGATTCTGTTAAATCTGTTCAATGGCATAGGGTCTCCTGTTTGGGCGGGGTTGGACTAGATGACCTACAAGATCCCTTCCAACTCTGTTAATCTGTTCAATGGCGTAGGGTCTCCTGCTTGGGTGGGGGTTGGACTAGATGACCTACAAGGTCCCTTCCAACTCTGTTAATCTGTTCAATGGCGTAGGGTCTCCTGCTTGGGTGGGGGTTGGACTAGATGACCTACAAGGTCCCTTCCAACTCTGTTAATCTGTTCAATGGCGTAGGGTCTCCTGTTTGGGTGGGTGTTGGACTAGATGACCTACAAGGTCCCTTCCAACTCTGTTAATCTGTTCAATGGCGTAGGGTCTCCTGCTTGGGTGGGGTTGGACTAGATGACCTACAAGGTCCCTTTCTACTCTGTTAATCTGTTCAATGGTGTAGGGTCTCCTGCTTGGGCGGGGGATTGGACTAGATGACCTACAAGGTCCCTTCCAACTCTGTTAATCTGTTCAATGGCGTAGGGTCTCCTGCTTGGGTGGGGTTGGACTAGATGACCTACAAGGTCCCTTTCTACTCTGTTAATCTGTTCAATGGTGTAGGGTCTCCTGCTTGGGCGGGGGATTGGACTAGATGACCTACAAGGTCCCTTCCAACTCTGTTAATCTGTTCAATGGCGTAGGGTCTCCTGCTTGGGTGGGGTTGGACTAGATGACCTACAAGGTCCCTTTCTACTCTGTTAATCTGTTCAATGGTGTAGGGTCTCCTGCTTGGGCGGGGGATTGGACTAGATGACCTACAAGGTCCCTTCCAACTCTGTTAATCTGTTCAATGGCGTAGGGTCTCCTGCTTGGGTGGGGGTTGGACTAGATGACCTACAAGGTCCCTTCCAACTCTGTTAATCTGTTCAATGGCGTAGGGTCTCCTGTTTGGGTGGGGTTGGACTAGATGACCTACAAGGTCCCTTTCTACTCTGTTAATCTGTTCAATGGTGTAGGGTCTCCTGCTTGGGCGGGGGATTGGACTAGATGACCTACAAGGTCCCTTCCAACTCTGTTATTCTGTAGCTGAGTCCCATCCAACTCTTATTCCATGTTCCAAAAATGGTCTTCACAACGGTCTTTTTACTTCTTCTCTTTTGTTCATTTTAGTTGCCTTTAGCGTAATTCCCTAGTGGTGAGAAAGGCACTCCCTCGTCAGAAATCGGACAGGGTCGTTAAGCGAAGCAGCAAGCACTGTTATTGCAAAAGAGGTTCTTGCAAGGAGAGGTTGGCTGGTGAAAGTAGTCACACCCCATAATAGATTTCAAGAGCATTTCATTCCCTCGGCCTGAAGCCGCCTTCGTAACATTCAAAGTCCTATTGCATTTCTGAGTACTGTTGGAAGACGTGTCCATCTGAGTTCACTCCCAAGTGGGGAGAAAGACACGGGAAACATGGAGGCTCTTTGGAAAGATGGTTTTTTTTAATGGTGGACAGGACCACATACTTTGAAGCCATAGGGGGGGGAGCGCATGAGCTTCCTGTTCCTGTGTAAGAAATGTATCCCATTGGCTGTGAGACTCCCAGGGGTGGGGGGTCTTAGCTCACTCCTTAGGCTGCCCCATGTCCCAGGCTTGCTTGAGCCATGCTGGATGATATCCTCTTCCCAGGTGCCATGGGGTGAAATGGGTAGAGGGCTAATCCTACCATCTCCTGAGGGCCATGTCTTAATCCCATGACCCTGGACCTGAAGGATTGGGGGTGGGGGGTGGCAGGGAGCTGCTTGCCTTTAAAAACATGTTTGTGCTTTTCTCATCCAGGGACATATAATATTCTGCCTTTTTAATATTTCCTAGAATATTTCATTTTTCTAGGAGGGAGGTGGGTGCTAACTTTCTATAGCACTGAAAGATCAAGGTTCCCCTCGCACATATGCGCTACTCGTTCCCGACTCTAGGGGGCGGTGCTCACCTCCGTTTCAAAGCCCAAGAGCCAGCGCTGTCCAAAGACCTCTCCGTGGTCATGCGGCCGGCATGACTCAACACCGAAAGTGCACGGAACGCTGTTCCCTTCCCACCAAAGGTGGTTTTTCTACTTGCATTTTTACATGCTTTTGAACTGCAGAAACTGGGACAAGTCATGAGAGCTCCCTCCGTTACGCGGCGCTAGGGATTCGAACCGCCGAACCGCCGGCCTTTCAGATCGACAAGCTCAGCCTCTTAGCCCCTGGGCCATCGCGTCCCACATTCTTAGTGCTTCCTTGGTCCTTAAAAATCTACGAAAGCTGCAAAGACAACATTTAGCTATTCTTGCTTTTCTTACAATTCTTTTCTTTTCTTTTTTTAAACACCACGGTGGCTTTTTTTGACACCTTCCTAACCTAATTTGTGCGTAACAAATTCACGCAATACGTGGCTCAACCAGAAGTAAAGATTTATTAAGAAAAGCTGTTTGCAAAGAGCTGGTGGGGCTTCAGCTTGGCACAGCAACCGAAGCCCACCTCAAGTTACAGATCTCAGCACAGTTTATACATCCCTCTCACCGGCCGCGAGTCCTTCCTAGCCAGGCCCAGTGGATAGGCCTGGTTCAGTCCCATGCTTTCCGAACGCCTGTTCATCTACTACTACCCCTAAATGTATAAAGTTACTTAAGCCCTTATTGTCTTGCTAAGCTAGTGTTTCTCAACCTTGTCAACTTGAAGATGTCCGGACTTCAACTCCCAGAATTCCCCAGCCTGCTGGCTGGGGAATTCTGGGAGTTGAAGTCCGGACATCTTCAAGTTGACAAGGTTGAGAAACACTGTGCTAAACAATCAAACGCCCCTTCCCCATATCTCATCCCTTTGATCAGGTACCTTGCTAGGCAAGAATTATAGCACGGTTACCAATTAAGCGTAAGCCACATGGAAGAGAGCAGCTTAATTACGTAAAAACAACATTGGAGAGAGGAGGATATGCATTCTTGCCCCAGTCAAGGCCTGACTTGGCTAGTCTCTTTTGTTACTGATAACAGGTTTATTGCTCGGCATCCCTGTCAGTTCTAGTCTGGAGCAAAAAGATTAAAAAAGAGGGAAAAGGCCCCCGTTGCAGGAAATTGTGGCTATATGTTAAGGTACTAACTTTAAACAGATGGATATACAGTATCTTATATAAATGTATAATACGTCTTTCATAAGCTGCATGGTGCTCTACCTTATAGATTACATCTTATATTGTATTCTACCTAAACTTTAGGATTAGTTAGATCTGTGTTGCTAAGCACCCATCCCCTCCAACTCCTTTCGGTTGTCATTGTCTTGGCATTCCCCTTATCTTGTTTTTTGGAACTACTCCATACCTGGGACTATCTCAAGCCAGGAGCTGGTATGTCCAGGGGGTGACACGTCGGCCCAACAGACCTGTGCTTTAGCTATGCTATGCAATATTGTGGCTATACTTTTAAAATGCTAACTCTAGGCAAGCAAACAAAGAATATACGGTAATATATAACAAGCAATAGGCCAGTCTACCTGATGGAAAACTGCAGCCTATTAGATTGTATTTATTTACTACCTTGTTGGGTCAAACTTAATTAACTCTTTCTGCTTCTATTGTGATGGATAATAAGTGGAAACCGTCCCCCTGCAATATGCTAGTCAATATTGTGGAAAAGTGTACAACTTCTTGTCTTGCACCTCACACTGAGCTAGGCCACAACTTTGGTTCAGGCTAAAAAAGCTTGATATTAAAGGCCCCAGACTCTGGTCAAGGCTAAAGTTCCTCCTTCTGCCAGGAAGGAGTTGCTGAGATGACATATGGTATTTTTATCTATAGCAGTGCAAACTGACCCAGACGGATGGCATCCCGTTGTTCACTTCTGCTTTCTACCCCAAATGCCATGGATAGAATATGATAATGTCTGCACAATCCTTGAGATGCATGTAATTCCCTTTTCTTGTCTTATCATGAACCAAATGTCTGGACCAGGCGTTTTTCAGTTCCTCCTAGGACCACATGTGTCAAAGGTAACACCCAGATAATGTATACGCAATTTGGAGTATAAGAGTATGCTTTTGTAAACCCTTCGGGGGTTCAAACGATTTGCTATGTTATGGCTGTTTGAACCTATGCATAATAAAACCTTTCCTGCAATGAAGAGCTTGGCCTAGTCCCTTCTTTTCTACAACAACACAACCATGTTTTTTTTCCCAAAACATGAATCCAGCCAGCCTGTTAGAGCTATCCCATGGTTCTCAGCCAATTCTTCTGCTAGGCAAGTGGTGGGACTTTGTAAGGCCCTGGTGATTGTCCCATCAAGTGTGGTGGCATATGGAATACAATAAAACCTACCTCCTAGCATTACACACACTCCTCCTTTCTCCCCCAACATCATGCCTAGAGCCATTCTCTTTTCCCAGGTGGCATCTTCTTTTCCCAGGTGGCATCTAATTGTGCAGCTGTATGCCCTCTACAGCATCCCTTGTGTAAATCTCTATGAGTTATAGTAAGGAAGGAGGGAAGACAGGCCCCGAATTTTGGTTCAAACTTTGGTTCATTATAACAAAGCAAAGACTGGTCAAGGAAAAAGATAGTTGCAAACAGTTGCAGGGTGAAATCACTGGGGCATGACATTATATTTTTAGCTGTAGACATTTATATTTTTATCTTATGTTCAGACAGATCATGAGGGGTGTATCCTGTTATCTGTCTAGGACAGGGGATAGTTCCGTATTTTTCTAGCAGATGTTAATGTTCCATAATGTATTTTTATTCTTGGCCTCTTCTGTATCTTTCCATTTCTCCCTTTTACCAATTTAGCAAATATATGCCTACGTATATGCTTACGTCAAAATGACTATATAGGATTGTTGATAGAGACTGTTCGGGGTTCAAACCCCCATATGCTGTGAGCTGTTTGAATCTGCGCAATAAACTTTCTTGCATTGCAAAGAGCTGGTCTTTGAGTTCTCAATTTCCACAACAATAGTAGATAGAATTGATCCCCTCGACATTCTTGTTTACAGCCGTGAGAAACGGAACTACTTCGCCGATGGAACTACCCGAGGCGATAACGTGGGAGAAAGCAAGAGAGAGTTCACATATTTGCAAACACGGGGCGCACACAAGGTGGACCCACAACGAAGTGTGCATCAGCTTTCTATCCCCTTACACAAGCTGTGCTTTTTTTTTTTGGGCACTGCATTCCATCAAAATGCCTCTCCCTTATAGGGCACCTCTCCCTCCCCCCTTCCCCTAAAGCAGTGACTATAGTGGAAATAGACAATATACCCCAACACCTGTGCGCATTTTTCAGTTTCACAGTTTAACTATATGCTCTATTTTCTCTTTTGCGTTTCCTCTATTTGCGGGTTTTTTTGTCAGCTGCTTATCTCGTATCAACGTCCGCGGTGACTTTTCCATCCCGCAGGTATGTTATAAGCATTTATTTTAGAAACCGCCACAATTCCAATTTTGTTTACGAACGACAGAGTCACCCACCAAAATAATGATTCGAACCCAGCAGCAATCTGCTTATTTTCATCAGGGTCTCCACTAGAGACACCCTCCCCCCCCCCATGGCATCCAGGTACACTCCATCCTCTATGGAGGTCCCTAGCCCATCTTTTTACTTTATTTATGCTCCTTTATTACCATATCTTTTTCCTCCCCCAAATGGCAGGATAAATGGGATAGCCAATTGAACAGGTGCACAGGTCCCTGCCCAATTTGGGGGAAGTACATGCCTTAGTACAGGGGTGTCCAAACTTGGGAACTTTAAGACTGGTGGATTTCAACTCCCAGAATTCCCCAGCCAGCCATGCTGGCTGGGGAATTCTGGGAGTTGAAGTCCACCAGTCTTAAAGTTCCCAAGTTTGGACCCTCTTGCCTTAGTATCTCTCTTCCCCCCCTGCCAATACTACCACAAAGTCAGCTCTAAGAATGCTCCTTCTGGAGTCATTCCTCTTTCCAGCTGCTGTGGTTGCATCAACATTTTTCCAGTTCTCCTACCTTCTGGTCAGAATCCACACCTTGGCCAGGTAAGGCCTGCAGTGTGGTTTCCAAAAAAAGGCTGCAGAGAACACAGGTGTGTTTTGAATAATGTCCCGGCCTTTTACTGGTGGAACCAGGAGAGAGACGGATCTCCTCCTCCTCTCGTTTTCCCCAGGCCATTCCATGTTAATAAAGAGGCAATAATATACATCTCATACCAATTGGGCCCATCCAAGTGGAAAGGGGACCACCAGGGCCACATTTATAGCAATCGCTTTGATTGAAACCTTTAAAAAAAAAACAACGTACGTTTCTACCCGGGCATTTGTATTTCCATGCCCAGTTTCGGTTTCCAAAAAAGTTCGTCTCAAGTTGTCTATTTCCATTATAGTCGCTGCTCTGAAATCCTTGGGTGGGGCAAAAGGTTTAATCTGGGGGATTTGGCTTTTAGTAGCTCCTTTGGCTTTAGCCACCACAATCCTGAAACAACACCCCAAAGGATCTTTTCCTGCTGTATTGATCCCCAAACTGTGCAAAGTATTATGGATTTGCTTCACTATCTATACAATCAGGCTGATTATATATCGGCATGCTTTCTCCCCACCCTCTGGTGCCGAGGGGTTTTCTCCTAAATCGGGAAATGTTTCATTTAACATCTGGTGAGTAGAGTAGAGTAGAGTAGAGTAGAGTAGAGTAGAGTAAATAGGAATGGGAGTGGAGTTAGAGTTAGAATAAGACTTAAGCTCTGCCATTCCTAAATTAGAATAAATAGTCCATCCTTCAGCCTCTGTCGTCTACCATACATTCCCCCAAAGGGGGCAAACTGCATTAGCACGCTTATATTTTCCCCCACATCTGCACCTTCTCTTTGGTTGCTCAAATCCCCACAATTTATTGAATGGCATCCCTCGAATTTGGTCACCTGAGGCTTGGTAGTTGATTCCAATAGTAAATTTAATCAGTGGAACTGCTTGCCACTAGAAGCTGTAAATGTTCCAACATTGGAAGTTTTTAAGAAGAGATTGGACCACCATCGGTCTGAAGTGGTGTAGGGTTTCCTGCCTAAGCAGGGGGTTGGACTAGAAGACCTCCAAAGTCCCTTCCAACTCAGCTATTCTAACAGGGCCAGATTTATGGAAGTTTTGAGCAAATAAAGATTTACGGTCGTAATCCTCATTCCCTTGTACCACATAGAATACAACCAGGTATGTCATTTTAAGCACTGTAAGGGGGTACCTTTTGGGCAATGTAAGGCATTGAACATTTTTTTTTGCCCAATAGTTTCCCCCTCAGCTGAAATTATTTTTCTGGCAGAAAATATTTAGTTCAGCCCTAATCTAAGCAACCAAAACCTCTACAGAAAATCTTGATGGTGTTGAAAATAGAAATGGTCTACTCGCTTTTCACAATCTTGTCTGAGTCTTGTTCTATATTCTACCCGCACCCAATTTTCTCTCCCCCCCCCAGGTCCCAAAGGTGCTTTTTTTTTTTTTTCAGGAGGCCACTGGACTTTCTTGTTTTTTTTTCTTTTGAAGACGTTTCGCTTCTCATCCAAGAAGCTTCTTCAGCTCTGACTGGATGGGGGGCAATGGAAGGATTTATGCTCCTTGCAGACAGCTGGTCATTTGCATCCTTCTAGAGCAGTGTTTCTCAAACTTGGCGACTTTAAGTCCTGTGGACTTCAACTCCCAGAATCCCCCAGCTGGCTGGGGGATTCTGGGAGTTGAAGTCCACAGGACTTAAAGTCGCCAAGTTTGAGAAACACTGCTCTAGAGGGTCGTTGAGGCCACTTGGAGGTTTGTCTGTGTCCTCAAGAGTCCCCTGAGTGGTGCAAATAGTTCCTGCAATCTGCATTTTTTTTCAACTGGAAATCCATTCCTGCTCCCACACCATTCCAAGGGTGTTGGTCCCAATATAAATCCTTCCATTCCCCACCATCCAGCCTGAGCTGAAGATGCTTCTGGGATGAGAAGCAAAATGTCTTCAAAAGGAAAAAAAAAAACAGAAAGTCCAGTGGCTTCCTGAAAAAACCTATCTTGTTCTATATTTCTAGTATCAAATAGGATATTTAAATCAAGGACCAAATACCCCGATGCTGATGCCATTATGCTAGCCATAGCAACGGGTCAGTAAATGGTGGCCCCGAAAACCGACCACCTGGACTTAAAGAAGTCCAGATAAAGTTATCTTCTTGCCATGGGTCTTGTACCCCCTAAAAGCAAACATATTATTTTATTGTCTCAGGAGAAGGGAGTCACCGGAAAGTTGCAATGTCCCCTTTTTTGCTTGTGGAGCTCCGGCCGGTCCCTTCAATCTGGTGTAAGGTGCCCAGCCTTTTTTCCAGCAGTCCTCACAGCTGTCTCGGGGGTCAGTGGCCCTTGGAAAGGACCTTCCCATCCAGGATGTAGCTTCGATTGTCTCCAGGATTTGACCCACTTCTCCAGGCTGTGGACTACAAGCTCTTTTAATGGTGGCCATTGAGCTGAGAAGAGATAAAGGAGAGGACAATCGCAGTATATAGTTCTTAAGATAAACATCTTTTAGTCTCCAAGTGGGGTATTTCTCCCATTCTATGTTGTTGTTCTTGTTGTTTGGTCATTGTAAATCGACTCGTAGTCCTCGACTTACAGCAGTTTGCTTAATGACCGTTCAAAGTTACAACGGCACTGGGGGAAAAGTGAGTTAGGGCCCTGTTTCCCAATTGCGACCTTTGAAAGATCACGTGAGGTCAACATTCAGATGCTTGGCACACTTGCTCACACGTACGACCATTGCTGTGTCTCAGGGGTGATGGGATTCCCCTTTTTACGACCTTCTGACAAGCGGGAAAGCTGGATTCGCTGAACAACGCCGTCGCTAACTGATACACTGCAGGGATTCCCTTAACAACTTTGGCAAGAAAAGTGGTACAATGGGGGCAGAATTCACTTAACAAATGTTTCGCTTAGCAGCAGAAATGTTGGGCTCAATTGTGGTCGTAAGTTGAGGACTACGTATATAATAGCCTCCCTCCTTTTACTGCCCAAAAGTCACTTTTCCAATTTCTTGAGAATTCCCAGAATAAGATCTTACAAAGCTGGGAAGCTACATGAGAATGTATTTTTTGCTTCCACAGCCGAAGGTGGAAGAAAGGGGAAAGAAAGAAAAGTGGGGTGGGGGTGGGGGTGGAATAAGAATTTATCCTGTGTCAGATAAGACTATACTTGTCCATGGAGGCTCTATCGAAGATTGTCAAATATTTTTTCTTTCTCCTCCCCCTTTCGCCCTGATAAGATGCCTTGTTATGAGTCTGTATGTGTGTGTTAGGCTTAGTAAACTTGTAAATAATCCATTCAGGATTTTAAAAGGTAAAGCCTCCCAGGCTTTGGGGGAGCACATCAAAGAAGCAACAGGGTAGCTGAGAAAATAAAGGATTGCTTCCCCCTGCCCTGAGCCAGGCAGAGTAAAAATAGTTTATGCAAAACTTTTCAGAGTTTCAAAAACCAATTCTCTATTAGTTTCAGGGAAGGAAGCCCTCAAAGCATAAAACAGAGGGGGGGGGGGCGTTGGGGGGGAATTGCAATTAACATTTGCAGAAGTGGCTGACCAAAGCCTTCCTGTTAGGGCTGAAGAGAAGGGGGGAGGGGGGAATCAACCACACCAAAACCACTCAAGTGACCCTCCGGGTCAAAACAGAACTCAAAGAGTTCTCTCCAGCCTTGTAGCCTGTGGCCGTAAGCATGAGACCAAATTGGAGGGGGTCCCAAAGACAAACACAGAAAGAAAACAACGCAGTCCTAGGCTGCATTTTAAAAAAAGCCAACACAGTTCTAGGCTACATAAACAGAGGGATAGAATCAAGATCACATGAAGAGTTAATACCACTTTATAATGGAAGGCCACATTTGGAATATTTGCATTCAGTTTTGGTCGCCCCAATGTAAAAAAAAGATACTGAGACTCTAGAAAGAGTGCAGAGAAGAGCAACAAAGAGGATTAGGGGACTGGAGGCTAAAACATAGGAAGAACGGTTGCAGGAACTGGGTATGTCTAGTTTAATGAAAAGAAGGACCAGGGGAGACATGATAGCAGTCTTCCAATATCTCAAAGAAGAGGGAGTCAAACTATTCTCCAAGGCACCTGAGGGTAGAACAAGAAGCAATGGGTGGAAACTAATCAAGGAGAGAAGCAACTTAGAACTGAGGAGAAACTTCCTGACAGTTAGAACAATTAATCAGTGGAACAGAAGTTGCCTCCAGAAGTTGTGAATGCCCCAACATTGGAAGGCTTTAAGAAGATGTTGGATAGCTATTTGTCTGAAACGGTATAGGGTTTCCTGCCTAGGCAGGGGGTTGGACTAGAAGACCTCCAAGGTCCCTTCCAACTTTGTTATTCTGTTATTCTGTAATTTTAAGATTGATCGGGGGTTCTTGAAAAGCAGGGCCAGAAAACAAGCGCGCCCACCCCGACACCTCTATTTCTTAAAAACTAACGGGCTCTTTCCCCTCCTCCCTCTAGGGCATTCGTTTTTCCAGTGCCCCCTTTCTTTACAGAAGGCACATTGATCCATCTCTAACTGACCTGTTTTGACTTTTCTCTCGCCCCACTCCTTTTGATTTACTTCAGGGCAGCCCCACTGAAAATGTCCACCCCTTCCGTGATGGAAAAACCCTGCCTGCGGGGTCGTCCAGGACGGTTGGCAAAAGGGGTCTTGGCCTCGCCCCAGAGTCCTCCCTCTCCCTCTCCCTGTTCCCCTCCCTCTCATCCACGTTCCCCTTCCTCCTCCTCCTCCTCCTCCTCCTCCTCCTCCTCCTCCTCCTCCTCCTCCTCCCTGCGGTGCTGGCTCCATCGTTTCCTTCACGGCTTGGTTTACGAGGGACGCCAACTTTTTTGCTTCCTTCTTCTGTTTGTCTTCTTCTCTTTTTACATAGACCTTTTGAGCTTCTCTTTGCAGGTCTGCTAAGGTTTTCGCATACCAGCCTTCCATTTCCTGAATTTTGTTTCGGATATCTGGCCGGGCGTTTGCCACAAAATAAACTTTTAGCAAATGCTGCGTTAGAGGGGCTTCCAGATTCGTGTCAGCGTACCTCCTCACTTGATCCATTAGCCTCTCTAAAAAGGCTGATGGAGATTCTTCCTTCCCCTGGGATATCTCAAAGGCTTTCGTGAAATTATTTGGATCAGCCTCCCGAATCCCTTGGATGATCAGGTGCCTGAAGTTTACCAAATAGGTTCTGTGAAGCAGATTCGTGGGGACCCACCCAGGGTCCACCTCAGGGACTTTTTCCGGCATGACCCCAACTCCTGGAGGATAACGCTTCTCCCATTCCTTCAAGGCTGCTTTTAGGATCTGGCCTTTTTCCTTTTCGGAAAAGAGGATGCTTAAAATCAACATCAGCTCAGCCCAGGTGTAAATATTGGGCCCTAAGAACTGATCCAATTGTTCGGCCAGGCCAATGGGATCTTCGGTGAGGGATTTCATGACTTGCTTGAAACTCCTAACCTCGCTGCGGGTCAAGGGATCGTTGACAAATGAAACTGGTTGGTAGCTTACGAGGCTCCGACCCAGAGGGAGCCTGTCCTCATTGGATCGGTCCTCCTGCCCAGCGGAAGAGCTTCCCCTATCTTTGTGTGGGGAGGGGAAATTTGGGGCACCCTTTCTACACTTTTCCACTTCCCTTCCCAAGCCTGGTCCCACAGTCGCCTGGTCAATTAAACGGACAGCCGGACTGGGGGCTCCCTCCTGTTCTTGATAAGGGGGTGGGGGCAAAGAGTCCCGGGGGTCCCAAGTATTTTTGCCCTGGCCCCCCTCCCTTCTCAATCCTGGATGTGATTGTCCACTAAAACCCAGTTCTGGTTCCAATTCTAGCGGACTCCACAGTCCCACAGTCGCCTGGTCTATTAAACGCACAGCCGGACTGGGGGCTCCCTCCTGTTCCTGATAAGGAGGTGGGGGCAAAGAGTCCTGGGGGTCAAAAGGCCTTATACCCTGGTCCACCTCCCTTCTCAAGCCTGGATGTGATTGTCCACTAAGGCCCACTTCTGGCGGTCCCACAGTCGCCTGGTCTATTAAACGCACAGCCGGACTGGAGGCTCCCTCCTGCTCCCAACCCTGGGGTCCATCAAGGATTGGGGGCAAAGAGTCCCGAGCCATGCATCTCTCCTTTCGAGCTCCCATCGTGTCCCTCCCATGGTCAAACAGACCAACATTGCAAGCTCCTTTCCAACAAGAGGCGTATTCGGATTCCTCCTGGGAGAATGGTCGCTTGTTGTTTACATACCTGTTCAATATCTGGCACAGCCAGTCCTCTTCCGATCCATACCATGGCCAGAAGACGGCTGGTGGCCCAATGCTATCCTTGGCCCACACTGAACAACAATACGTAATCATTTTCTTCTTATCCTTGGACCTGGTGCAGGAATTACCTTCCCAATCCTTCAGCATCTTCGCCAGGGGACTATCCTGAGGGATCCTTGACGGGATATTTGGCTCCTCATCCCCTTTGTCTCCCTCAGCCCTAGAATCCTCATTCCCCATTCTGTCTTCCTTTTCTCTTTTATGTCCTCTTACTCTTCGTCTTTCCTCCGGCTGTTTTCCTCAAGGAAGAACAGACAGGATCCAGACACAGCAGTCACTGTCCTTACTTACACGTCTCTCTCTCCCCCCCCTCTGTCTCCCTCTTTCTCTCTCTCTGTCTTTCTGTCTGTCTGTCTCCCTCTTTCTCTCTCTGTCTCTCTCTCTGTGTCTCTCTTTCTCTCCCTCGCCTTCTCTCTCTCTGTCTCTCTCTCTCTCTCTGTCTTCCTGTCTGTCTCTGTCTGTTTCTCTCTGTCTCCCTCTTTCTCTGTCTGTCTGTCTGTCTGTCTGTCTGTCTCTCTCCCTCTGTGTGTGTGTGTCTCTCTTTCTCTCCCTCTCCTTCTCTCTCTCTCTCTCTGTGTTCTCTCTCTCTCTCTGTTCTCCCTCTTTCTCTCTATCTCTCTGTTCTCCCTCTCTCTCTCTCTCTCTTCTCTGTCTGTCTGTCTGTCTCTCTCTCTCTTTCTCTTTGTCTCTCTCTTTCTCTCTGTCTCTCCCTCTCCTTCTTTCTCTGTCTTTCCCTCTCTCCTTTTCTCCCTCTCTCTCACACACACACTTTCAAGAGTCTCACAAAAAGTCCCAACCACCAAGGCAAACACTTAGGTCCGATTTTTTTCTTACCATGGTCCCTGCACGCCTGGTTGCTGGCCTGGGGTGCTCATTTATTTTCTCCTACTCCCCTCGTGGTTGCTGGGTGACTCTGACGGTATCCTGGGATTGCAGTCAATCGGAGGAGATGGACGACCCCTGGGGGCGAGGGGGGGATTGGCCCCACTCCCTGCAATGACTTTTAAAATCCTGGAGGAGCCCCCCCCCTCAATTTGTGAGAAATGCCCTCCTGAAGTGAAGCAGCAAGGAGTTCTACTGTAAAACAGGTTCTTGCAAGAGGGGGGGTCAGCAGAAGTAGGCACACCCCCAAAACAGATCTCAAGAGCGTTTTATCCCCTCGGCCCGAAGCAGAACTCCCTCCCCTGCCACCCTATTTGAGGAGAAACACACAAACTTTCCGGAACGCCTACTCCCCCCCTTTTAAATTTCCCTCCCTTTACAGTCCTCCCAACTCCTTATCTAGTTTCTCTCCCACCCTCTTTTTTTAAACATTACATTAAGCTGTGTTTTTTTTTAAATTAGCAATGCGTGCAATTTTGCTCAACTCACAGATCCTCCAGTTTCCTTGGAACTTGTAGGGGATGTTTTAAAGTTGTTGTTATTATTTATCAGAATAAAGACACAAAGAGTTAATAAAGCAAATAAGCAAACATGGGAATAGGATATAATAAGTAGTGCTCTTCTGTAATTGTAGAGGACCATGTAGCTTAGGAAAGACATCATGCATTGATATAAGGTGTATCCTTCGTTTAACCTATTTAGAGTTAGTGTAGCCACACACAACAGCTGTGTTTAAATGTTCTTTTACTGATAATTTCCTGGAAGCCTGTAAGGTTCCTCTTTCTCTCTTCATTTCCTGCAAGGGGCCTCTGGCTTTCTGTATCTTTCTCTCTCTGCTTGGCAGGAGAAGCAATTAATCTGTTATCAAGCGTCCAGAAACAAAGGGAATAGTGAGGGGACAAATACAATACAATACAATAGTAGAGTTGGAAGGGACCTTGGAGGTCTTCTAGTCCAACCCCCTGCCTCGGCAGGAAACCCTAAACCGTTTCAGGCAAATGGCTATCCAACATCTTCTTAAAGACTTCCAGTGTTGGGGCATTCACAACTTCTGGAGGAAAGCCCATGACATGAGCTTTGTTATTTGTTAACTAACATAGTTACTTTGTATTTTAATCTGATTTATATGCTTTCTTTTAAATCTTGATGTTCAAGATTTATGAGTTTTTAACATGCCTAAAACCGATAAACAAGCTGGAGACTACTAGCTCCTGATAGGAAAAGTTTGTTAGTTGTTGCAAACTTGGGGTCTGACTTATCTCTGTAGGAAGTTAGCACTCCCTCCCCCCTCTTCTAGAGAAATGAAATATCCTGGGAAATATTGAAAAGGCAGAATATTATATTTCCCTGGATCAGAAATGGAAAAACATGTTTTTAGGCAGGAAACAAACTCATTCTTAATAGCCTCCACCTTTGTCAATGGGCCATTTAAAAAAAGCCTGGGCCAGTCTATTCTACATAACAAAGCTCCCCCTTCAGCTCCAGGGTGATGGGATCAAGGCATGATAGTATTAGCCCTTTAACCAGCTCACCACAGGGCATCTGAGAACTCAACCAAACCTGGACTCAGCCTAGAGAGTTGCCCCTGCATCGCCCCCATCGGGGGTCTGACAACCAATCAGAATTCATTTCTTACACAGGAACAGGAAACAGAGAAGTGGGGCTGAACAGATTATAAAAAAACCAGCAAGCCCCTTCCTTTCTCTTCACCCAACATCTGGAAGCATGTGATCACCTTTTCCCCCAGGACCTCAAGCCATGTTAAGGCAGGATAAAAAGTGAATTAAAATATAAAAGTGAGACGTGGCAAAAGCACGATGCTTTTAAGACGTGTACAAAAACAGGAAATGTCAAAAGCCCAAAACCACAGAGTTTAGCTAAAGTTCTTACAAAGCCACGTAGCCGTTACCTGTGGCCCAAGACAAAAGGGGAAGTAAGACAGTATCTGCTTATAAGGCTTCTTTCCTCAAGGTAACCAATAAGAAATGGGCAAAGAGTTTCCGTGTTGTGCTGCTTTTTTTAAAAAAAAAACTATTTGTTTTTGAACAAGGACAAACAAACATAAAAATAAAATAAAAAAACCCCCATCTTCCATTACAAATTGTAGGAAGTGTGTCAATTGGTTACGGTATTTCCGTGCATCTCTTCCATAGTCACCCCCTGCTTTTCATATCAAATCGCCTATTTTAAATTCACTTATATTCATGTATATGTAGGAAGTTATCACCTAGCCCTCTCCCAGAAAAATGAAATATCCTAAGAAATATTGAAAAGGCAGAATATTATATTTTCCTGGATGTGAAAAAGGGAGAAACACATTTTAAACACTAAATTCCTACAGCTTCCTGCCCAGCCCCACTTTGTCAATGGGCCATTAAGAAGGCCAAGCTAGTCCACTTTACATAATAAAGAGTTCTCCTCTTCAGCTGTGATGGGATTAAGGCAGGATAATAAGCCTTTACTCAACTGACCACATGGCATCTGAACTCAATCAAACCTGAATTCAAAACAGCCTAGAGGGTTGCCCCTGCATGGGCCCATGTGAGTCTGGCAACCAATCAGAATACATTTCTTACACAGGAACAGGAAACAGATAGGTGGGGCAGAACAGAATATAAAAATCCCTGCAAGCCCTTCTTCAGTCCTTCTCTTCCCTTCTC
This sequence comes from Natrix helvetica, assembly GCF_964273705.1. Taxonomy (NCBI): domain Eukaryota; kingdom Metazoa; phylum Chordata; class Lepidosauria; order Squamata; family Natricidae; genus Natrix; species Natrix helvetica. The sequence continues at coordinate 6,391,161 of NC_138548.1, forward strand.
TTCTCTTCTCTTCTCTTCTCCACCAACATTGAAGCATGTGATCACCTTTGCTGTTCAGGGCTCAGGCCATGTGGTCCTGTCCACCATTAAAACCATCTTTCCAAGCAGCTTCCATGTCTCCAGTGTCTTTTTCCCCACTTGGAGCCGAACCCAGAAGGACATTTCTCCCAACAATTGGCGACCCAGATGGGACTCCAAGCTAGCCTAACAAATGGATATGGCCCAGGTAAGCCTCCCATGCCGGCACAGACCCCATTGAGTCTGTGGGTGGACTTTATCTTGGCCTTAGCCATTTGGATCTAGGCTTTAAAGGGGTTTTGAGTTTGAGCTCAAAGGCTGCCTGGAAAGAAGGTGAGTACCTCTAAATTTTAATTCTCTAAAATTTAATTTTAAAGCATGGGAAATGTGTGTATGCCTGCCTGTGTGTGACTAGTGTGTGTGAAAATGGATGGAAAAGTGAATGGATTTTTTATTTTTTGTTGTTGCTGCTGTTTTTGTCCTGTGAGAGAAAAAAGCTAAAGCCCATAAGAAAGTTAGTGAGAAAAAGGGAGGTACGCATACCCGCTCCGACAGCACCCCTCCTGGGTCACTGTGCGGCTGGTCCTCCGGGTCTCTTTCCCCAAGACTTGAAACTGTAAGAAAAGTCCCTGCGTGAAAGGGCGCGAATCGAGAGAAGGTTCCCGCGGTGAGGAACGCGTCAAAAGTCCCTCCGAAGGGCACCCCCAGAAAAGTCCCTCCGAAGGGCACCAATAAGACCCTCCGAAGGGCAAACAGAGAAAGTCCCTTCAAAAGGGCGCGAAAGGTCCTCTAAGGACGCGAAAGTAAAGTGGGGAAATACGAAGTGGCAAACCCGGCTAGGACGAAGTGAACCCACATCTAAACGGGATCATGGGAAGCGGTAGCTCGAGGGTAGCCATGGAAACCCCCCTAGGGGAGTTGTTGGGGGCCTGGGACGAAAAGCAAATGCCCGTCCTGGCCGGAATGAAGAAAAAAAAGAGCAGATTGTAGAAAATGGGCTTTGCTGAAAGATGATACAGGAAAAACTAATTTGGCTGAAAAGGTACTTAAAAGGAAATGGTGGGATTTCTTTTTTTTTTCTCTTGTCTGTCTCTTTCTCTGTCTTCTATGTAACCACGTGGTTTTTGTTTCTTAAGATTTGTGCCTTCCCCAATTTAACTGAAATTCATGGTGGGAATGATTTTGTTTTTCCCTCTTTGTCTGTCTGTGTGTATATCTAAGTCTTTGTGCACCCTCAAGGTAATTGTAACTAAGATGTCTCCAATCCAAAAGACAAGAATTTTAAAGTGTTCAAAGAAAGAAAGGAGTAAACTGGCAGAAATTGCCTTTGCTCAGTTTGTTGGGCCTAGAAAACTAACTGAAACTGGGAAGGGTCTTTACTTTGTGTCTGTTCTGGCCAGCAGAAACAGAGTAAAAATATTTTTTTCCTTCCTTCCTTGCCTATACCTTAAAGTAACAACCCAGGAAATGTTTGCAAGAAAAGTTTCATCCTTGCATTTATTGTGTGTCTAAATGATTTTACCTGTCCATTTCTTTCCTGAAGCATATGAATCCAGACTCCATTTCTCATCTGTGATATCCCCATAATATTTATCTGTTTATCTGCTGAGTAACTAATGGTTTTATTTTTTCAAACTCTGCCTGCAAGCTATCTACCCCCCCCCCACGCTCCTCCCTTACCTCTAATCCTCCAACAATGCCTTTTCTGTGGGGGAGGGAACCTTGTTCTCATGTCTTTCAGCCCTAGAAGATTGTACTCTTCAGAAACAAAGGACTGCTAGCTCAAACCATAACTCTCCAATTTGCTGCTGGTGATTGCCTCCTGATAAAACCTGACATGAGGAAAAAAAACTTAGCCAAGCCTGGGACAGACTACCAAGACTGACTGACCACTCTTACCAGCAAGCCAAGCCTAGTACCATCCAGCAGACATGAAAGAACCCTGAAGGAGATGAAGAAGTAAAGACCAAAAGACTTTTCAATTCCCAGAAGACAGCTGAAAAGATTATGGGGAGGGTGGAATTTGATAAAGTTTTCTTTCTCTGTTTCATTCACAGAAATTTATTATGCTTTCTTCCTTGCCTCATTTATATTGTAATCAGTTTAATGTACTCATGTAAGAATTGTATTTGAGAATGGCTAGCACAGCAAGATCTGAACACCTTAGATTTCTGGCTGGTGGGAGGGAAATTTTCTCCAAAATATCTGTATTTTCTGTATTTTGAAGCAGACACACACACACACACACACACACACACAAAAGAGAGAGAGAGGGAGAGGGGGGGGCTCCATTCAGAACTAGATTGAAACTATCTCCTTGACCCAACTCCACAAAGCTTTTCTTAGGTTGATTTTTTTCCTCTGGGAAAAAAAAAGCCTAAGCAGTGATATCTCCCTTTTAATCCCATGGGGGAGGGTCAGTTCCCCTCAGGCAATTCCCCCACTTGAAGAGTAGCAGAAAGGATCTTCAAAACTCAAACCCTGACAGTGACTCCCCCCCCCCAAAAAATGATGTTGCCCAGTAAAGCAGGACATGTTGCACTGGTGGTCTCAGGAGGAGGAATCCCAGAGCTCATTGTGTGTAGTTTTAAAAATACTAAATAGTCTGGATTGCACACTAGCTAAACTCAATTTGGCCTCACTAAAATAGGAGCCAGGGCAAGTTAAAGAAATCCCTTGGAAATGGGCAGCCTGTACTTCTTTAAAAGGAAGAATCCTTCAATGGCTGTGAAGTTTTTTTGGGACTTCTGCTTGCTTGTAGTCTGGAAGCTCACAGAAAGTGATATCAAACACCTGAAAATAATTGGCATGGTAAATTGGATATTGTAAATTTCTTTCCAGAAATTGTGCCCTGGTTGCTAAGACCTTCATGGTTGAAAGCTCTCTGGGAGCCACTGAAGGGATCCTTCTGCTGTCTCTTTCAATGCTTTTCCATCAGAAAAATTAAGTTTCCCTGATCTGACCAATTTTATCTTTTGTCAAAAACATGTGCGTTCCACTCACATTTTTTTGAAAAAAAAAAAGGAGGGATTGTAGGAAGTTATCACCTAGCCCTCTCCCAGAAAAATGAAATATCCTAAGAAATATTGAAAAGGCAGAATATTATATTTTCCTGGATGTGAAAAAGGGAGAAACACATTTTAAACACTAAATTCCTACAGCTTCCTGCCCAGCCCCACTTTGTCAATGGGCCATTAAGAAGGCCAAGCTAGTCCACTTTACATAATAAAGAGTTCTCCTCTTCAGCTGTGATGGGATTAAGGCAGGATAATAAGCCTTTACTCAACTGACCACATGGCATCTGAACTCAATCAAACCTGAATTCAAAACAGCCTAGAGGGTTGCCCCTGCATGGGCCCATGTGAGTCTGGCAACCAATCAGAATACATTTCTTACACAGGAACAGGAAACAGATAGGTGGGGCAGAACAGAATATAAAAATCCCTGCAAGCCCTTCTTCAGTCCTTCTCTTCCCTTCTCTTCTCTTCTCTTCTCTTCTCCACCAACATTGAAGCATGTGATCACCTTTGCTGTTCAGGGCTCAGGCCATGTGGTCCTGTCCACCATTAAAACCATCTTTCCAAGCAGCTTCCATGTCTCCAGTGTCTTTTTCCCCACTTGGAGCCGAACCCAGAAGGACATTTCTCCCAACATATATCACAATTATTATATCCCAACCTTAATTTGACTAATTGTTTTTGCATCCTTTTATAGATAATATTCAAAATCTAGAATAGGATTATATGATAACATTCCATTAAATCAGGGGTGTCCAAACTTGGGAACTTTAAGACTTGTGGACTTCAACTCCCAGAATTCCCCAGCCAGCATGGCTGGCTGGGGAATTCTGGGAGTTGAAGTCCACAAGTCTTAAAGTTCCCAAGTTTGGACACCCCTGCATTAAATCATCCTAAAATCATCCAATCACAATACATCTTTATAACATATTCTAGATAAAACTTTTAAACCTCCTTTCATAATCTCCATGTGTTGTTTTGTTGGAAGAAATGTCCTTCTGGGTTCGGCTCCAAGTGGGGGAAAAAGGCACTGGAGACATGGAGGCTGCTTGGAAAGATGGTTTAATGGTGGACAGGATCACATGGCTTGAGTCCTGAACAGAAAAGGTGATCACGTGCTTCAATGTTGGTGGAGAAAAAGAGACGAGAGGAAGAGAAGCTGAGTCCCTGGTTTTATGCCCTCTCTGGCCTTTGATCTTGATCTTGTATTCTGATTGGTTGTCAGACTCCCATGGAGCCATGCAGGGGCAACTCTCTAGGCTGCGTTTTGAATCCAGGTTTGGTTGAGTTCTCAGATGCCATGTGATGAGTTGGGTAAAGGGCCAATATTATCATGCCTTAATCCCATCCCCCTGGAGCTGAAGGGGAGAACTCTTTATTATGTAGAATAGACTGGCTTGGCCACCTTAATGGCCCATTGACAATGTGGGTGGAGGCAGGAAGCTACAGGGAGCTATTCTCAATTTAAAACATGTTTCTTCCTTTTCACATCCAGGGAAATGTAATATTCTGCCTTTTCAATATTTCCTAGGATATTTCATTTTTCTGGGAGAGGGCTGGGTGATAACTTTCCACAGTTTGTATAAAATTTCATATTATCAAACTAATATATCTATATGTATTGTTATCATTATTAATCATTTAACTATAGCTATTGTCGCTTCATTTTATGCATACTACTGTTGCAGAAATGAGACCAGACCAGCTCTTTGTCAAAGGGAAAGGTTTATTGCGCAAGGTTCAGCAGCGATAGGTCAAGCAAAATCTGAACCCCGAAGGGCAGTCGTTTACAGACTTTTATACTATTTAACCAGAATATCGATCAACCCAAAGTACACTGTCTTCCTGGGTCACATAGGCCTTGTACACCTCCTCCCCTACTGTGACAGGACATTCATTCAACTTACTCAATTGCCCCCAACAGGGGGCATTTGTATCAATATCCTGGTTCCTTTGTTTTAGCTTGGTGAAGGAGACAAGAGCAATTAACCCTTGCCCTGTTCCACATGGTCAAGAAACTTTAATATCTAGTTCTATTTATCTAGTTGTCAACTTCTCTTTTACTCCTGTTTTCATGATAGCAGGATTCCTAGACCAGTGATGGCGAACCTTTTTTGGCTCGTGTGCCAAAAGTGGGGGGAAGCCCAGGGGTTTTTTGCGTGGGCGTGCCATACCCATAATGCTATGCACATGACCCCAGCGCATATGCGCGCACGACCAGCGCTCCCCCCATTTTTGGCATGCCTTTTTCGCCCTCCCCAGGCTTCAGAGGCTTTATAGGAGTCTGGGGAGGGCGAAAACAGTCTTCCCCGCCCCCCCGGAGGCTTCAGGAGCTTCCCTGAAGCCTCCGGAGCATAAAAAACCTGCCCTATGGGCAAACCGGAAGTTTGGGAACGTATCTCCAGGTTGCTCGTAGGGCCGGTTTTAGCTCTCTGGAGCGTTCAGGGGCCTTCCGGAGACTGCCTTGAAGGCTCCAGAAAAACAGAGGCTCCGGAAAAATGAAGGGCAAAAAGCAACTCTATGAGCAACCCGGACGTGACTTCCCTGAAGCCTCCGGAGGACGATAAATTGCCTCAAAAGAAGGCCCTAGTCAGCCTGGCGTGCCCTGACAAATGGCTCCATGTGCCACCTGTGGCAGGCGTGCCATAGGTTCGCCATCACGGTTCTAGTATTTGAGCGGCTGCCACAAAGAGGAGGAGATCATATTAGTTTCCAAAGCACCAGAAGCCAAGACAAGAAACGGGATAAAAACTATTCAAAGGAGAGAAGCAACTTGGAATTAAGGAGAACCTTCCTGACAGTGAGGACAATTAACCAGTGGGACAGCTTGCCACCAGAAATTGTGTGTGTTTCATTCCTGGAGGTTTTTGAGAAGACACCGGACCTTCACTTGTCTGAAATGGGATAAGGTCTCCTGCTTGAATAGGGGGTTAGACTAGAAGACCACCAAGGTCCCTTCCAGTTCTATTCTGATTGATTGAATTAAATAACCTCCCCACTGGGGGCATGTTATCTCGGAACAGCAGGGACTGGGAACAAGGAACAAAGCATCAGTAATCCTTGATTTATGACTACCATTGGGAGCAGAATGTCTGTTGCTAAACCGATCGGTGGTTTAGTGAGTCAGATCCAAATTCACAACCTTGATTACAATTTATTTAGGTGTAAATTTTATTAGCCACTGTGGAAAAGGTAGCACCCACCCCACTCCTAGAAAAATGAAATATCCTGGAAAATATTGAAAAAGGCAGAATATTCTATTTCCCCGGATAAGAAATGGAGAGAAATGTTTTTAGGCAGGAAACAGACTCACTCTTAATAGCCCCCACCTTGGTCAATGGGCCATTAAAGGCCTAAACCAGTCTATTCTACATAGCAAAGATCTCCCCCCTTCAGCTCCAGGGTGATGGGATTAAGGCATGATAGTATTAGCCCTTCACCCATCTCACCACAGGGCACCTGGGAAGAAGCAAGGCTCAACCAAACCTGGACTCAAAACACAGCCTAGAGAGTTGCCCCTGCATGGCCCTATGGGAGCCTGACAACCAATCAGAATACAAGCTCAAGATCAAAGACCAGAGAGGGCATAAAACCAGGGACTTTCAGCATCTCGCTCTCTTTTCTTCTTCACCCAACATCTGGAAGCATTGATCCCCCTTTTCTGCTCAGGAACTCAAGCCATGTGATCCTGTCTACCAATAAACCATCTTTCCAAGCAGCCTCCATGTTCCCCATGTCTTTCCCCCCCACTTGGAACTGAACCCAGAAGGACATTTTCTTCTAAAACCACCCTTCTTGCCACATGGGGAAGAATCTTGCCACTGGGTGACTTTTCGTTTTTTGGTCACATTTGCTAAGCAAATAACTAAGTAAATCAGACAGTCATTAAGCCAGGGGTGTCCAAACTTGGGAACTTTAAGACTTGTGGACTTCAACTCCCAGAATTCCCCAGCCTGGCTGGGGAATTCTGGGAGTTGAAGTCCACAAGTCTTAAAGTTCCCAAGTTTGGACAGCCCTGCATTAAGCGAATTCAACTTCCCCCAATGGCTTTGCTTGTCGGAAGCCAGCCGGGAAGCTCACCAATGACCCTGGGAAGCGGCAACTGTTATAAATGCTTTTGAGACTACAGGATGGTATCAGTGGTGGGATTCAGAGTTTTTTTTACTACCGGTTCTCCGGGCATGATGTGGCTTGGTGGGCGTGGCAGGGCAAGGATACTGCTAAATCCCCATTCCCTCCCCACCCCACTAACCTGCTTTCCAGCTCCGTTCTCATGTGCAGGGCAACAAAAAAAGACCCAGCCGATCAGCTGGGACTCGGGAGGCAGAGAACAGATAGGGGCGGGGCCAGCCAGAGGTGGTATTTGCCAGTTCTCCAAACTACTCAACATTTCCGCTACCGGTTCACCAGAACCGGTCAGAACCTGCTGAATACCACCTCTGGATGGCATGATGGTCCACCTCTGGAGGGCAAGAACTGGTTATAAGTCACTTTTTCCGCACTGTTGTAACTTCCAACGTCTCTTAAATGAACGGTCGCAAGTCAAGGACTGCCTCTATTGCCGTACGGTACATTCTTTTGAAATTTGAAGTTTTCCTGCAATTATGGGACCCTAAAAAGATATATGGGAAATCCTTGATGTGTGTGACCAAGATTTCTCTTGCCAAGCGAGACATTTAAGTGAATCCCCCCCCCTTTTACCACCTTCCTTGCCACTGTTGTTAAGCGAATCGCTCCAGTTGTTAAATTAAGTATCCTGGTTGTTAAGGGAATCCGGCTTCCCCATGGACTTCTCAGCAGGTCACAAAAGGGGATCACATGCCCCCTCCCCCCCCGGACACTGCAACCGTCATAAGTCCATGCCAGTTGCCAAGATCGTGAATTTGGATGTCGCGACCACGGGAATCGCTGCGACGGTCGTAAGTGTGAAAAATGGTCCCAAGTGGTTTTTTTTCGGTGCCGTTGGTCACTAAGGGAATGGTCATAAGTCGAGGATTACCTGTACTGCCATACACTAATATTCTTTTGCAATTCGCAACACCTGAAATTCAAACCCTACTGAGGCCCAGAGCAACATATGATCCTTGGGTCTCTTTTGAGCTCTTTGGAACACCGAGGCAACTGCAGAGGTATCAGCTACATTACCTGGGAGAGGAGTTAGGTTACCTGAGACAGGTAATAACTAATTAATTTTCAAGGAAGACGAAGAGCTGTGCTATCTCCACCCCGCCACCCGCTCTACAGATCTCCAATTGGTGAGGCTGCCTCCCCACCCTGATGCCGACCAGGAGCCAGGAATATTCTGAAATCACTTTTGCAGCCAGGTGTACCAACTGTAAGAACACACCTTTGCCATGGTGTGGGTTTAGCCCACCTGCAATCAAAACGCGAGGCCAGGGATTATCCATGGGAGCTCAGTCGAAAGACCAGACCGGCTCGTAACCCCACCCCGAGAGAGATCACACAGGTAAGCTTCTGTTGCCAAGCGAAACAATTGTTAGGCGAGTTTTGCCTCGTGTTACGATCTTTCTTGCCACGGTCGTTAAGTGATTCGCTGCAGTTGTTAAGTTAGTCACCCAGTTGTTAAGTGAGTCTGGCTTCCCTGTTGACTTTACTTGTCAGGTGGTGGCAAAAGGACATGTGCATGTTTTATATTTATATTTGTGGTGTCCTACTTTAGAATCATCATGACTTACAACAGTAATTGTAAATAAATATAAATTTAAAAACATGAATATAAAAATGTAAAATATAAAGACAAGTATAAAAAAATATAAATACAAATACAAATAATATAAAGATAAAATATATAAATGTAAAAATATAAAGACAAGTGTAAAAATATGAATATAAAAATATAAATACAAATAATAAATATAAAAATATGAATATAAAAATATAAAATATAAATACAGGTATAAAAATATAAATACAAATACAAATAATATAAAAATGAAATATATAAATATAAAAATATAAAGACAAGTATAAAAAATATAAATATAAAAATATAAATACAAATATAAATAATATAATAGATATAAAAATATGAATATAAAAATATAAAATGTAAATACATATAAAATATAAATACAAATACAAATAATATAAAAATGAAATATATAAAAATAAAAATAAATACAAGCATAAAAATATAAATATAAAAACTATAAATACAAATATAAATAATATAATAAATATAAAAAATGAATATAAAAATATAAAATATAAATACAAGCATAAAAATATAAATACAAATAATATAAAAATAAAATATATAAATATATAAATATAAACACAAATATAAATATATAAATATAAATGGAACCAGCTGCCGAGCATCTGAATTTCGATCATGCAATTGTGGGGATGCTGCAAAAGTCATGAAAGATGGTCCTAAGTCGCAATTTTTAGGGCCGTTGTTACTTTGAATGGTTGCTAAATGAACTATTGCAAGTTGAGGACTACTGAACCTTTTGTCCTTCTCTAAAACGGCTCTCTCTTTCCTAAAGCCAAAACTTTACCGGGTAGATTTCCTGCCCTCCTGGGGTTTGATAAGGAGAATAATTTGAACAAAGAGTTTAGATTGTTGGATAAACAATCGGATTCCATAGAGGCCCACCTGATCAAGGGAAGGTTGCCACCGTCTCCGCTTTCTGACGGGATGGAAAATTCGATCCTAATTAAACCACAAGGGGATGACGGAGACCGAGGATCTCCTGAGACCAAAACACGAGATCCAATTTCCTGGTTGCAGATCCCTGAGCAACGGAGAGATTCGAAGACTCAGGAGAGAAAAGGGAAAGCGCCCTGTGAGAATCGGTGCCAAGTTTTGGGTGGCACAGTTTAGTTTCAGCTCTGGCCTAAGCTACTATTCTTCTTGACATCGCTTGCTGGTGAAGAACTTCGGACATCTGACCTCAGCCCTTCTCCCCACCAGGTAGTCCTTGACTTATGACCCGTTGCTTAGTAGCCTTTCCAAGTTACGATGTAACCCTGAAAAGCTACTGATGATCCGGTTTGGAAGTTTTGGTATTTTGGCCGCTTGGCAACCAGCTGGAATTTATAGCCATTTTCAGGGTTAGGGTTATTTCCATATAACCCGGGTATATAATTCAATTTTGGCTAATTCTGTTTATTGGCAAAACAGCGAAAGCAAATGTAGATAGTTCTCAACTTATGACCACAATCATCTTCTTTTAACAACCCCATAATCCCTTGCGGGGTGGAGTCTGGGCAACTACAAGGTCCCTAGAAGACTGTTTCCTGGCCAGATGCCCTTCCTGTCGCCAATGAGGAGTTTTGTTCAGTGGATACAGTACATTCTCATTGTGTTCAAGAAAGAAATATCTGCCTCCACCTAGGATCGAACTCACAGCCTTCTGATTGTGAGGCCAGCGCTCCACCTCTAGGCCACCCCCACCACTCCAACTTATGATCGCCACGGAGCCCAAAATTAATTAACGAACTAAGTGAGAAATTTTCTAAGAGAGTCTTGCCCTGTTTTACGATGTTTTCTTTCCACGTTCGTTAAGTGAATCACTGCAATTGTTAAATTAGTCACAGGGTTGTTAAGTGGATCTGTTTTCCCCATTGCTTGTCAGAAGGTCGCAAAAGGGGATCGCGTGACCCTGGGACTCTGCGACCGTCAGAAATGCGAGTCAGTTGCCAAGCATCCGGATGTAAATCAGATGACCGTCAGGAATGCTGCAACGGACGTAAGTGTGAAAAGTGGCCACAAGTCACTTTTTTCAGTGCCGTTGTAACTTTGAATGGTTACGAAGTAAAATGTTGTAAGTTGAAGACTACCTGTAATGGCTTCACTTAATGACCATGTTGTTCACTATACAACCACATTTGTTTAACGACCAACTGCCAAACAAGGCAGTAAAAATGAGTTGGGCCATGTGATGTCCTACTTTAGAACCATTATGACTTATAACAGCAATTACTGTTATAATTGCTAGGCTCAGTTACGGTCATAGGTCGAGGACTACCTGTTTGTTTAGCGACCGTTCGAAGTTACAACGGCATTAAAAAAAGTACCTAATGACCATTTTTCACACTTATGACCAATGCAACCTCCCCACGGGATCACGGGATCAAAATTCACACGCTTGGCAACTGACTCATATTTATCACGGTCGCAGTGTCCTGGGGTCACCCAATCCCCTTTTTGCGACCTCCTGATAATGGGGAAGCCAGACTCACTTAACAACTGTGTGACTAACTTAACAATGGCAGGGATTCGCTTAACAGCGGTGGCAAAAAAGGTGGTAAAATGGGGCAGAATTCCCTTAACGCCTGTCACATTTAGCAACAGAAATTTCGGGCTCCGTTGCGGTCATAAGGCGAGGACTCCCTGCTCTCTTGTCATTGGTGGCCACCATGAACCTTAACCTCTTGATCTGTGTCTTGCAGAGAGCAACATGAAGAGCCTGAAAGCCAGGTTCAAGAAGGGTGACGTGAGTACAAGCCACCATTGGTGGTCTGTCCTATTTTCAGCCCTGTGCCAGATTCCTAAGGTCGGGATTAAAACCCGGAGCCATTTTCTTGCAGCCCTCCATCCTCCAAAACAGGTTGTAAATGGGAGCAGGGACTCCAGATAACAGATGAACAGAAGTGGAAGAGGGACCTTGTCGGTCATCTAGTCCAACCCCCAGTGGTGGAATTCAAAAGTTTTTACTACTGATTCTGTATGGGCGTGGCAGGGGAAGGATACTGCAAAATCCCCATTTCCTCCTGATCATCTGGGATTCAGGAGACAGAGAATAGATGGGGACAGAGCCAGTCAGAGGTGGTATTTGCCGGTTCTCCGAACTACTCAAAATTTCTGCTACCGGTTCTCCAGAACTGATCAGAACCTGCTGAATACCACCTCTGCAATGCCCCCTGCCCAAGCAGGGGACCCTACACCATTTCTGACAGATGGCAGTCCAGTCTCTTCTTGAAAGCTTCCAGTGATGAAGCTCCCACAACTTCTGAAGGCAACTTCTGTTCCATGAGTTGTTTGCTCTCACTGTCAGAAAATTTCTCCTTATTTCCAGGTTGAATCTCTCCTTGATCAGTTTCCATCCATTATTCCTTGTCCAATCTTTGGGTGCCTTGGAAAGTAGCTGGACCCCCCTCCTCTCTGTGAAAGCCCCTCTGTGAAAGCCCCTCAACTTGAACACAAGTTGAAATAGGGAAGAAAATGGTAAGTGAGCACCTGTCTACCCTAGATGAGTTCAAATCACCAGGACCGGATGGATTACACCCCAGGGTTCTGAAGGAACTGGCAGACAAGATCTCAGAACCACTGAACTATATCTTTCAGAGATCCTGGAACACCGGGGAACTACCAGAAGACTGGAAAAGAGCTGATATGGTTCCCATCTTCAAAAAAGGGAAAAAAACAGATCCAGGAAACTACAGACCTATCAGCCTGACCTCAATACCAGGAAACATTCTGGAAAAGATAATCAAGCAATGAATTTGCGAACACCTAGAAGCAAACAAAGTAATAGCCAAAAGCCAACATGGGTTTGTCAAAAACAGATCGTGCCAGACTAATCTTATTGCATTTTTGACAAAATGACAAAATTAGTGGACCAGAGGAATGCTGTCGATATAGTTTACTTGGACTTCAGTAAGGCATTTGATAAGGTAGACCATAACCTACTACTAGATAAATTAGAAGAATGTGGGTTGGACAGCATCACCACCAGATGGATTCGTAACTGGCTGACCAACCGCACTCAACGTGTAGTCCTAAATGGAACTGCATCTACATGGAGGGAGGTATGCAGTGGAGTACCCCAAGGCTCTGTTTTAGGCCCAGTACTCTTCAACATCTTCATCAATGATTTGGATGAGGGAATAAATGGGGAACTCATCAAATTTGCAGATGACACCAAGCTGGCAGGAATAGCCAACACTCCAGAAGATAGGCTTAAGATACAGAAGGATCTTGACAAACTTGAACATTGGGCACTATCTAATAAAATGAAATTCAATGGTGAAAAGAGTAAGGTTCTACATTTAGGCAACAAAAACGGAATGCACAGGTACAGTATAGATGATACCTTGCTCAGTAGTAGTAACTGTGAAAGGGATCTTGGAGTCCTAGTGGACAACCATTTAAATATGAGCCAGCCGTGTGCAGCAGCTGCCAAAAAAGCCAACACAGTTCTAGGCTGCATCAACAGAGGGATAGAATCAAGATCACGTGAAGGGTTAATACCACTTTATAATGTCTTGGTAAGGCCACACTTGGACTATCTTGCATCCAGTTTTGGTCGCCACAATGTAGAAAAGATGTGGAGACTCTGGAAAGAGTGCAGAGAAGAGCAACAAAGATGATTAGGGGACTGGAGACTAAAACATATGAAGAATGGTTGCAGGAACTGGATGTGTCTAGTTTAATAGAAAGAAGGACTAGGGGAGACATGATAGCAGTGTTCCAATATCTCAGGGGCTGCCTCAAAGAAGAGGGAGTCAAGCTATTCTCCAAACAGGGGAAGAAGCAACGGATGGAAACTAATCAAGGAGAGAAGCAACTTAGAACTGAGGAGAAATTTCCTGACAGTTAGAACAATTAATCAGTGGAACAGAAGTTGCCTCCAGAAGTTGTGAATGCCCCAACACTGGAAGTCTTTAAGAAGATGTTGGATAGCCATTTGTCTGAAACGGTATAGGGTTTCCTGCCTAGGCAGGGGGTTGGACTAGAAGACCTCCAAGGTTCCTTCCCACTCTACTATTGTATTGTATTGCATTGTATTAAATATTGGATGTCATGTCTCCCCTGGTCCTTCTCTTCACTAGACTAGTGATGCCCAGTTACTGTAACCGTTCATTGTGTCTTTTAGTCTCCTGTCACCTCATTATCCTGGTTGCTCTTTTCTGCACGCTTTCTAGAGTCTCAACATTTTTTTTATAATGTGGTGACCAAAACTGGATGCAGTACTCTAGGGGTGGTCTTACTAAGGCTTTATAGAGTGGTGTTAGTACCTCACTTGATCTTGATTGTATCTCTCTGTTAATGCAATTTAGGATTGCATTGGCTTTTTTGGCTGCCGCTGCACACGGCTGGCTCATATTTAGCTGGTTTTCCATTAAGACTCTAAGATCCATCTCATAGTTACTGCTATTGAGTCTGGTTTCGCCCAGTCTATATGTATACTTTGGGTTTTTTTCACTTAAGTGTAAGACTTTACTTTGCTCTACATTGAATTTCCGTTTTTTTGTAATAGCCAAGAACAATTTACTCATCTTTAATGCAATGGGGAAATCCCTGCTGTTGAGGAATTAAGATTAAAAATAGCTCCAGCTGCCAAGGCTGATTGATTTGATGAGGTCCCATCGAGCCAGTCTGGACACTGAGCAGTCTGAGAGAAAGGGCTGTGCAGATCCTGATCCTTCAGCTCTTCTTCCATTGTCCCTGGAAATGAGTCAGTCCCTCTTTTGGCTGGTGGTCTACTTTTTCTTCTTGTTGTTCCTTTCACTTTTTCCAGCATCAAAATCCTTAACAGACCACTAGGCCATAGAACATAAAGCACAGAATAACAGAGTTGAAAGGGACCTTGGAGGACTTCTAGTCCAACCCCCTGCTCAGGCAGGAAACCCTAATATTTCAGACAATTGGCTGCCCAATCTTTCCTTAAAAGCCCCCAGTGATGGAGCAACCACAACTTCTGGTGGCAAGCAGTTCCACTGGTTAATTGTCCTCACTGTTAGGAAGTTTCTCCTTAATTCCGGGTTGCTTCTCTCCTTGATTAATTTCCACCCATTGCTTCTTGTCCTGCCTTCAGGTGCTTTGGAGAGCAAGTTGACCCCCTCTTCTTTGGGGCAGCCCCTCAAATATTGGAAGGCTGACATCATGTCACCCCTATTGGGTGGCTGTAAGTGTGAAAAACGGTCATAAGTCACTTTTTGCAGTGCCGTTGTAACTGTGAATGGCCACTAAATGTTATGTTGTAAGTTGAGAACTCCCTGTATTGCAGTATCCCATGTGATTACTGTTAGGTAAGTAAGCTCCCCGTTAGGAGAGTGAGTGTGCAGAGAAGCGTAATGAGAGTGATGTGGAAGAACACGCACAAACCAGCATACAGGGACACCGAATAGTAAAAGTAATAGTATTTTACTTATGTGGAAAATAGAAGTATTCAGAATTCATCAAACAGTCCAGGTATCATATAATCAGTTCAGCACACAAAGTCGCTAACAGTAGCAAAAACACAGTAACTCAAGATACAGTATGAAGCAGTATCACCAATCAGCATCTAACAAACAGAGAGCTAACAGTCATTCTGGCTCCCTCTTATGGGTGCTTGAGGTAACAGCAACCAATCACATTACAGCAGTACTTAAAGCTACAGTACTACCATCATGGTTTATATATTGCCGACCCAGCTTACATTCCTAATAATTACCTTTTACAATTGTGTTACTTAGCAGCTGCAATGACTCTCTTAACGACCATGGCAAGAAAGGTCATAAAAGTGAGCAAAAGGCACTTAAGAAATGTCTCATTTAGTGATGGAATTTTGGGGCTCAAATGTGGTCGTAAATTGAGGACTACATCTACTAACTTGGAAGGAAGAATCTGGCCTGATCAAGAGCAACATTTTCCCCAAGCTGGCTATATCTTCCCACACTACATCCCTAACCTGATTAGTAAGCACTGGAAGCTTTCAAGAGACCGGACTGTGCCAACTGTCAGAAGTAATGTAGGGTATTCTGCTTGGACATGGGGTTGGACTAGATGACCTACAGTGTCCCTTCCAACTCTGTTAATCTGTTCAATGGCATAGGGTCTCCTGCTTGGGTGGGGGGGTTGGACTAGATGACCTACAGGATCCCTTCCAAATATTCCAATATTTGAGGGGCTGCCACAAAGCAGCGGGGGACAACTTATTTTCCAAAGCACCAGAAGGCAGGATGAGAACCAATGGATGGAAACTAATCAAGGAGAGAAGCAACCCAGAATTTAAAAGGAGTTTCCTGAAAGTGAGGACAATTAACCAGTGGAACCGCTTGCCACCAAAAGTTGGGGCCTTTAAGAAAAGACCGGCTAGCCACTTGTCATAAGGTCTCTTGCCTGAGCAGGGGGTTAGACTAGAAGACCACCCAAGGTACCTTCCAGCTCTATTCTGATTAAAAAGCATGGATTGTGGATGGATCAGAGAGCAGAGAGAGAGAGAGGAGAGAGCTGGGGTTTTGTGTGTGTGTTTGCTTCCAGCCACTAGAGGGAGCCAATCCTGCACTTGCTGCGCCCCAGGGCCTTTGTGCGGTGCAGCTGAACTGCCTGGACCATTTTGCTTCCATCTACAACGGCCGGCAGCCGCCCTGAGCATCTCCCCTTTGGTCCCCCTTCTTTCTGCACCAGGCCTGGGGGGCAGAACAGATTGGATGGATGGCGACCCGCTACTTCCTCGGGGGAACCATGAAGCAGATCTGCTTCTGCGCTGCCTCCCCCTTTGTGGTATGTTCTGCGCCCCTGCATCATCCCCTTCCCTCCTTTGCCTTCCGATAGCCTCCCCCTCCTCGCTGCCCCCCCTCCCCGAGCTCTTGGTGCCATTGCACCAAGTCGCCTCCCTTCCCCATCTCCCCAGACCCTCCTTGTGTGTCCGTGCGTTACGTGCGCTGGTTTCCAAGCAGCTGCTGCACGAGATGCTTTCTTTAAGACGTTAATGTTGCAAGGGACCGAGGTTGCGGGAAAGGGGAGGACTGTGTAGCAAGTCAGGAGGCAGTTGCGCTCTGTGCGTGCGCAGAGGGCAGCGAGCCCTTACCCACCATCCACTTACCCCTCTTTGCACTCTAGGAGGGTTCCAGCCGTTCTGTGAAGAACGAACTGAAAGCTACCGCTATTTATTTTAAAGCTGTTTTTAGCAGAAATGTAGAGGCTGCGTTGCGTTCCTCCTTCACAAGAGATGGAAATGGAGGAGAGGGAGAGAAAGAAGAGGAGGAAGAGGAAGAGGAGGAAAAAGAATTCAGTTCAAGAGAAATCTCATGTTTTCTGGTTAGCGTGATATCCCTGTTTAAGGATGTTTTCCTGGTTCCCTTGGGCTGTTAAGAATTTTTGTCTGGTTCCCTTCCTCCTCTGCCCCTCCGTTATTATTATCATCATCACAACAAACATGTGAAGTAGGCTTGGCTTAGAGATGATGTATAAGAGAATAAGAGAGTTGGAAGGGACCTTGGGGGTCTTCTAGTCCAGCCCTCTGCTCAAGAAGGAAGCCCTATCCCATTTGAGACAAATGGCTGTCCAATCTCTTCTTAAAAACCTCCGGGGATGGAGCATTCAAAACCTCTAGTGGCAAGCTGTTCCACTGGTGCATTGTCATCACTGTTAGGAGTGGGTTAGTCAAGGTCACTTCATCAGCTGTGATCAATCCCCTCTAGTTTGAAATCCTTCCAACACTTTTAATTTTATTTCATTGCTTGTGGAGATTCTCAGCCATCCAGGTCACATTTGTCCCAAAGGTGCTTCCCCCCCCCCCCAAAAAAAAGGCAACTGGACTTCCTTTGTTTTTCCTTGAAGGCATTTTGCTTCTGATCCAGGAAGCTTCTTCAGTTCTGACTGAGTGGTGGAGGAGGAAAGGACTGCAAGGAATAGAAATCCTCCTGCTCTCCACCGTTCAATTAGAACCGAAGAAGCTTCTTGGATGAGAAGCAAAACGTCTTCAAGGAATAACAACGTCCAGCTGCCTTTTGAAAAAAGCACCTTTGGGCCAATCTCATTTCAGCTTTTCTTGGTATGTTCTCAACCTCTCCGCTCTGTTTCATCGACCCCGTCTTCTCTTTCTAAGAATATTTGCTTTCTGCATTTCTTGGAGTTAAAGGTGTTGCCCCCACCCCTTCCCATCACATCTCATCAATGCAGTTCCAAAGGCTTTTAATGTTTTTAATGCCGGTGAGACTCTCTGCCTGCGTGTCTCTGCATTGCCAGGTAGGTCAGGGTGGAAAAAAAAGGGGGGGACATTTGCATCAGAATTGGGTTATTCCAGAAGATGACTCCAAAACAGCTGGGCAATCTGGTCTTGCAAGGTTGGAGACAGGAAGGGTGAAATTTTCCCTCGGTGAAAACCCACGCGGTGGCTGGATTTGCAAAACCTGCTGAAGCGAAACAAATTCTCCTTCAGGGTGATCTTCATTCCCAGACAGTCCTGAAGGCACCAATGCAGCATTTGGGCAGCGTTGCAGAAGTGGCTGGCCCTTGCTTTCAGTTGACCAGTTTAGCCAGTAGCCCTCAGATTTTTCTATCTTAAAACATCAAACATGCTTTGCTCTTTAGGAACAACAGAATAACAGAGTTGGAAGGGGCCTTGGAGGTCTTCCAGTCCAACCCCCCACTCAGGCAGGAAAACCTATACCATTTCAGACAGATGGTTGTCTAATCTCTTCTTAAAAACTTCCAGTGTTGAAGAATTCACAGCTTCTGGAGGCAAGTTGTTCCACAAATTAATTGTTCTTCCAGGAAATCTCTTCTTAGTTCTAGATTGCTTCTTCTCCTGCCCTCACGTGCTTTGGAGAATAGTTTGACTCCCTCTTCTTTGTGGCAACTCCTGAGATATTGGAAGACTGCTATCATGTCTCCCCTAGTCCTTCTTTCTCTTACCCAGTTCCTGCAAACGTTCTTCATATGTTTTAGTCTCCAGTCCCCTAATCCTCTTTGTTGCTCTTCTCTGCACTCTTTCTAGAGTCTCCACATCTTTTTTACATCGTGGCGACCAAAACTGGATGCAATATTCCAAGTGTGACCTTATATTATAAAGCGGTATTAACACTTCACATGATCTTGATTCTATCCCTCTGTTGATGCAGCCTAGAACTGTGTTGGCTTTTTTGGCAGCTGCAGCCCAGGGCTGGCTCATATTTAAGTGATTTGTCTCTCTCACAGTTAGTGAGAGATAGTTGTCCAATCTCTTCTTAAAAACTTCCAATGTTGGAGCATTCACAACTTCTGTAGGCAAGTCATTGCACTGATTAATTGTTCTAACTATAAGGAAATGTCTTCTTAGTTCTAGGTTGCTTCTCTCCTTGATTAGTTTCCATCCCTCGCTTCTTGTTCTACCCTCAGGTCCTTTGGAGAACAGAACATAGAATAAAAGAGTTGGAAGGGACTTTGGAGGTCTTCTTGTCCAATCCCCTGCTCAAACAGGAGATCCTAGATCATTTCAGATAATAATATAGCAGACACTTCTAAATATTCCCTCTTCCCCTCCAAATAATACAGTATAAACAAGACTCACCAGATAACATCCTGCTTAGATTTGTGGGTGTTTTTTTTTTAGCTTTCTGTATTCTTACTAGATAGGATCAACCATCATGTCAAGCCGCAATATATGGTTTGTAGGTGTGGAGGTAAGATGTAGGATGTCTACAGGGATTGAGGGCTTTGCAAAACCAGGTTTAGTGTTTGCTGATGTGGGCTGGACAAATTTTGATGGAGGTTCTTGCATGTACCCAAATGTTCTTTTTAGGAAGAAATTGTCATTCAAAAGGGGAAGTGAAGACAATGAGTTGGTGATTGGACAAATTCTACTCCTCCATGTTGGCTCAGCCCAAGCCCAAGAACACCAAGTGTTCTTTCTTCAGGATCTGGTGCAGCGTTCCTCAACTTCAGCAGCTTGAAGATGCATGGACGTCAGTCAGCATGGGGAATTCTGGGAGTTGAAGTCAATGCATCTTTAAGTTGTCAAGGTAGAGGAACGCCGGTCTGGGGTGAGGTTCAACTGATGCCTTCATTGTTGTCTGAAATGGGTGTGGGGCTGAATCCTTGACTTTCTCCTCTGAAGTCCCTCCGTTTTGTGGATCCAGTGGCTGTCTAATCACTGTTCTAAAGATAAGAATGAGCTATAAGAACATCTCAATAGTCTTTGTAAAAAAAATATCCTAAGCACCTAGCAGGTACAGGGAGTAGATTACTCTGAGTTGAACTCTTGACTGGCCAAGTCCTAAGGGAGTTGATTGAGGCTTCATCTGTCTATGGAGATTCTCCGGGTCATGGTTGTCCCAAAGGTGATTTTTCAAGAGGCAACTGGACTTTCTGAGAACTTTCTGGTAACTGGACCAGAAAGTCTGTTGCCTCTTGAAAAAGCACCTTTGGGACAAGCCTTCATCTGGTTCCATTTGTTGGGAGATATTGACCCAGTAACTCTTGAGGAAGTCATCAAGACCCTTGGGACTGTTTATCCAGCCACCTCTCTGTTGGATCTGTACCCCTGCTGATAAGGAGGTGATGTGTGGTTGGGGTCAACTTAGTCACAAATGCTTCCTCGAGTGAGACAATTGTGTCTCCTCTCTTCAAGAAGGGGACCCAAAAAGTCCTGGACAACTTCCGAGTCTTCAACCTTCAAGGACGATTGTGGAGAAGGTGATCAAGTTGTACCCAGAAAGACTTTTGGATAAAGCAGATTGTCTAGATCCTATCCTAGGTTTCAAGCTAGAACATAGTGTGAAGATAGTCTTGACCACACATGTTGATGACTTCTGGTGAAGCCAGGATGGAGGTGGTGGGACCACCGAGGCTCTTCTTGATCTCTCAATGGCTTTTGATGCCATTGATCATAGCATCCTTTTGGGAGGCATGGATGTGGTGATAGTTCTGCTTCTTGGACCAGTTTTGGTTGACGTTGATAGAGAGGAAGACATGACCTTCAACCCTTTATCAGTGGGATGCCTCAGGGATTGACCTTTCGCCTTTTCTACTTCATATCCACACGCCACTGCTAGGGAAGATCCTCCATGGACATGGGATCTACATGTCCCATGTCTTGAAGCTCCAGCGATCTGGATGGAGAAGAAAAGGCGTAAACACAACCCTGATAAGATGGAATGGCTATATGGGATCTTGGTTTTCTCAATAAGATTGAGGATTGTCCTGTGTGTGTACCTGAACATATAGGTCAACTATATATCCTTCTAGGAGCTCCTGGGTAGAGGCTGTTTCCTGAATTGTTGGGTCAGATGCAGAAGCTTCGTTGGGTCTTCCAAGTTGGGTGGGCTGGAAAAGTGAGGGAGAAGTCGTATCTCGCCTATCCCTCAAATGATGCTGTTGGTTTTCAGAGCCAAGACTGGAACAAGAATGACGAGAAGCTCCTGCAGGCGGTGGAATTCAATGATGCGGACCGAGTCTCCTCTCTCCTGCTCCGGAAGAGCTTGGTTCCCACCAAACTGGACATGGACGGGAAATCAGCGTAAGCCTTCCCTTCCCTCCCCCAATTATTTACTTTCTTCTGTTTCCTCTTCCTTTTTTCCAAATCTTCCCTTCCCTTTCTCATCTAATTAGATCCATTCCTTTCCCTCCTCTTCCTCCCTTCTTTCCTTCCCTCTTTGTTTTTCATTCCTTACTTTCTTCCATCTGTCCATCCCATAACATCCTCCTTCTCCTTCCCTTTCTCATCTATTTATTTTTTCCTTCCTTCCTTCCTTCCTCCTTTTATCTCTTCTGCTTTCCTTTCCATTTCTTAATCCCCTCCCTTCTACTACTCCTTTCCCCCTCCCTCCTTTCTTTTTTTCCTTTCCTTTCCATGTCTTAATCCTCTCCCCCTCATCTCCCAGCCCTTTTCTGACTTCCTACTCTATCCTTCTGGCGGTCTCCCATCCAAATAATAAAAATTTTCACACTGTTGCAGCATCCCTGTGATCACATAATCAAAATCCAGACACTTGGCAACCGACACATCTTTATGACGGTTGCAATGTCCTGGGTTGGTGATGGTGTCACCTGATCCCCTTTTGCGACCTTCTGACTGTCACTGCCTTAATTGTTTGCTAGCTGAACTGAACAGCTACTGCGCAGGTCATAGGTCCTTATCAGCAATGATTTACTGCGCATGCTTCTTAACACGTTTCATATACATCACACATTCCAGAGACTTTTTTTTTTTTGATCTTCTGTTCGTCTGCCAAGAAGGTGGACGATAATTGCTCTTGCCAAAATGTAACAATTAGATAGATTTGTTTATTTTCTTATTTTCATATTAAAAGTTTTGTTTTCATTAGAACATGTTCTCGGGTTTTTATTTTCGCTTTTTCTGAAGATATGCTGTTTGGAAAGCCGTCGATTCTAGACCTCGTTAGCTCAGGGTGAAATTTCCCCTGACACTGACAAGCGAAGTTCATGGGGAAAGCCCGATTCACTTAACAACCTCAGTGATTCGCTTAACCAAAGTTATAACCACTGGACAAAATTCACTTAGCAACTGCCTTGCTTAGGCTCAATTGTGGTCGTAAGTTGAGGACTACCTACGTGGGTTCCCCTTGGCTATGGACGGTCCCCAGGAGTTCATTTTCTTCTTGCAGGTTCCACCTGTGTGCCATGAAGGGGAACGTGGATTGCATGGAGGTAATGCTGGCCCACGGAGCAGATGCTCTGACCACCGACGGCTCAGGTGAGAATATTTTCATGAATGTCTCAAAGAAGCAGGCTGCCCAATTTGAGTGGAAACCTTGAATCTACCTGGTTGGCCCGAATAGAGCTGTAGCACGCTACCTTTGGAGATACAGGTACTTCTCGATTTACAACTTCCTTGGAAGGCAAGTAACCCCATGTTTGTCTTCTTCTGATCTTCTCCACCCTAGGTCACACTGCGTTGCACCTCTCGGCAAAACACGGCCACCCCCAGTGTATCAGCAAGCTGTTGCAGGTAAGAGACGGCTACTCAGTTTTGCAAACTTCACAAGCAGAATTGTGTGTTGCCTTCTTCCAGGATGTCTTTTATTTATTTGTTTTTAACTTTGTCTTATTTTATGCTTCTCTTTCTTTTCAAATAAACTGTGTTTGACTGGGGTTAAATAAATAACTATAACTTTGTATAATGGATGGATGGATGGATGGATGGATGGATGGATGGATGGATGGATGGATGGATGGATGGATGGATGGGACAGACAGATGGTAGGTAGTTAGGTAGATGATAGACTGATGATAGACAGAAAGACAGGCGGTAGGTAGGTAGATGATAGATAGGAAGGTAGATGATAGGAAGGTAGATGGTAGGTAGGTAGGTAGATAGACGGATTGATATTAGATAGATAGATAAATATAGATAGATAGATGATAGATGATAGATACATAGATAGATAGATGATAGATAGATAGATAGAGAGAGAGAGAGAGAGAGATAGATAGATAGATAGATAGATAGATAGATGATAGAGATAGATAGATAGATAGATAGATAGATAGATAGATAGATAGATAGATGATAGATAGATGATAGATAGATAGATAGATAGATAGATAGATAGATAGATAGATAGATAGATAGATAGATAGATGATAGGCAGGCAGGCATCAGACTCCAACTTTCAGCGAATTTTTGACCCCAGATTTTTCTCTCTCACCTCTTAAGTCTTCCTGCCATGTTGATGTAGCCGATAGCCAGGGAAGGACCGCACTCCATCACGCCGGTAAGTTCTAGACTGGGGTGGACACAAGACTAAGGTTACTAGCAAGACCCTCTATCCCTGAAAGCATCTGCCCATCGCGCCGGATCAGATAAAGCAGGGATCACCGACCCTGGCAACTTCTAAGACTGATGGACTTCAGTTCCCAGAATTCCCGAGACAGCATGGCTGGCTGAGCTGAAGAATTCTGGGAGTTGAAATCCACAAGTGGTAAAAGTTGCCAGGTTTGGAGACCCCTGAGATGGAGGGCCTTTCCCTTAAGGGTTGTTATCTGGTGGGATGTCAGAACCTGTTTTTCCCCTCCAGCAGCAGCCCCTGTCCTAGGGAATCCCCTTCCCCTTGAGATCCAGTAGCCCCCACCCTGTTAGTTTTCTGGAAAGGTATAAGGAGCCGGTCTCCTGGGACAAGGTGAGTTGAAGCCTGAAGATGGCGCTGTTGGACTGAAGGAGAATGATTGGGCTGTCAGGTTTTTACCTCTTTTTTAAAAAAAATGTTTTGAGGGTTTTATTGTCATTGTCGGTAGAAAGAGTGCAGAGAAAGCAGGGGTGTCCAAACTTGGGAACTTTAAGACTTGTGGACTTCAACTTCTGGGAATTGAAGTCCACAAGTCTTAAAGTTCCCAAGTTTGGACACCCCTGTGATAAAGGCTCTGCTGGCTTAATCATAAAATGAACAGTTGAGGGAACTGGGTATGTCTAAGTCTAATGAAGAGAAGGACTAGGGGTGAGCGACTAATCTCCTGAAAAACCTTCAGTGACGGAGCATTCACTTCCTTGTGGCAAGCAGTTCCACTGGTTAATCATTCTAACTCTCAGGGAATTTCTTTTTAATTCCAGGTTGCTTCTCTCCTCAATTAGTTCTCACCCACTGCTTCTTGTCCTGCCTTCAGGTGCTTTGGAGAATAGTTTGACCCCTCGTGTCTGTGACAGCTCCTCAAATACTAAGACTGTAATCATGTCACTCCTGGTCCTTCTTTTCTCTAGCCAAACCCAATTCCTGCAACCTCCCTCCATAGGTTTTAGCCTCCAGTCTCTTAATCCAGGGCTCCCCAACCTGTGGGCTGTGGACCCCTAGTGGGCATGAGGTTTGCAACCGGGCTGTGGAAATGAGTGGAAGGTGCACACATGCGCAAGTACATCCTGGCTCGTGTCAGCAGTGGCAAGCACACATATGCTCCATTTAACTGAGTGGCAGGCATGCTTGCACCAATGTAGCTGTGTGTGCATGTATGCTTGCTGGCCTCTCACACAGAACCGTCCCCCCCACCCCCACCCCGCCGCCGCCAGTACACAAAGCTGTAAACGTTGTGCCTAATCCTCTTTGTTGCTCTTCTCTGCACTCTTTCTAGAGTGCTGTTAAGTAAGTAAGCTCCCCGTTAGGAGAGCGAGTATGCAGAGAAGCGTTAGGAGAGTGGTATGGAAGAACACGCACAAACCAGCATACAGGAACACCGAATAGTATAAAATATAGTAGTTTACTATGTGGAAATATGGAGGTATTCAGAGTTCAATTTACAGTCCAAGTCATACACGGTTCAGTCAGTTAGTTATCAATGTTCTCAGTTAAGGAATGATCCTTCGAACACGATCCAGTGTCTAATAATCAGTTCAGCACACAAAGCAGCTAACAGTAGCAAAAACACAGTACCTCAATACACGATCAGCATCTAACAAACAGAGAGCTAACAGTCATTCAGGCTCCCTCTTATGGCTGCTTGAGGTAACAGCAACCAATCACATTACAGCAGTACTTAAAGCTACAGTACTGCCATCCTGGTTTATATATTGCTAACCCAACTGTTAGCTTACATACCTAACAAGTGCCAACATTTTTTTTTTTTTTTGGTATTGTGGTAACCGAAAACGGATGCAGTCTTCCAAGTGTCGTGTTACCAAAACAGTTTCAAATGATACAATCTCTGTGTGAATGCAGCCTAGGATTGCATTGGCTTTTTTTGACCGCTGTTGCACACGGCTGGCTGATACTTAAGCCTTTTCCTTTGGAATTGCTTAAGCCTGGAAGTTGCATCCGTCCCCATGAAGCTTAAAAAACCGTAATACTGTCAGTTTACAACATGAAGGAATTTCTGAGCTTGGAAATTGCAGGAAAACTTACACAAGAATCCCCACAATTAGGAGCAGTGGTGGCGCAGTGGCTGGAATGCAGTATTGCAGGCTGATTTTGCTCACTGCCAGCAGTTCGATCCTGACCGGCTCAAGGTTGACTCAGCCTTCCGTCCTTCCGAGGTCGGTAAAAGGAGGACCCAGATTGTTGGGAGCAATATGCTGACTCTGTAAACCGCTTAGAGAGGGCTGTAAAGCGGTATATAAGTGCTGTTGCTGTTATTAATGAACACGGATGGATTCTCATTTGATTTATCTTTCAATGAAAACATGTTCCTGTTAAGAAAGTATATTCTGTTTCTCTTCCCACCCACCCCCCGCCCCCCAGCCATCCATGGGTCTATCTCTTGTTTGGAAATCCTTTGTGACTTCAAGGCTTCCTTGAACATCAAGGACCAGGTGAGTCTCCTTGTCCTCCATCCTGCCCGTTCAGGCTAAGTTGACAGGTTTCTGGTCTCCCTTCATTTTTGCTTCTGTTGTCCTCCCAACCAGATGAAAGCACTTGACCTCTGAACGCCTGACAAAAGGATGCATAATTTGTAAAAAAAAATATACATTTCCTCCTACTTCCTCCTGTTTCCTTTTCTACTTACCACCTTCTCTTTCTCTATCACTTTCTCCTTTTCTTTCTTCCTCCCATTCTCTTCCTTCTCTCCCTCCTGTTTTCTATGCTTTTCTTTTCTCTCCTCGTTTTTTTCTTTTCTCTTTCCACCATCTCCTTTTCTTCTTCCTCCTTTCCTTTTCTCCTTTCTGCCTTCTTCTTCCTCCACCTTTCTTCTCCTTCCTCATTTCCTTTTCTCCTCCTTTTTGCCTTCATCCTCCTGTTTCCTCTTCTCCTTCTTCTCTCTTCCTCTTCCTCCTCCCATAAGCAGTTCCTTCAAGGAAAGGAAGAACTTCCATGATGTTTTATGCTGAATGGTGAAGTTGCTATAATGAAGACGCAGGTGTTCTGACTGGCCAGGCAATGCTTTTCCCACTTTCTCCGGGCAGGATGGGGCAACCCCTCTGATCCTGGCGGCCAAGATGAACCATTCGGAGCTCTGCCGCTACTTGCTACACCGAGGAGCTGCTGTTAATGCCAGAGACCAGAAAGGCCGGTGAGAAAACTTGCGTGAAGCCAGGAGTTCAACTCTCTTGTTCCAAGTGACACAATGCGTCCACCTCATTATATTAGTTTATTTGGGATAAGCCACAGTGATAACGGGTGTCAGTTAATGCAGTGTAGATATGGAGGAGAAAATCAGTTCACCCAGACATTAATTTCAATCAATCAGAATAGGGGAAGGGAAGGGACCTTGGAGGTCTTCTAGTTCAACCCCCTGCTCAAACAGGAGGCCTTATAGCAGGACAGCCTAAACCAGGGGTGTCCAAACTTGGAAACTTTAAGACTTGTGGACTTCAACTCCCAGAATTCCCCCGCCAGCCTGGCGGGGGAATTCTGGGAGTTGAAGTCCACAAGTCTTAAAGTTTCCAAGTTTGGACACCCCTGCCCTAAACTGTGGGGCCCTTGGTTCTCTCTGAGCTTGGTGGCTTTCTTGCAGACATTTCATTACCATATTGGCAAACATCATCAATGCTAAACTGGAGTGGTGCTTGCAGTGGGAGGAAGAGGAGGATTGCAAAGTCCTTGGTTCTGAGCTTGGTGGCTTTCTTGCAGACATTTCATTACCATCCTAGGAAACATCATCAGTGCTAAACAGGAGTGGAGCTTTCAGGGGGAGGGGGGAGGAGGAAGAAAAGGACTGTGAAGCGCTTGGTTCCCTCTGAGCTTGGTGGCTTCCTTGCAGACATTTCATTACCAAACTAGGTAGCATTGTCAGTGCCGCTGGAGAGTCTCAAAGTTTTCAAAGAACCCAACTAACTAACCCTTGGTGGTATTTTGAGAGTTACTTGTGCAATACTGTCCTTGAGCTCCTCTCCTCGGATTGACGGTGCCCCTCTTTGCTTCAGAACAGCCCTGATGGTCGCTTGTGAGAACGGCAGCGTGGAGACAGTCGAAGCGCTTATCAACGGCGGCGCACGGGTCGGCCTGATTGACGCCACGGGCCGTGATGCCGCACACTACGGAGCCGCCACGGGCAATGCCCTCATTCAACATTATCTCCAAGAGGCTGCCCAGCGCCATTCTTGGGCCAGCGGTAAGACCCCCTTCCCGGATGCTAGTCCTGTTGAAGGAAGAGGGCTTTACTGGTTTATTGGGGCAGGGTCCTTGAAAGAGCAGTCTGAATGGCCAGGAAGAAACATACAATGTCCTTCAGCTGGATTGGAGGTGGGCTTTCTCCCCTCGAGTTGTCCTCTTGAAGGACTTTCCACATCCGAAGTCCTTGGTGAGCTTGGTTTTTTCTTGCAGACATTTCATGACCCAGCTAGATAACATACAATACAATACAATAGTAGAGTTGGAAGGGACCTTGGAGGCCTTCTAGTCCAACCCCCTGCCTAGGAAGGAAACCCTATACTGTTTCAGACAAATGGCTATCCAACATCTTCTTAAAGACTTCCAGTGTTGGGGCATTCACAACTTCTGGAGGCAACTTCTGTTCCACTGATTAATTGTTCTCACTGTCAGGAAATTTCTCCTCAGTTCTAAGTTGCTTCTCTCCTTGATTAGTTTCCACCCATTGCTTCTTGTTCTACCCTCAGGTGCCTTGGAGAATAGCTTGACTCCCTCTTCTTTGTGGCAACCCCTGAGATATTGGAACACTGCTATCATGTCTCCCCTAGTCCTTCTTTCTCTTAAGCTAAACATACCCAGTTCCTGCAACCGTTCTTCATATGTTTTAGTCTCCAGTCCCCTAATCATCTTTGTTGCTCTTCTCTGCACTCTTTCTAGAGTCTCCACATCTTTTCTACATCGTGGCGACCAAAACTGAATGCAAATATTCCAAGTGTGGCCTTACCAAGGCATTATAAAGTGGTATTAAGGCTTCACGTGATCTTGATTCTATCCCTCTGTTGATGGAGCCTAGGACTGTGTTGGCTTTTATGGCAGCTGCTGCACACGGCTGGCTCCTATTTAAATGGTTGTCCACTAGGACTCCAAGATCCCTTTCACAGTTACTACTACATCATTAGTACACTGGGTGTATCCGTGCATTTCGGTCATGAAACGTCTGGAAGAAAACCACCAAGCTCGGAGAGCACCAAGGACCTCATATTTTAACCCTGGGCTGCAAAGATTCCCCTCCATCGGTGCTACAGGTAGTCCTCGACTTACAACAGTTCATTTAGTGACCGTTCAAAGTTACAACAGCGCTGAAAAATATTGACTTGAGACTGTTTTTCACACTTAGGACCATTGCATCATCTCCAGGGTCACATGATAGAAAATTCAGATGCTTGGCAACTGACTCACATTTATGATGGTTGCGGCGTCCGCCCCAGAGTCACGTGATCCCCTTTGGCGACCTTCTGACAAGCGAAGTCCACGGGGAAGCCAGATTCACTGAACAGCCAGGTTACTAACTTAAAAACGGCAGTGATTCACTTAATGGCTGCAGCAAGAAAGGTCGTAACATGGGGCACAACTCACTTAGCAGCAGGGATTTGGGGCTCAATTGTGGTCATAAGTCGAGGACTACCTGTATGGCAGTTCACCCCAGGTCTGCTGCCGCCTTCTCCTCGGCAAGCGAAACCAAAGAGACCCCTGCCCAAATTTCCAGCCCCTCCTCCACCCACAGCTGTACTAAGCACTTGTACGTTCATATCCTAAGTGGCTTCATGTACGGAGACCCCAGGCAGCTATGGGTCTCCATAAGCCCCTTCCCCTGGCCTAGTCATCCGGCTGTTTCGTAGGGGCCCTGGGTCGGGGGGGGGGGACTCCTTTGGGTGCTTCAACCCCCCCCCCCCCCTCTCCCAAATGGGATGGTTCCTGGCCAGCCGTTCTTCCTGCTCCCTGGAAACATCCCTGTGATATTTCTGTCTTTTTTGCAGAGGAACAATCACCTGATCTCTCCTCTCAGGTAATCTTTTCCATTCCAAAAAGGGCTCATTGGCAGCAGCAGCAGCTGGGAGATCAACTCTTAACGCTCCTCCCTCCCTTCCCTTCCTTCTCATTCTCCCTCTCTTCTTTCTCCTCTCCCTTCCCTTCATCCCTTCCCCTCTCCCCCTGCCTCCCTTCGCATTCTCCCTCCTCATTCTCTTCTCTCCATCCCTCCCCTCCCTTCATCTCTTCCCCTCTCCCCCTGTCTTCCTTCGCATTCTCCCTCCCTTCTTTCTCCTCCCCCTCCCTCCCTCCCTCCTTTCTCCCTCCTTCCCTGCCTCCCTTTGCATTCTCCCTCCTCATTCTTCTCTACACCCCTCCCCTTCCTTCATCTCTTCCCCTCCCCTCCCTCCCCATTCTCCCTCCCTTCCCCTCTCCCCCTGCCTCCCTTCGCATTCTCCCTCCTCATTCTCCTCTACATCCCTCCCCTCCCTTCATCTCTTCCCCTCTCCCCTCCCTCCCCATTCTCCCTCCCTTCTTTCTCCTCCCCCTCCCTTCCCCTCTCCCCCTGCCTCCCTTCGCATTCTCCCTCCTCATTCTCCTCTACATCCCTCCCGTTCCTTCATCTCTTCCCCTCTCCCCTCCCTCCCTTCGCATTCTCCCTCCTTTCTCTTCTCTCCATCCCTCCCCTTCCTTCATCTCTTCCCTTTTCCCTTATTTCTCCCTCATTCCCCCTCCCTTCTCCTCTCGCCATCCCTCCCTCCTTTCTCCCTCCTTCCCTGCCTCCCTTTGCATTCTTCCTTTCACCCTCCCTCCCCTTTCTCTTCTCTCCATCCCTCCCCTTTCTCTTCTCTCCCTCCCTCCCCTCCCTTCATCTCTCCCGCCCCTCCCTTCTCTTTCTCCCTCCCTCCCCTTTTCCCCTTCCCTCTCTTTCCCTTCTTTCTCCCTCCCTCTCTTTCCCCTGTCTTCCTCCCTCATTCCTTTTTCTTTCCTCTCCCTCTCCTTCCATGTTTCTCTCCATCCCTCAGGCTTCCTCCTCCCGACAATCTCTCTGCAAGGAGAAGAGCAACAGTCCAAGGAAGCGGAAGGCACCCCAGCCGCCCAGCAGTAACCCCAACCAGGTAGGCAGCCGATGGGTTCGTGTGCCCACAGGGCCCATTGCGAAATGAGAGCCCACGTGTGTTTTTGGCTGAAAATGCACCATTCCGGCCTGGAGGAGAATTGACTGGGATATCCAGGGCTCCTGGCTTAACCAGAAAGCGGGAAAGTATTCTGGAAGGTGGAAATGGTTAGTTTTCCCATTAGAAGAGAGTCTCTGTAGCCCAGGGATGGATTGTGGAGTCCTTGGTGCTCTCTGAGCTTGGTGGGGTTTTTGCAGACGTCTCGTTACCCAACTAGGTTACATCATAAGTATTACAAGTGAGTAGGTTGGAGGAGGAGGAGGAGGAGGAGGAGGAGAGCTGTAGGGTCCTTGGTTCCCTTTGAGCTGGATTGTTTTCTTGCAAACATTTCATTACCCAACTAGATAACATCATCGGTTCTAGTGAGTGTGGGATTTATCCTATCAGTTTTGTTTCCTCCTTCATTCATGTATCGTCTGCTGTTGGTCTTTTGCTCTCCTCCTTTATTGTCCCCTTTTGAATGGGTTGTAATTATCTCTATATGTCGATCGATGGCTTCCAGGAGTTCCCCACCGTTTTTAGACTTGGCTTAATCTCTGATGTGAACACAGGTACTCCTCAACTTACGACCGCGACTGAGCCCGACATTTATGTGGCTCCACGAGACAGTTGTAAAGTGAGTTTTGCCCCCATTTTATGACTTTTCCTGCCGTGTTTGCTAAGTGAATCACTGCAGTTGTTAAGTCAGTAACACGGCTGTTAAGTGAATCCGGCTGTCCCCGTGGACCTTGCTTGTCAGAAGGTCACAAAATGGGATCATGTGACCCCGGGACACTGCGACCGTCATAAACATGAATCGGTTGCTATGTGTCTGAATTTTGAACGTGTGATCATGGGGATAATTCAAAAATCATGAGTATAACCATGTTAGTAACTTAAAGGCTGCAGTGATTCACTTAACAACAGCGCCCAGAAAGGTCGTAAAATGGGGCAAAACCAAAAAAGCTCACCCGACTATCTTCCTTGTTTCAAGGGGGATCGAGAAGCCTACGAGGAGATCGCACGGCTACGGCAGGAGAGGGCTGAGTTTCTCCAAAAGATCCGGGGATTGGAACAGCTCCAAGACAAACAGAAACAGGAAGTGAGTGTTTGAAGAAAGACCCTGGAGGAAGATGCTAGAACCAAGCTCTCTTAGAAAACTCAGCATAAGAGCCGTGGTGGCTCAGTGGCTAAGACGCTAAGCTTGTCGATCAGAAAGGTCGGCAGTTCAGCAGTTCGAATTCCTAGTGCCGCATAATGGAGTGAGCTCCCGTTACTTGTCCCAGCTTCTGCCAACCTAACAGTTCAAAAGCACGTAAAAATGCAAGTAGAAAAATAGGAACCACCTTTGGTGGGAAGACAGCAGCGTTCCGTGCGCCTTCAGTGGAGTTATGCTGGCCACATGACTACAGAGATGTCTTCGGACAGTGCTGGCTCTTCAGCTTTGAAACAGAGATGAGCACCGCCCCGTAATGATGGGAACGACTAGCACATATGTGCGAGGAGAACCTTTACATTTATCTATCTATCTATCATCTATCTATCTATCTATCTATCTATCTATCTATCTATCTATCTATCTATCTATCTATCTATCATCTATCTATCTATCATCTATCTATCTATCTATCTATCTATCTATCTATCTATCTATCTATCTATCTATCATCTCCTACCTATCTACCTACCGCAGGGTTATCAAATTCAATTTCATTGAGGGCCACATCAGGGCTGTGTTTGACTTCAGACTCTGCCAGCAAAAATGGGCTACTGAACTCCATTTTCGGCTATGACAACCTCCTGCAACCCTCTGCCAACAAAAGCAGAGCTCAGGAGGGCAACCCGTGGCCCTCCGTGTCAGGGTGGAAATTCAGCCCTGTTCCCCTCCTGGGGTAATTGTATTTAATGAGGGATGAAGCGTGGTTTTTCCTTGAAGTATACTTCATAATTAAGAAAAATAAACCCGAGATATATATTCTAAGAAACACATTTTATTGTAAAGAAAATGAAAACAAAACTTACTAGCTAATGATTACATTTTGGCAGCGTTCCTGCCTACCTTCTTGGAGGGCGAACAAAAAAAAAAGATATACCGTATATACTTGAGTATAAGCCGACTCGAGTATAAGCCGAGACCCCTAATTTTACCCCAAAAAACTGGAAAAAGTTATTGACTCGACTATAAGCCGAGGCTGGGAAATGCAGCAGCTCACGGTAAATTTCAAAAATAAAAATACAGGTAGATAACAATAAAATTGCTTTAATTGAGGCATCTGCGGGGAGCTGCCTCCTCTTCCTCCTTTGTTTCCAGTTCGGGGGAAGCCAGAAGAAGAAGGAGGTAGATCCTTCTTCACCTGCCCCATCTTTCCTTCTTCCCCGGGAGCACCGATAAGACCAGGCAATTGTGTCCCCCACCCTTCCCTCCACGCTGCTGGCGCCCTTGCTTTATTTGAGTGCATCGCTGCTGCTTTCCTTTCTCGTCCCCACTTATGCCATTCTGAGTCCTCGCTTTCCTTGCCCTGTGCGCGTTTTGTATTTTACGAGCGTCCTTCTGGTTCAGAATTGGTTTGCAGCCATTTCACACGAAGCCCCGAATTTTCTTTCAGCAGAAAGTTCCCTGGGGACCGTGCATCGCTAGCCATTCTTCTCACCAGTGGCGTAGCGTGGGGGGTGCAGGGGGGGCCGGCCGCACCGGACGCAACATCTGGGGGGGCGCCCTGACTCGCCCTGTGCCGCCCTTTGCCAGACTGTGGCCGTCTCTTTCCACGCCCGGCTCGGCCCGCCAACTAAGCTCCCCGTCCCCGGCCCGCCCAGGACCCTCCTGCGCACCGCCTACCTCCCAGCGGACCCGCCGTGCCGCCCCCGCGGGAGCCGAAGGAGAGCGGCGCTGCACTCCGTCTGCCCGCCGCTGCAACGCCACCGCGTCCTCCCGCTCTGCCTGGAGCGCCCCGGGAAGCCGGCGCCTTCCCGAAGCCCCCGGTGCGCCTCCCACCCCCGCGGCACCTGCTTCCCTTCAGTCGAGCCTTTTCCCGCTGCCCTTCGAGCTCCTCCTCGGGAGGAAGGCAGGAGGCCAGCATGGAGAGGGAAAGGCTCGACTGAAGGGAAGCAGGTGCCGCGGGGGTGGGAGGCGCACCGGGGGCTTCAGGAAGGCGCCGGCTTCCCGGGGCGCTCCAGGCGGAGCGGGAGGACGCGGTGGCGTTGCAGCGGCGGGCAGACGGAGCGCAGCGCCGCCGGCTTCCCGGGGCGCTCCAGGCGGAGCGGGAGGACGCGGTGGCGTTGCAGCGGCAGGCAGACGGAGCGCAGCGCTGCCGGCTTCCCGGGGTGCTCCAGGCAGAGCGGGAGGACGCGGTGGCGTTGCAGCAGCGGGCAGACGGAGCACAGCGCCGCTCTCCTTCGGCTCCCGCGGGGGCGGCGCGGCGGGTCCGCTGGGAGGTAGGCGGTGCGCAGGAGGGACCTGGGCGGGCCGGGGCCGGGGAGCTTAGTTCGCGGGCCGAGCTGGGCGTGGAAAGAGACGGCCACAGTCCGGCAAAGGGTGGCGCAGGGCGAGTCAGGGCGCCCCCCCAGGTGTTGCGCCTGGTGCGGCCGGCCCCCCCTGCACCCCCCACGCTACGCCACTGGGTGAAGCCGCCAAAGCTCCTGCTGGCGTCCCTACCCATGGCAGCGGTGCTTCCCCCTCCGCTCGGAGCAGCTGAGCTGGGCCCCGTGTTACCCCTGCCGCCTCCTTCTTCGCCGTGCTTTTGAGGAGCCATGAGGCCGTGGGAGCCAGTAGGAAGGTGGCGGAGGGGGTGGGAGCGATCCCGGAAGCACCGAAGCCTCGGTGTTCTTTTTTTGTTTTGTTCACTGGAGTATAAGCCGAAGTGGATTTTTCAGCCCAAAAAGTGGGCTAAAAAATTCAGCTTATACTCAAGTATATACGGTATATGGAATGTGGACATGCTTAGTGAGCTTAGTGATACGAGTCAGATCAGTCTACCGTATGTCTTAGAGTTTAAGCACAGCTGGCAAACAAAAAACGCAGTGACACTCCTGAACTCTATTTTCATTGGCAGAAGCACCGCGGGCTGGTCCTTCACTGTTTCCAGGGTGGCCCTGCTGGCCAGATCTAAGCAACCGGTGGGTCGGCTCTGTCCCCAGGCAGTGAGTTTGACACCTCTGATCTACTACCTTCTCTCTCCCTCTCCCCCCTCTCCCTTTCTCTCCCTCCCTCTTTCTCCCCCTCTCTCTTTCTCTTCTACTCTCTCTCCCCTTTCTCTCCCGCTCTCTTTCTCTCTCTCTTCCTCCCTCTCTTTCTCTCTCTCCTTGATGCTGTGTTTGACCTCCAAGGTCGAACAGGCACATTAAGGGTAACAAAGAGAAGTCCCACGTCCATGCATTTCCTCCAAAGCTTGGATTGACCCACAAATTTGGGGCAAAAAGAAACCATGTTTCAGAAATTAAAGGCACACTAAAAGAGGTCCACTAACTCACCTATTTCCCATTGCCTACAGGTAGTCTTCGACTTACCGACTGATAATTCTATGCTTTATTTTACTTTCTGGTCATCCAGGATTGGGAAGAGGGGTTTCAAAAGATCCTTTAATAAATCAGATTTTTCCCCCCGCTGGCAATGACTTTACCTCTTTTCCTCTCTTTTTTTTTTGCCTCTGGCAGCATCTGGAGATTCAGAATGGCTCCCTGCCTATTCTGGAGAAGCAGGTGAGTCTTATTTTGGAGCAGGAGAACCCAAAGATGCTAGACAGGTGATTGAACTTATGATGCCACACACTACAGCATGATAATCCCAGTGATGCAATGAGCCTAATGGCTGTCACTACGTTATTTTGTTTGTCTACTTGAGCCTCTATTATGAGTTATACTGTAGAGAAGTTTTTCTTATCTGACAATGATTTATTGCGCATGCTTCTTAACACGTTTTCATATACACCACACATTCCAGAGACTTCTTTCCTTTTGATCTTTGTTCGTCTTCAAGAAGGCGGACAACATTTGTTTCTTGCCAAAATGTAACAATTAGATAGATTTGTTTATTTTCTTATTTTGTTATTTTTGTATTAAAGCTTGTTTTTTTTAAATTAGAACATGTTCTCGGATTTTATTTTAATTTTCGCTTCTTGAAGATATGCCTGCTTGGAAAAGCCGTCGGTCTAAGCCTCATTAGTTCAGGGTGAAATTTTCCCCCTGACAATGGCGTCTTGCTAATTGGAATGGAATATAGAATAGAATATAGAATGGAATGGGATGGAATAAAGAATGAATAGAAGGGACCTTGGAGGTCTTCTAGTCCAACCCCTTGCTTAGCCAGGAAAACCTATACCATTTCAGACAAATGGTCATCCAATGGTTATCTTAAAGAGATTCTTAAATTATGGCATATTTAATACAGGTAGCCCTCGACTTACACCCCAAATGCAGGCAAGCGGGCGGGCAAGAAGAAAGAAAGAGAAGGAAGGAAGGAAGGAAGGAAGGAAGGAAGGAAGGAAGGGAGGAAGGAAGGACCGAATGCCTATAAGTGACCCCAAATGTTCAAACCAGAAGCCATCTTTTGGCTTGTGGTGACTTGCAGTTCACCCTAGCAGTGATTGAATTGAATTGAATTTATTGAATTTATAGACTGCCCCCTCTCCTCGAAGGGACTCGGGGCGGTGTACAGACAACAAGATAAAAACCATATACAAAATAACTAATCTTAAATACCCCTAAAATCAGATTAAATGTTAAGCTGTACAGTAATAAAAATTAAAAAACAACCTAAAAAACCTACCCCTAAAAATTTAAAATACAGGCTAGAAAGATGAAAACTACGGTTAGGCCAGGCCAGCTAAGTGGAACAGGTGGGTCTTAAGTTTCTTGCGGAAGGAGCGGAGATCGGTGGTTATTCTAATGTCAGGGGGGAGGTCATTCCAGAGGGTCTGGACCATCACAGAGAAGGCCCTACTCCTGGGCGTCGCCCGCTGGCACTACCTAGTGGACGGCACCCGGAGGAGTCCCTCCCTGTGAGAGCGAATCGGCCGCAGGGATGTATGGGGTAGGATGCGATTCCGCAAATAACTAGGTCCTGTGCCATGGAGCGCTTTAAAGATGGTAGTCAACACCTTGAAACGCACCCGAAAAGCCGCAGGTAGCCAGTGCAGCCCGCGCAGGAGAGGTGTTACATGGGAGTACCTAGTACCTCCCATGATTGCCCGCGCGGCCGCATTCTGGACCAGCTGCAGCCTTCGGGTGCATCTCAAGGGATTGACCCTCTCATTGGGGATGTGTCGATCGGAAGCCTCTTTCCTATTGCAGATTCAAAATTCCACTTTCCTGGTTTCCATCAGCAAACTCCAAAGCCTGTCTTAGTCGAGTTTGGCGTCTTGTGTGAAGTCAACTGGCCAATAACTCTAAAGTACATTAGGGACTCTGTATCTAGGATTTTCACCTAAGCTCAGAAGAAGTCATCAGATACCCAAATAGGCGAGCGTCACAATCGGAATAAAATCTTTGGGTTTGTTGTTGTTGTTGCCTAACCAGGTAGCGGATCTCCAAAACCAACTGGCGGAGGCAGCAAACGAGAAGGAAAATCTTAAGAAGGAACTGGAGGTGCTGCGAAGCCAGCTTTCATTATGTGAGGTACCGAACGAGGATTTGAGGATCACGTCATTCCTTTAAGACAGGGGTGTCCAAAGTTGGCAACTTTAAGACTTGTGGACTTCAACTCCCAGAATTCCCCAGCCAGCAGAGCTGGCTGGGGAATTCTGGGAGTTGAAGTCCACAAGTCTTAAAGTTGCCAACTTTGGACACCCCTGCTTTAAGATGAGCTTGAGATGCGAGCTGTCCAGCCCCTCGATAGTCCAGTCAAAGCAGGGGGCGCCAGGCTGCAAAATCCAAGCAAGACATTTTGTGACTCTTCCAAAGGAGGTTTCATTAGGGTTCCTCCCCCGTGGACGGAATCAGGCTAACATTTCCCCATCATAAAGCATCACCCAACGTCGCCTTGCAGAGAGATGAGTGGCAAACGAACGCAACAAATAATAATTGAATAGATAAAATGTATGCTCTGGGAACCGTTAGGGAGGAGCTGTCTTCTTTATCGTTACATAAACCATCTGAACGGCGTTGCCTCTTGCTCCTCTACACCCCCATCTGATGGAAGAGAATATTTGCAGCTGTGGTGTCCTTGGTGCTTTCTGAGTTTGGCTGTTTTCTTGCAGGCGTTTTGCGACATGAGTAGGGAACATCATCAGTGCTAGAAGGGAGGAGGAGGAGGACTGTGTGGTCCTCGATGCGTTCTGAGTTTTGCGGGGGGGGGGTTTGGCAGACATTTTATGACAAGACTAGGGAACATCATCAGAGCTAAAGGAGGAAGAGGAGGAGAATGGTGGGGTCCTTGGTCCTTTCTGAGCTTGGCTGCTTTCTTGCAGATGTTTCCCTATGCACTGATGATATTGCCTAGTTTGGTAGTGAAATGTCTGCAAGAAAACATCAAGCTCAGAAAGCACCAAGGATCCCACAGTCTTTCTTCTCCTCCTCTCCCAAAACCAGTGGTGGCTTCTTACCAGTTCAGACTGGTTCGGCCAAACCAGTAATAGCTTGGCGGCCTGGATCGCTGGAACTGGCAGCGACCAAGGCCTGCCACCCCCCTCCCCCGAACCAGTTCTCATTTTCCAAAATAATTGTCTTTTCCTTGATCCAAACGGAGTCTGTCGGCTCCTCTTCTTCTCTGTAGAAAATCTCCCATCCCGTCTTCTCTTTGTGCAGAATGAGAAGGAAAACACCAGCTATGATGTTGCAACCCTGCAGGACGAAGAGGGGGAACTGCTGGACTTCCCAGGTAAGGCTGGGTCTTCATCCGTTGGCAGAGAACAGGTAGTCCTCAACTTGCAACGGTCCATTTAATTCGAAGTTACA
Organism: Natrix helvetica; assembly: GCF_964273705.1. NCBI lineage: Eukaryota > Metazoa > Chordata > Lepidosauria > Squamata > Natricidae > Natrix > Natrix helvetica. The sequence continues at coordinate 6,429,682 of NC_138548.1, forward strand.
ATGAAAACAAAGTTGACTTATGACCGTTTTTTCAGACGGCCATTGCAGCCTGCCCACAGTCCCGTGAACAAAATTTGCCTGCTTCACAACTGACTCACATTTGCAGGGTCACGTGGTGTTGAGATGACCTGTGTTCCATATATTTGCACACTTCTTTTTAACAACTTAAAAAGGGATTTTTGACCCTTTTCACACTTATGACCGTTGCGGCTTCCCCGTAGCCATGTAATCAAACTTCAGACTCATATTTATGGCTATTGCAGTGTCCTGGAGTTGTGGGGTCTCCTTTTGTGACCTTCAGACAAGCAAAGTCCATGGGGGAAGCCAGATTGGCTAAACAACCGGGTCACTCACCTATCAACTGCAATGTTTCGCTTAATGACGGTGGCAAAAACGGTGGTAAAACGGGGCGAAACTCACTGAACAAACATCTGACTTAGCAACAGAAATGGGCTCAATGGTGGTCGTAAGTCAAGGACTATTATTGTAACTTTAGCCAGGATGGGCTTCTCCACCAGCTTTAATTTATGTATTTTTTTGCACGTTTTCATCCCCCCCCCCCCCCCCCCGTTTCATCTTCTTCTTTTCCTTTTAGGAACTGCTGAGCTTCTCTCCAAGAAAAGCTTCACTGCCTCCACGGAAGAACTTCTAGCAAGTCTGCAGGGACAGATAGAGTCCCTAACTCAGAAGAACAAAAAATTAATGGAAAAAATACAGGTAAATCCTAGCTTTGCCCATGTGGGGCATTTAAATGGCCTGGCCCATTTATAGTCCCATTTGTACCTCCTGGCAAATATTTTACCCTGGGATAGTTTTTAGGGGTGTTTCTAACGTATTTTTAAATTTTTAAAATTTTAAATCTAACTTTAACTATTGTACAGTAAACTATTGCTACCTCCTCCAGCCACATCTATATTTATTTTATATTTATATTATGTATATTTACTGTTTTTAATATGACTGTACACCGCCCCGAGTCCCTTCTGGGAGAGGGGCGGTCTAGAAATCAAATAAAAGTTAAAGTTAAAAGTTAAAGTTAAGGGCATTTAACGTATTTTTTAGAGTATAAGACGCACCGGAGTATAAGATGCACCTTAGTTTTGGGGGAGGAAAATAAGAGGGGGGGGGGAAATCTGCCTACCAGGTATTCATCTCGCTAGCGTCCTTAGTGTGGTCAGCTTCAGCACATAATTTTCTGGTTTTGAACATGCGCACACAGACGCTTTTTATCCCCTGGTTGGGGGATAAAAAACAGCTTCTAAAGCACAGCTGATTGTCAGAGAGAGCAGTAATGAGAAATGCAGGCAAAGCACGGAAGATCGCTTCACTCGTTAGTGCCTCATTAGGGCTGCAAAAAAGCTTCGAAAAAGCTACATATGGAGTATAAGACGCAGCCAAATTTTCAGCCTCTTTTAGGAAGGGGGGGGGAGGAAGTGTGCATCTTATACTCCGAAAAATATGGTACTCACCTGCTGTGGAGAAATATTGTTTGCATTAAGCAACGATAAACTACAAGTAGCCGTTGTCGACTTGCAACAGTTCATTTAGTGACCTTTCCAAAGTTACAACAGCACCGAAAAAATTGTCTTATGGCCATGTTTCGCCTGCATGACTGTTGCAGTATCTCCATTGATCAGGTGATCAAAATTCAAACAATTAGCCACTGGCATGTACTTATGACAGTTGCAGCATCACAGGGAAGATCTTTGTGATCTTCTGGCAAGCAAAGTTGATGGGGAAGCCAAATTCACTTAACAATTACTGATTCACTTAACAACTGTGGCAGGACAGGTCCTAAAATAGGGCGAAAACTGTCTCGCTGTAGCGACGGAAATTTGGGGCTCAATTGTGGTTGTTAAGTCAAGGAATAACAATATTTCATTGTTATTGTAAACAACAATAAATTCCCCTTTAGGATTAACCACGGAAGGCAAAACCCAGACTAACGGAAAGTATCGGTCAAAAGCTGAGGACTAGCTTCATGCATGCAGCACGGTCACCGAGGCTGTGCGTTTAACTCTCTCTTGAACACGTTTGTGGAGTTTTTTTCCTCACTCTGTATCCAATAAATCAAATCTCCGTTTTGTGTAGGTTCTGGAGCATGACGAGAAAGACCTGAGCGAGGCTGATGCTTCCGGGGACTTCATCCCTATCATTTTGTACGACTCGCTGAGATCCGAGTTCGAGAAGCTGAAAGGGCAGCAGCTGGAGGCTCAAGAGCTTCTGAAGTCCCTGGAAAGCAATGGAACAGATGGCAGCCCTCGTAAGCTCGTCTCAGCTGAGGCTTACGAACAGCTGAAGGACGATTACGAGAAGGAAATTGCGGACCTTAAAGAAGCTTTGGAGAAGATCAGCCTGCTGGATGATCAGATCAGAGAGAACCGAGCGACGGAAAGTAAAGCCGGCTCGGAGCCGGAAGGAAAAAGCAAATTCAACCCGGTAACCCGAAAAGAGATGGAGGAGCTGATGAACGAGCTGAGCAAGACCCAGGAGAAATATCAGGCCGCTTTGGCTGAAGTCAAGCTCCTTGAGGAACAGATTGAACTAGGCATCTTGTCCGTGGAGGACAAAGACGCTGCGGAGAGTTCCAGAATTGAACTCGAGACGGTCAAGGCCGCTCTGCACAAGACTCGGGAGGAGCAGAAGGAGCAAGATCAGAAGATGAAGGATTTGGAAGGGCTGCTCAGGGTCCAAGAAGAAAAAGGGGCCCAAAACTACGATGAGATGAAAGCCACCGTTGGTGCCTCCTTGGATGCCATATCCCAGGAGAAAGAGGCCCTTCTAAAGAGATGCACCTCTGCGGAAGCAGAACTAAGAGAACTGAGGGCCTCCTTGGAGGAGGAAAGGCACGAGGTGCTTGAAGGAAGCTCTTCGGTCAGCCAGGCCCTTCAGGAGGAGACCAGCAAGCTGCGAGAGCAGCTGAAGGCCATGACGAAGCAACACGAAGAAGTGAAGGCTCACGTCGAGGAGCTCCGAGAAGGCCGGGAGAAGCTGGAAGAGGAGCTTCAAGCGACCAAGGAGAGGCTGGCCTCTCAGTGCGTCTCTAGAGTGGAGCACGAAGGCATGGTGGAGAAGTTGAAGGCCACCCACTCTGGGGCTGAGAAGAGGCTGCTGGAAATGAAAGAGAAGTACACCTCCACCCAGACCGAGCTGGCAGAACTTCAGAAGACCACTGAGGCTTACAGGCAAGAGTCGGTACCCCTGGCTGAGCATGCCCGGGCTAAGGAGGCCTTGGAGGGAACCTTGTGGGAGTTGAAGGCCAAAGGAAAGCTGTTGGAGCAGGAGCTGAAAGCCAAAGCCCGGGAGGCCTCCCATCTCCAGGCCCAGCTGGATGAGGTCCGTCAAGGCGCCGTCTCCAAGGAGTCCCACGAGCAGCTCAGGGCCACCTCACAGGCCGAAATCGAGGCTCTGAAGGCGAAGCTGACCGACCTGGGCTGCAAGCACGAACGGACCTGCACCGAAGTCTTCCAGGTGCAGCGGGAGGCCCTCTTCATGAAGAGCGAGAAGCACGCGGCCGAGGCGCAGCTATCCGCTGCCGAGAAGCAGTTGCAAAGCCTGCGGGCTGAGTCTGAACGTCTCCAGGAGCTACACAGCCACATCGAAGACTCAGCCAAGCTGGTCAAAGAGAAAGACAAGAAGGTGAGTCCTATTTAGGCCGAGAAGGTGCCCTCAGGCTTCTCCTATTGCCTCCAGTTTGTTCACCAAGATATACAAAAAAATGGGGAGACTCTGGAAAGAGTGCAGAGAAGAGAAACAAAGATGATTAGAGGACTGGAGGCCAAAACATATGAAGAACGGTTGCAAGAACTGGGTATGTCCAGTCTAATGAAGAGGAGGGGTGATATGATAGCAGTCTTCCAAAATTTGCAACTCCATACCACTACCCATCATCCTTGTTTAAGCAGGTCCTTAAAATTCCCAGGCCTTGGATTCAAGTAAGTGGGGGACTCCTTGTGGGGATGTTCTGGTTCTTTCAACCAATTCACTCTTTTCCTCCCATATATATTTTGGGATATTTTAGAAGACCTGAAGACCAAATCTCACAAATGAAATTGTGGAGGGATGTGGGAAAATGAAGGATAAGAGAACACGATAGTGGACAACTTTTTTTATTTGAGCAGGGGTTTGGGCTAGAAGACCTCCAAGGTCCCTTCCAACTCTGTTATTCTGTTTCCTCCACCAAGTTTTCTTTTCAAGAGATAAAGAGGTCTTACACAACCATTATTCTCTTGGTATAAATCAGAGATGTCCAACCCTGGCCACTTTAAGACTAGGGAATTCTGGGAGCTGAAGTCCACAAATCTCAAAGTGGCCAAGATTGGACACCCCGGTGTAATCTGAAATTAGCTGAAATTCCTTCTCATTTTTTTTAAAATCTCAGGCCTTAATTCCTTTGACTTACTTTTTCTCACTCCTTTTCTGGGCTTTGCCTACTGTTGCTTACGTCAAGGGTATGGATATTTGGGTCTTTTCCCGTGTAAGATTGAGTTTGTCTTGGCAACGTTTCGGCGAGGTCTCACTCGCCATCTTCAGGCTGGTTTTTTCGGCTTAAAGCGTGGTCGGAGTGGCTGTCTTTCTATAAATCTTGGTGGGGGTGTGTGGAGTGCTGGCTTTGTTTCAGTAACTGGAATGATTGGTTGTGTGGTTGTATCATGATTGATAGATTGGTGCTGGCTGGGTGTCCGTTGTTGTTTCATGTTGTAACGGCCTGGGTGGTGGGTGGGGCTCATTTGTTGACTAGGGCTGGTTTCCAGATGTCTGGTAGGCGGGAGGTATCGTCACGTTTATTCATGTTGTTTATTCAATTTTGAAGGAACCAAATTAATCTCCAAAACTGAACACTTCACCAAGGGAATAATTATGGAAGCCATTGAAATAGAGAAACACCCCCACAACATGAATAAACGTGACAATACCAGACATCTGGAAATATATATGCATGCACACACACACACACACACACACACACACACACAGAGTATATATCTGCCCACTGGCAGAGAGATCAATTGAGCATCAAGCAGAAGAATCCAGATGTGTGTGGCTTACTGGGTGTGAAACATAATGCTTGCCTTGGTGTCACTATTTCCTTTCCTTCCTTGGCAGATCACAGAGCTCTCCAAAGAGGTCTTCAAGCTGAAAGAAGCTCTGAAGGATCTTTCGGAGCTGTCCAGTGGTGCTTCCCCTAAAGGGATCTTCTCACCAAAGGCAGAGAGCGAGCTGGAGATAGCTACCTTCCAAAGGAGAATTAAAGATCTGGAGCAGCAGTTGATTGTGAGTATCTTACAAAGCAAGGAGAGGAGAATTAAGTAGAGGCTCAAAGAGTCGTTTTAGGAAGGTCCATCAAGCTCAATTGTTTGATTCCTTCCACTTCAGATGGGTCTGGTGTTCCAAAAAGGGAGTAATGTATTGGTAAGACCACATTTGGAATAGCACATAGACTTACATATATTAGACTTCACAGTGCTTTACAGCCCTCTCTAAGTGGTTTACAGAGTCAGCCTATTGTCCCCCAACAATCTGGGTCCTCATTTTATTGACTTTGGAAGGAGGGAAAGCTAAGTCAACCTTGAACTGGTCAGGATCGAACTGCTGGCAGTGAGCAGAGTCAGCCTGCAATGTTGCATTCTAACTACCATGGAGCTTGCATCAGTTTTGGTTGCCATGATACAAAAAAGACGTTGACACTGTAGAAAGAGTGCAGAGGGGACTAAAACATAGGAAGAACAGTTGCGGGAATTGGGTATGACTAGTCTAGAGAAAAGAAGGACCAGGAGAGACATGAGAGCAGTGTTCCAATATCTAAGGGGCTGCCACAAAGAAGAGGGAGTCAAACTATTCTCCAAAGTATCTGAGGGTAGTACAAGAAGCAATGGGTGGAAACTAATCAAGGAGAGAAGCAACTTAGAACTGAGGAGAAATTTCCTGACAGTGAGAACAATTAATCAGTGGAACAGAAGTTGCCTCCAGAAGTTGTGAATGCCCCAACACTGGAAGTCTTTAAGAAGATGTTGGATAGCTATTTGTCTGAAACAGTATAGGGTTTTCTGCCTAGGCAGGGGGTTGGACTAGAAGACCTCTAAGGTCCCTTCCAAATCTACTATTGTATTATATTATTGTATTATTGTATTCTCCAAAGTACCAGCAGGCAGGACAAGAAACAGTGGATGGAAACTAATCAAGAAGAGAAGCAACCTGGAATTAAGGAGAAATTTCCTAACAGTGAAAACAATTAATCAGTGGAACGACTTGTCTCCAGATGTTGTGAATGCTCCAATACTGGAGGTTTTAAAGAAGATATTGGACAACCATTTCTCTGAAATAGTATAAGGTCTCCTGTGTGGGTAGGGGGTGGAACTAGAAGACCTCCAAGGTCCCTTCCAACTATTATTCTGTTAAAATCACACTTCCAGATGAGATAGAGATGACCTGGGCTCCATGTAGTTGCCTAGTTCTTTTAACAGCTTGATGGCATGTACAGTAACTAACCAACCAACCAACCAACCAACTAACCAACCAACCAACCAACCAACCAAAAGCCCTTGGCCAGGACTATACCTTGCTTGAATAAAAGGAAGACGTTCGCATGAGATGGAACCAGTTAGATGAGACAGGACCAACTCTTGAAGTTGTGATGGTTAGGTAAACGCCTCTGAAAAACCCAATAGAATAGATAGAATTCTTTATTGGCCAAGTGTGATTGGACACACAAGGAATTTGTCTTTGGTGCAGATGGTCTCAGTGTACATCAAAAGACAAGATACATTCATCAAGAATCATACAGCCCTTAATGATCGTCATAGGGTACAAATAAGCAATCAGGAAACAATCCATATCAATATAAATTGTAAGGATACAAGCCACAAAGTTAACAGTCCTGCAGTCATAAGTGGGAGGGGATGGGTGACGGGAACAATAAGAAGACTAATACTAATGCAGCCTTGGTGAATGGTTTGACAGTGGTGAGGGAATTATTTGTTTAGCAGAGTGATGGCGTTTGGGGAAAAATTGTTCTTGTGTTTACTTGTCTTGGTGTGCAGTGCTCTATAGCATCATTTTGAGGGTAGGAGTCGAAACAATTTATGTCCAGGATGCAAGGGGTCTGTAGATATTTTCACGGCCCTCTTTTTGACTCGTGCAGCGTACAGGTCCTCCATGGAAGGCAGGTTGGCAGCCATTGGTTTTTCAGCAGTTCTAATTATCCTATGAAATCTGTGTCTGTCTTGTTGGGTTGCAGAACCAATCCAAACAGTTATAGAGGTGCAGATGACAGACTCAATAATTCCTCTGTAGAATTGTATCCTATAAGAACAATGTCCTGTAAGAAAATTTAAAAACCCTAGAATCTTAGTAGGATGGAGAATAACTAATTGGGAATCCCATTAATAACCGAATAAACTCACCTGGTAAAATTTGGAGATGTTTGTAATTGCAGCGAATTCCACCTGAAATAGTCTCAGCTGAAACGATTTAATTCCTTTTAATTCCCTTTTTGTACTAGGAGTCTGAGCGACGTCATAACAATATCATCTCTTTGTACAGAGGACATCTTCTTTATGCTATACAGGTGAGTTGGCCCAGGTCTTTTTAGTGGCTGACAGCGAGTTAGAAATATTTCATAGGAGGGTGGGAAAAGAAGAAGAAGAACCTGGAATATGTTTGCTGAAGTTCTCAAAGTTGAGAGGAGGGGGCTAGAGGACTGAACTGCCGTTTGAGTGTTGGGACACAGCTAGTGACAAGGATCCAGTTGGTGGGTCTGGAAGTGAATGTGAGAGCACGCAGAGGGGTTGCCTGGACATCTAGAATAGAGGTCTTCTAGTCCAGCCCCCTGCTCACGCAGGAGAGCCTATAACATTTCAGATAAAGTGATTGTCTAGACCAGGTGTGTGAAACTCAAGGCCCAGGCCCCGGATCCAGCCCACAGGGTGCTTAGATCCAGCCCACGGTGCCGCCCTGGAAACAACTAAGGACCGGCCTGCAATGCCTCTGCCAGAGAAAACGGGCTGCATACAGCACTCCTGAGCTCCATTTTCACTGGCAGAGGGTTGCAGGAGGCTGTCGTAGCCGTAAACAGAGCTCGGGAGCCGGTTTTCACTGGCAGAGCCCTCAGGCCACCACAGGGCCCCTCTGACATGAGTGACGTCAAGCTGGTCACGGACAGCATTCCCAAGTTCCGTTTTCACTGGCAGTGGGTTGCAGGAGGCTGTCGCAGCCATAAACAGAGCTCGGAAGCCCATTTTCACTGGCAGAGCCCTTGGGCCACCACAGGGCCCCCCGACACGAGTGACGTCAAGCTGGTTGCGGACAGCATTCCCAAGTTCCGTTTTCACTGGCAGTGGGTTGCAGGAGGCTGTCGCAGCCATAAACAGAGCTCGGAAGCCCATTTTCACTGGCAGAGCCCTTGGGCCACCACAGGGCCCCCCGACACGAGTGACGTCAAGCTGGTTGCGGACAGCATTCACAAGCTCCATTTTCACTGGCAGAGGGTTGCAGGAGGCTGTCGCAGCCGTAAACAGAGTTTGGAAGCCCGTTTTCACTGGCAGAGCACTCGGGCCACCACAGGCTACAAGTGATGTCAAGCTGGCCATGCCCACCTCGACCCCCCAAGGTCAAACACAATCCTGATGCGGCCCTCAATGAAATCAAGCTTGACACCCTGGTCTACAGTCTAGACTCTTCCTAAAAACATCCAGTGATGGAGCACTCACAACTTCTGGTAGCAAGCTATTCTGCTGGTTAAGTGTCCTCATGGTTAGGAAGTTTCTCCTTAATTCCAGATTGCTTCTCTCTTTGATTAGTTTTAAAGAGAGTTTGTTTGTGGTCCTGCCCTCTATTTGGGGGTGGGTGGGTCTGAGTGTATTTGCGTGGATATGTGTGTGCGTACACACCCACACACCCACACACACAGGCTTGTTCCAAAGCTTCTTTTGGCTTTGAAGCTGAAGAGCTGCCCATCCCTAATAACTAACATGTCCACGTTAGCTTAACAGTCCTGTCCAAGCGATAAAACTTTGCATCAGGAATTAATTACCCTTCGTGTTAGTGCACACAGTCCTTAAGTTACAAACCCCGTTTATGCTGATAAGTGAGACGTTTGTTATGTGAGTTTTGTCCCATTGTACAATTTTTCTCGCCACATTTCTTAAGTGAGTCACTGCAGTCACACGGTTGTTAAGTGAATCTGGCTTCCCCATTGCCTTTGCTTGTCAGAAGGTCGCAAGAGGAAATCCCGCGACCCTGGGATGCAACCGTCATAAATGTGAGTCGGTTGTCAAGCATCCTGATGTAAATTGCATGACCACGGGGATGCTGCAACAGTCATAAGTGTGAAAACTGGCCATAAGTCACTTTTTTCAGCGCCATAGTAACTTTGCATTGTCACTAAATGAACTGTTGTAAGTCGAGGACTACCTTCAATTTATGTTGACTCTTTCATAGAGCCACTTTAGGAATAAACTATGCAGGCCGATGTCTAAGTGGTCAGCATCAGTGTCTCTGAGCAACATAGCGCATTCCTACTTCAATTCCCCATCGAGTCCTGACATCTTTCCTGGACCAAATTCTTATCTGTCCAGCCAGAGTTAACGTATGGAAAATGTTTTTTTCTGCAGTCTGTTAGAACCACGTTTCTCAACCTTGGCAACTTTAAAGATATGCGGACTTCAACTGCCAGCCTTCAATTCCTCAGCCTACAAAACAACAATCACAAAAACGTTTGAAAAGAAGTTAAATCAAGGGTGTCAAACTCGATTTCTTTGCGGGCCAGATCAGCATTCTTGTTGTCCTTGATGGGTTGGTGGGGGGTGAGAGAAAGAGGTCGGCGGGCACAGGGGTTGGCCACATGTGCAAGCAAGGCCCACCATCCCAGCAACCTCATGTGCGCCTGTTGGGATAATCTGGGCCGGGCCTGTGTGCACGCACGCACGCCTGCCGTGATAGAATGGGCCAGGCCAAAGCTTCCTGGAGGGCCAGGTGTGGAGGCCCTGCCCCTGGACACCTCTCCCCCTGCACACACACCTGACGTATCGGTAAGCACAGCTGTCTTAGAAACAGTAAGGGGCCAGCCCGTCACTTCAGCCCTGTCAATCTCATCCCATCAGTCACGCATCCACGCAAACCCGGCCCATGTCATCCCAGCAGGCCATCCCACGCCATCCTAGCATGTACACATGTCTTCCTCCTGTGCGCATGTGTACCTGCAGGAATGGCATGGGCCGGGCCCGTGCATGCATGTGCCTCCTCCTCCTGTGCAGCCAGCCACCCGCCCGCCCACCGCAATTGGGTGGGCCTAGCCACAGTGACACAGGCAGGCCTCTTACCATTTCCAGGATGGCTGTGCGGGCCTTCACACCCCTGAGTTAGGCCAATCAACCAGAAAGAAAACGTGGGAAGTTCCAACCTGTAGGTGACGAAAAATGCAGCCGTCTGGCAGGCTTCATGGCACCAGGAGATCCCCATGGCTGGTGCAGAACCAGGTCTTCGGGGTTTTCTGAAAGGCCAGAAGTGTCAGGGCCAATCTAACCTCAGCAGGCATGATGTTCCAGAGGACAGGCGTATGGCTGAGAAGGTTCTCTTCTTTGGTCCTGTCGGATGAACAGGGACCCATAAGATGCGTCTCCTGCCAGACCTGATGGGATGGGTAAATATAACTAGGGAGGAGGTATCTCGGATTATCCAGCCCCATGCTACATGGGTCCTTATAGGACAGTGATGGTGAAGCTTTTTCTTATGGTGTGCCCAAATTGCCCGCATGCTCCATCTCCCCACCCAACTGTGCACACGACCCCTCCTTGAGCTCCGGAGGCTCTCCTGAAGCCTGGGGAGGGCGCAAACAGCTTCTCCTGGCCCTCTGGAAGGGTGAAAAATCATGTGGCCAGCGCATGCATGTGTGCCGGAGCTAATGGCTGGCGTGCCACCAAATATGGCTCCACGCGCCACCTGTGGCATACGTGCCATAGGTTTGCCATCACGGTTATAGGACTACTAGGTCATAACTAGCACCAGGAATTGGATCCAGAAGCCAACTGGCAATCAAGGCAACTCATAGAGCAGAGAGATCATGCTAGTTCCTTGGTGCTGTCTAAGCTTGTTTTCTTGGAGATGTTTCATGACCCAACTAGGTAACATTATCAGTGCTAGAAGGGAGTGGGGTTTATGGAGAGGAGGAGGAAATGACTGTGGGGTCCTTGTTGCTCTCTGAGCTTGGTGGTTTTTATGCATTAGGTAACATTATCAGTGGTAGTGTGACTAGCACCATGATTAGCACTGTTGATATTACCTAGTTGGGTCATGAAACGTCTGCAAGAAAACCACCAAGTTCAGACAGCCCCTCATGTCAACCCTGAGCTATAAATATGAGAGTTCATGACCGCTGATCTTGTAGGGATTCCCTCGAGCACAAAGAATCTCCTTGAATAGTGAGATTACAGATCTGTTGTTGGATCTATGTCCCCTTTAGGGACAAAGGCAAAGTCCCCCTACCAGCCAGAAGGTAAAGATTCCTCTCGCACATGTGCTAGTTGTTCCTGACTCTAGGGGGCGGTGCTCATCTCCGTTTCAAAGCCGAAGAGCCAGCGCTGTCCGAAGACGTCTCCATGGTCATGTGGCCAGCATGACCTAACACTGAAGGAGCACAGAACGCTGTTCCCTTCCCACCAAAGGTGGTTCCTATTTTTCCACTTGCATTCTTACATGCTTTCGAACTGCTAGGTTGGCAGAAGCTGGGACAAGTAACGGGAGCTCACTCCGTTACGTGGCGGTAGAGATTCGAACTGCCGATCTTTGTAGTCGACAAGCTCAGCATCTTAGCCACTGAGCCACCGCATCCCATACCAGCCAAAATGGTTGGTTAAATGCTGAGGAACATCTCCAGATGTTTACGCTCTCATCTTTTCTTTCTTCCCCCCGCCTTCTGCTCCTCACAGGGCCACATGGATGAAGACGTCCAAAGAATCCTCTTCCAGATTTTGAAGATGCAAAGTCTTCAGGAACAAGGCAGATGAGACGAGGCAATGGGTCGCAGACTCGAACCCGGGGTGGGGTGGGCAGGCTGGGACATTTCCTTGTGGAAGGAGGACGTCAAGGTCACGCCAACTATCCAGTCCAACGGTGAGCCAGGAAGGGAGTAGAGCAGCTGGAACCCAAATGCCTTTGAATGGCTTCACAATCCTTGGCACCTTCACTTTGCCATGTCCACGGTGGCCAAAGCTCTCCCGGCTGAATTTCTGCCTGCGATCACAATGTTAAAGGCTACAGGGTCATTGCAAGGGGGTAGAGTAGAAACAGAGATGAAATATCTAGGGTGGGACTGGGGCGTGGCCCCTAGGGGTCAGCTGTTTATTTCCACTGCATCTAATGGCAAAAAAAAGGGGGGGTCCCTACACTTCCTTCTGGGGAACCTCAGGCCACTCCGTCTCTCTGATCACAGACTACCTGCAAGGTTGTTGTTTTGGCAAAGGGGAGAGGGGGCGAATATGTAGCTTTGAGTTCTGTACCAGGGTGTCGGTGTGTGTGTGTGTGTGTGTTAAATGGTTGAGTTGGGTGGGTGGGGTCACACCCGCATAATCGAAGCCGCATCTCTTTTTAACGTGTTTTGTAACATGTGCAGAAAAGGATTTGGGCTGCAAAGAAGGGGTAGAAACGTAATTATTATTTTTTAACACAGGGAAGGGACAAAGTTGAAGGTAGTCCTCAACTTATAACCATTCATTTCATGACCAGAGTGACAGCAGCACTGGCAAAAAATGACTTTTATGACCGTTTTTCATGCTTATGACCGTTGCAGGCTCCCCATGGTCACCTGATCAAAATTCAGACGCTTGGCCAGTGACTTGTATTTATGACGGTCGCAGTGTTCCAGGATCATGTGATCGCCTTTTGCGTGAAAGCCAATGGGGAAGCCTGATTCACTTAATGGCCATGCTACTCATTTAAGAACTACAGTGGTTCACTTAAGACAGGGGTGTCCAAACTTGGGAACTTTAAGACTTGTGGACTTCAACTCCCAGAATTCCCCAGCCAGCATGGCTGGCTGGGGAATTCTGGGAGTTGAAGTCCACAAGTCTTAAAGTTCCCAAGTTTGGACACCCCTGACTTAAGAAATGTGTCGAGAACAGTCGTAAATTGAGGCAAAATTCACCTAAAGACTGTCTCGCTTAGCAACAGAAATTGTGGACTCAATTGCGGTCGTAAGTCGAGGACTACCTGATTGGGAAGTCTGGGCGTCTGAAAGCAAGTCACTGGATCTGCTGCTATTTTACAGAGTGTTGAAAAACAACCCTGCTAAGATATGACATTAGGCAAATGAGTTTAAATTCTTAACATTTCATCACTGTTAATGGTCTTTTAAAATTGAATTGATTGGGATGAAACGCCCAAAGCTGGGAAAACTTTTAGTAGCCAGGGGAAAAAAAAAGGCAATTGTAGTCTTCCATAATTTTAGCGTGCATTTGAGATTGAGTCTCAGCGGCTTAACTTCCGGATAAGGGTCCAAATAAGATCATGTTGCAAATAAGATTTCCAGTGAAATGATGCCTTTCCTGTGACTTCCAATGAATTTTAGTAATTTGTGCTAAAAGGTAAAAATTATATAAAAAAATCTTCTTGCACTGAGCAGTCGGATATTGTCCAGGGTTCCTGTCAATCTCCCCGTATGTCTGGTTTTCACAAAAATCAAGAGGACAGCCACAGTACAGGCAGTCCTTGACTTACGTCAGTTCGTTGAGTGACCATCTGAAGTTACGACGGTACTGAAAAAGCAACTTACAAACATTTTTTACACTTACGACCGTCGCAGCACCCCCGTGGTCACATGATTTACATTCGGATGCTTGACAGCTGACTCATATTTATGACAGTTGCAGCGTCCTGGGGTCACGGGATCCCCTTTTGCGACCTTACAAGCAAAGTCAAGGTGGAAGCCACACTCCCTTAACTATTGCAGCAATTCACTTAACAACAGTGGCAAGAAAGGTCGTAAAATGGGACAAAACTCATTTAACAACTGTCTCACTTAGCTACGGAAATGTTGGGCTTAATGGTGGTTATAAGTTAAGGACTCCCCATAGTGCAATAGGAGCTCTACTTTTGATTAAAAATATGCTTCAATATGCTGCTATCTTGTCTTTTTGGGGAGCTCATCCCTTGTGGACACCTCGGATTCTGTGGCCAATTGACTTGGTTCCTTGATTCTATGCAGGCTTCAAAATGACATTCTTCCAAATAGCTTTTTTTTAAAAAATTTAAATATATATTTTTTAATTTTCATAACAGACAGGACAGAAAGAATCTTCCTTCTTTACATACTGCAGAAAGTGTATCAGTTGGTTACAAAAGACTTTCGTGCATCTCTTCCAAAGTCATCAACCATAATTCATATTAACTCAAGTATTTTAACTCGGATATTTATACATGTTACCATCATCATACCTTCATTTTCATTTGACTATAATTGTTTAAACGTCCATCAGAAAATATACCAAGATTTAATACATAACCACATATTGGCATTTCATTTACTATTTCTAAAATCCTCCAATAACACTGAGTCCTTATGTCCTATTCTAGCTAAACATAATATTTAGTAACCAAATTTTCTAATCCTCCTTTCCAAATCACTGTTTACAATTTACATCCTGTTTCCTTATGTTGTACCCATACATATATATACGTTGTTATCATTATCCCTCCTTTATTTGACCATATCCTGTATCATAACATTTTTCCCTCTAATAATCAAGACTTAACTGAATCTAACTTAGTTCTTTTTTATTAACCTTTATATATAATCAAAAAGGATTTCTAATCTTCCTTTCATGGGTACCATTCAATATTCATATCCAATTATTACTTATCATAACACTACACATGTATACATTATTATCATTATCAATTATTTATTTGACTATATATATTGTCACTAAATTTCACTAGTTTTAAATTATACACTTCCATCTATCAACCTGTATCTTTCCAGTAGCAAAACAGTCTTCTGCCATTTGTGGTATCAGTCCTCTAATCATCTCCTTCATCAAATTTGTATGGACTCCTCTTAGCAACTCATTGCTTATAAAATCTCTCATGTAATTTCGATGCCCTTCTTCTGTTTCCTTAATCAGCTTATCTTTAATTTTCAGTAGTGTTATCAATGATGTTGCTAATAAACTTTCTCTCTTTAAATCCATAAATTATTTTGTTTTTTCTTCTTCTGTATCTTGCCATCTGGGGTACAGTTCCCCTCCATTTAATTCCTCTTTCAGTATTCCACTCTTTCCATCACCAGACACAAACCAATCATCATAAATATCAGCAGATTTAATTTCTTTATGGTCATTTTCCTCTTCGGTTTTTAGAATTCTAACCTCCACTTTTTCCACTTGATAAACATCTCCAACTTCATCATATTTTACTGTTAGATGCTCTAAGTCTTCCAACTTCTTCTCCGTCCTCTCAAATGTGTTTGATAATTTCTGAATTTCTAAGAAGATCTTTTGCAGGCTTAAAAGTTTCTTTCTGCTGTTGAAGTTGTGCCATTATCTCCAGCTAACAAACACTGCTGCTCTGGCTTGGAAGGTTTTACAAGATTAAGCATAAATTCACAATAAAGTTTTATTTTCACTTTTCTCTGGTTAAAGATATACTTCAAAGGGACATCTCTATGCTTTTCTTCTTATCACTCTCTATAAACAAGCGGTGAGACCTTGGAGTGCCAAGCCAGATAATCAGTAAAGAAACCTCCAGCCTCCGAGTAGCAGTGTTATTGTTACAATTTTCTTTGTTTCTTTTTGTATCTTCTTTATATTCCAAATTTTAAAAAGGTCTGATACTTGAATGGATTAGAAAAACACCCACAGTAATGAAAGAGGAAAATTTTAGTCCATAGGTTACAAAGAATAATAAAAGAAAAAAATAGAAGAAAACTTAATCCATTCATCTTAAAAGGCTTGCATAAATTCCATCCACGAACATAGCATTTAAAAAGTAAGATAACCCACTGTCCAAAACCATTCAAAGCTTAATTCCGCCGCTTATTTCTTCTGTTCTCCAATTTAAATTAATTTTAAGTTTTTTATAGGCAGTCTCTTTTAAAACGGTAAAAATTCCTCACCAGCTGGAAACACTTTCTCTTTCCGTATCCTTCCGTTTTAGAGCCGCCATGACTTCATCAGGCTTGGCTGGATTTTTTGTCCCTGGCTTGAAGAACTTCTCTTGCATCGATCAGGGACTTTGCAATGTCCCTGAGATCAGCAAGACGTATTCTTCCTGTTCACCATCTCTGCGGGATGGTTTCGGTCCGATTGGACCACCCAGCGGCAAAAGTATCGGCTGCGGTCTCGGAGCATCGAGACCACTCATCCGTATCGTCGCAACTTTGGCTCCTCCAACAGTTTTTTAAAGGTGCCTCTTAAAATCTAGAATCTGGGCAGAAGGAAGCGAAGATTGTAAGGCAAGGATGTGAAGCTCTTAAATTTAGGATGGGCAAGGTTTGATTGTAGGGATGAGTGAACTTGATGGCGGCAACTGTCAAATTCTGTGGACCACTGTTGGAATTATTAAGGAAAAGATCCAGCCTATGTTTTTTTCCTCAATGAGAGATTAGATTAGGATTAGAGATTAAGTTTAGTTTTGCTGTACTGTATAGCAGTGTTTGTTTACTTGGCAGCTTTAAGATGTGGAATTCTTCCTGGGGAATTCTGGGAGTTGAAGTCCACCCATCTTAAAGCTGCCACGGTTAACAAACACAACCATAGAGCCATGTTGCACATACAACCTTGCTTGAAATCAAGTGATTGAACTCAAATGTGGAAAAAAAAAGTGATTGGACTCAGCCCCAGTTGGATGACTAAATGTCCCTTCCACCTTCTTCGCTTTTTATCTTCACTAGAGCAGATGTGGGCAAACATTGTGGACCTCAGCTCCCAGAATTCCTGAGCCAGCATGGGAGTTGAAGTCCTCAAGTCGTAAAAGGACCATTGTTCTCCATCTGTCTTTATAGGGACACATTTGCACCCGGCAGAAGCTCCACCAGCCAAAAAGCTAGTTCAGTGCTGAAGGAACCCCTGCCATAGAGTTTAGAAGCAAATCTGCCACAAGGACTCCACAATTGCACGTTGTTGTTCAATGCAAAAGTTGTGTAGAGGGTTTGGCTCCTCGCAGGGATGATCTTTGCAAGTCTGGAAAGCAAAGGAAAGCTGAGGTGAAACATTGGTTTCACTTAGCAGCTGCTTTACTTAATGACCAAGGTGCCAGTCCCAATTACAGTTGCTAAATGAGGACTACCTCTGCAGTGTTTTTAGAGAAAGGGTTCCCTGCTAAATACAGGTAGTTCTTGAGATATGACCATAATGGAGCCTGCCAATTACGGTTGCATCTCGAGACATTCGTTAGGTGAAAAACCTCACTGAACGACTGATTAGAAACACTAAATGAACGAAAATGAACAGGAGAGTTCTTCAACGGAGCCTCGGAAGTGGAGGAGACCCTCAGAGGGTTGCCTGCGATAGGCCTCCTGAGTCTATCCCCATTTATGGTCATTCTCACGGGATTCCCTGCAATAGCACTAGCAACAGCACTTATATACCGCTTCATAGTGCTTTCTACAGCCCTCTCTAAGCGGTTTACAGAGTCAGCCTCTTGCTCCCAACAATCTGGGTCTTCATTTTACCCACCTCGGAAGGATGGAAGGCTGAGCCAACCTTGAGTCTGGAGAGATTTGAACTGCCGAACTGCAGCTAGCAGTCAGCTCAAGTAGCCTGCAGTACTGCACTCTAACCACTGCGCCACCTCAGCTTCCTTCCTTGGCACCAGCAATCCAGGAGAGATCAGGGTAGATGGAGATTGGAAGGACAAAGAAAAGAAGGAGAAATAGAACACAGAATAAGAGTGGGAAGGGACCTTGGAGGTCTTCTAGTCCAACCTCCTGCTCGAGCAGGATACCCTATATCATTTCAGATAAATTATTGCCCTGTCTCTTTGTCACTGCGTTTTTTTTTGTTTGTCAGCTGTGCTTAAACTCTAAGACATACGGTAGACTGATCTGACTCTTATCACTAAGCTCACTACGCATGTCCACATTCCATATATATCTTTTTTTTTTTGTTCGCCTTCCAAGTAGGTAGGCAGGAACGCTGCCAAAATGTAATCATTAGCTAGTAAGTTTTGTTTTCATTTTCTTTACAATAAAATGTGTTTCTTAGAATATATATCTCGGGTTTATTTTTCTTAATTATGAAGTATACTTCAAGGAAAAACCACGCTTCATCCCTCATTAAATACAATTACTCCAGGAGGGGAACAGGGCTGAATTTCCACCCTGACACTCTTTTTGATGGAGCACCCACAACTTCTGAAGGCAAGTTGTTCCCTTGGTTGATTGCTCTCACCATTAGGAAATTTCTCCTTAGTTCTAGTTTGCTTCTCTCCTTGGTTAGTTTCCATCCATCGTTCCTCATCTTGCCTTTCGGTGCTTTGGAAAATAGCTTGACCCCCCCCCCTCCTCTTTGTAGAAGCCTCTTAACTATTGGAAGACTGCTATCATGTCCCCCATCATCCTTCTTTTCATTAAACTAGGCACACCCAATTCCTGTATGAGAACTGATGAGAATGAGAATCGGTGGCTCAGAAATTTTACCGCAGGGTCATAAACTTTTGACTCCTACAGTATTTTGCAACGGGGCCGTTGGAGCCATTGCCCTGTTGCAAAATATTGCAGAGGTTTGCCACGAGGCCGGCTGGCTGCGTAAGAAACTGATCCTGCAGGGCTGGGTGGCTTTCTCCAAAGCTTAAAAATCAAAAAGGCACTTTAGTTGGGCCCCTGGAGCAAGCTTGAGTCCAGCTTGGCTGGGATCTCCCCTTTGTTTCTGTGGCTTTTGAGCCCCAAATTCTCGTTTCTCCTTCCTTCCTTCAGCTTCTGAGCTCCAGCGGATTTGGTGTCATTGTCTGATTTCCATTGTGTGGATGAAGGTACCCAGCGGGCTGGCGGGTGAGCGTCCCTGCAGTTGGTCGTAAGAGTGAATGCCTGCAGCCGTTGTATCTTTAAAACCAAGTTGCAAGTAGCTTTTGGGGAGTCGTTTGTAACTTCAAATGGTCGCTAAGTGACCTGTCGCAAGTTGATGACTACCTGTATTCAGAATACAGAATAAGAGTTGGAAGGGACCTTAGAGGCCATCTAGTTCAATCCCCTGCTCAAGCAGGAGTCTTTATACCACTCTGGACAAATGTTTGTCCAATGTCTTCTTGAGAGCCCCCAGTGATGGAGATTCTCAGTCATCCAAAATCATAGTTGTCCCTAAGGTGCTTTTTTTCAAAAAAGCAATTGGGCTGTCTTTGTTCTTCCTTGAAGACCTTTCGCTTCTCATCCCAGAAGCTTCTTCTGTTCTAAGTGAATGGCAGAGAACAGAAGGATTTATATTCCTTGCAGTCCTTCCATTCTCCATCATTCACTTAGAGCGGAAGAAGCTTCTGGGGTGAGAAGCGAAACGTCTTCAAGGAAAAACAAAGACAGCCCAATTGCTTTTTTGAAAAAAGCACCTTTGGGACAAGTATGATTTGGATGATTGAGAATCTCCATAGAATCTCCTTCATTAGAAGCAAAATGCTCAGGCCACTCGAAATATTAAGGTGAGTCGGTTTTTGCATTTAAGCCTGTGTGTGTTGTCTGAAGGGCCAACCCAGGTCAGGGTAGCCTAGGGAGACTGGATGTCCACAGCGACTGGGGACTAAGGGCATATCTGGAGGGGCAGTCTGGAGTTTTAAGGGGGGAACTGACTTTCTTAAGTATCTTTAAGGCACAATGGAATTTTTAGCTCTAGCAATTCTGGGTGGGCACAGAAGGAATGTTGGCAATCTACCATTTTTCATCCTCACATTAAAAAATGGGGTGGGGGGGAGGAACCCCACTGTTTGAAGCAGGATGCAGGAAGGAATTCTTGGCTTCTGGACAGGTGGGGGCATCATAAAGCCACAAGGGAACAAGCTTGGTTAATAATTTCCTTGCATGGTTAAGCCGAGGATCTGTATGAAAATTCACTGTGTCGCTGCCTTTCTTTTCACAGTCCACAGCAATAAAACATCTGCCTTCGCTCTGTTTAACTCTTTTCAAAATCTTGGGGAGGCCTGGCAGGTTGATGAGCCTGTTTCTGACAGTTCTGTAACTGACAGAAACTGTACTGTAATCTTGTATTGATCCCTGTTACTGGGAGAAAGGAGGTCCCAGCTAGAGGGATAGAATCAAGATCACATGAAGTGTTAATACTACCGTACTTTATCATGTCTTGGTATAAA
Organism: Natrix helvetica; assembly: GCF_964273705.1. NCBI lineage: Eukaryota > Metazoa > Chordata > Lepidosauria > Squamata > Natricidae > Natrix > Natrix helvetica. The sequence continues at coordinate 6,449,962 of NC_138548.1, forward strand.
ACCACACTTGAAATGCTGCATCTGGTTTTGGTTACCATGATACCATAATATTTTGATTACCATGATATAAAAAAGATGTGGAGACTCTGGAAAGAGTGCGGAGAAGAGCAACGAAGATGATTAGGGGACTGCAGGCTAAAACATATTACGGGAACTGGGTAGTTTAATGAAGAACTAAGGGTGCCATAACAAAAGTGATCCAGTATTTGAGGGGCTGCCCTAAAGAAGAGGGGATCAAAGTCAACCTATTCTCCAAAGCACCAGAAGGCAGGAGAAGACACAATGGATAGACACTAACCAAGGAGATATCTAACCTAGAAAATAAGGAGAAATTCCCTGACTGTTAGAACAATTAACCAGTGGAACTGCTTGCTTCCAGAAGTTGCGGGGTGCTCCAACATTGGAGGTCTTTCAGAAGAGATTGGACAGTCATTTGTCTGGAATGGGATAGGATTTCCTGCCTGAGCAAGGGGTTGGACTAGAAGACCTCCAAGATCCCTTCCAACTTTGTCATTCAATTATTCTGCTGGATCCCCGTTGGGAGACGGGGGCAGAAAGACACAAAAACCCTGCATTTCTGTCTGCTTAACGCCACAGCATGGCTGCCTCAAACAGCAGGAAGGTTTAAGAAAACATTCATTAAAATCCACTTCCCTGGAGCAGGGGACAATTAGCATCCCAATCAAATCATTTCCTTGTTATTTTCTTCCCGCTAGCTTAGTTTTCCAAGACCCTTTTAAGGCACAATTAAGCCACAATACATTCCATGCAGGGTGCCGTTTCTTGCCCTGTTCTGACTGCCCGATTTGAAAAGAGGTTGCTATATTTCTGGCAAAAGCCCGGGAGATGTCAGACTAAATGACTGGGAAGGGAGGAGGTGGCTCAAACATCTTCCCCAGGAGAAAAGGCTAAAATATTTGGGATCCTTTAACTTGGAGGGGGTAATGCGTGAGAGGAAAATTACAGAATAACAAGAGGTGGAAGGGACCTTGGAGGTCTTCTAGTTCATACCCATAATTCAAGCAGGAAACCCAGTACGATTCCAGGCAAACGGCTGTCCAATCTCGTCTTAAAAGTTTCCAGTGCTGGAGCCTCCTCCCATACTCCATTATAATCCAGTGATGGACTACAGATAGCCTTCCATTTACGACTACAATGGAGCCCAGAATTTCTGTGGCTAAGTGAGACAGTTAATTGAACTTTGCTCCATTTTACGACCTGTCTTGCCCCAGTTAAGCGAATCCCTGCAGTTGTTAAATTAGTAACACGGTTGTAAACTGAATCTGGCTTCCCCATTGACTTTGCTTGTCAGAAGGTCGCAAAAGGGGATCACATGACAATGGGGCACTGCGACTGTCATAAATATGACTCAGTTGAAGCCATGGGTGGAAACTAATCAAGGAGAGAAGCAACTTAGAACTGAGGAGAAATTTCCTGACAGTTAGAACAATTAATCAGTGGAACAGAAGTTGCCTCCAGAAGTTGTGAATGCCCCAACACTGGAAGTTTGTTGGATAGCCATTTGTCTGAAACGGTGTAGGGTTTCCTGCCTAGGCAGAGGGTTGGACTAGAAGACCTCCAAGGTCCCTTCCAACTCTACTATTGTATTATTGTATTATTGTCAAGCTTCTGTTTTGACCATGGGACCTTGGGGACGCTGCAACTGTCGGTCATGTGAAAAATAGTCATAACTGAGATCATGAAGGCTCCACCACTGGACAGTTCCAAGGAACCTCGTAGAAACAGCATATTTGGGGATTTTATTGCTATGCCTACTGTCTTCAGATGATCAGGAGCCAAAGAATTTCATACTACCATATTCAGACTTCACTTTTTAATAAAAAAACACTTTCCACTCTTCCTCAGATGGGCACAAAACAGGAGAATGTTTGTTTGCTTCAATGGACTGTCATAATCTACACCAGCTGTCCCCAATGTTTCCAGCATTGTGGCTTGGGGAGACGGGATGGTCCCACACAAGTGGTGGGTGAGCACACGCACGCATGAGTAGCTCCATTTATGTGAGTGGCAGGCACATGTGCCCATCACTTGCACAAATGGAGCTGCATGCGCACACCACCACTTCCACAGCCTAGTTCCAAACAAGCCACAGCTCAGAACTAGCCCGGGGGTTGGAGACCCTGATTTACACTGTTTCTAGATGTTTGTCCTAATGCAGGATTATGCACTTAATTTGGAAAAATCAGGGCTATCAGTGGCTCTCTAATAACACCTTTAATTTTGCTGCACAGTACCCATTGTTGAAGAATTGGGATGTTCTTCAGAATTGGGAAGGAGTTTTTCAAACTGGCTTCTGTGAAGTTCCAGAATCCTCCAAGGATTTGATTGATTGATTGATCTCAACAGGTGTGAACACTGGGCCCTGTCTAACAAAATGAAATTCAAGGGTGAGACAAGTAAGGTTTTTACACTTAGGCAAGAAAAATATACAGGCAAGGAATTACAGGCTTAATAGCAGTAACTGTGAGGGGGATCTTGGAGTCCTAGTGGACAATCGCTTAAGTATGAGCCAGTCGTGTGCGGCAGCTGCCAAAAAAGCCAATGCAATCCTAGGCTACGTTAACAGTAGGAAAGAATCAAGATCATGTGAAGTGTTAGTACCACTTTATAATGCCTTGGTAAGGCCACACTTGGAATACGGCATTCAGTTTTGGTTGCCCTGATACAGAAAAGAGGTTGAGACTCTAGAAAGAGTGCAGAGAAAAGCAGCAGAAATGATTAGGGAGCTGGAGGCTAAAACATACCTAGAATGGTTGCTGGAATTGGGTATGTCTAGTCTAGAGAAAAGGACTAGGGGAGAGATGATAGCAGTCTTCCAATATCTCAGGGGCTGCAACAAAGAAGAGGGAGTCAAACTATTCTCCAAGGCACCTGAGGGCAGGACAAGAAGCAATGGGTGGAAACTAATCAAGGAGAGAAGCAACCTGGAACTAAGGAGAAACTTCCTGACCACGAGACAAAATAAGTGGAACAACTTGCCTTCAGCAGTTGTGAGTGCTCCAACACTGGAGATTTTAAAGAGATTAGACAGCCATTTGTCTGGAATGGTATAGGGCAGTGGTGGGCAACCTTTTTTTTCAACTGAGCCAAATCTCGCCAAAACCACGATTGAAATTTACTTTGAGAGCCACATTTTTAAAACCGAAAATACATAGGATGGTACACTGTTTTTAGTTTCAATAAGTTTTTATTGAGAATATTCTGCATGCAAGTATCCACATAGGTCGGGAGGATATAAATAACACAACTAATAAAACAAAAACTTTAGAACGATATTATTTATCGATAACGTTAAATTCCATAAAATTTGCCTTACAATGTAGAGAAAATTACATCCTGACATTGACTGACAAAGTCACAACCACTAATGTGAACATTGGCCTTGCATTTCCTTGGATAGTTTGAGTAAGTCAGGTTTGTATGTTGTTGTTTTTAATTTCATCTCTCTCTCCCACTTTCTTTCTTTTTTCTTTTTCTCTCTCTCTCTCTCTCTCTCTCTCTGGCTCTTTGTCTCTCCCTCCCTCCCTCCCCCATCTCTGTCACTCTGTGTGTGTGTGTGTCTGTCTGTCTCTCACTCACTCTGTGTGTGTGTCTGTCTGTCTCTGTCTCTCCCTCTGTCTCTCTCCCCTCCCTTCCTCTCTCTCTGTCACTCTGTGTATGTGGGTGTGTCTGTCTCTCACTCATTCACTTAATCACTCACTCTGTGTGTGTCTCTCTCTCTGTCTGTCTATCTTTCTCTCCCTCGCTCCCCCTCTCTGTCTCTCTCTGTCTCTGTGTGTGTGTGTGTCTGTCAGTCTCTCTCTGATTCCCTCCCTCACTCCCTCTCTCTGTTCCTCTCTCTGTCTCTCTGTCTCACTCTCTCTCTCTCACACACACACACTGTGGTCACCTTGTTGAGTGTTCCAATCACATTTGAAACACTCAACAACTGGCCTGCATTTATGGTATTTTGCAGCATTCTGCAGTCATAGGACCAAAATTGGTTGTCACTCGCCCGGGCTTTTGCAGAAGCTTCCTTCCAAAGCCCAAGAGGAGGGAGGGGAGCGGGCACCCGGCACACAGAAGAGCCGCATTAAAGGGTGTAAAGAGCCGCATGTGGCTCGCGAGCCGCGGGTTGCCCACCACTGGTATAGGGCAGTGATGGTTAAACCTTTTTGACACTGAGTGCTGAAACTAGACTACACACACACTGGGACCCGGAAGAGAGCAGCTGGCCAGTGTGCATGTGCATGGCGGCCAGCAGCATTTCTGAGTTTCGTTGCATGCATGCACACCAGCCTTCTGCAAAGACAAGCTGGTCAGCGCACATGCATGCACCGGAACCCAGAAGAGAGCCGCTGGCTGGTGCGTATGCATGTGACGGAACCTGGAAGAGCAGCTTGCAATGGCAGGCGTACCCACAGAGAGGGGTCTGTATGCCACCTCTGGCACGCATGGCATAGGTTTCGCCATCACGGGTATAAGGGGTTGGAAAAGAAGATCTCCAAGATCGCTTCCAACTCTTGTTATTCTGAGTTATTAACCCAAACTCTATTTGAAACATAATGGATCTCTCCCTCATTGTACTCACCCATCCCATTAATTACCCTCTCAGTGTTGACTCTCAGCTGACTCACTCTATTCTTCCCATGCGCGCTCGTGTGTGTGTACAAACCCAACTTCCTGCTTACCCTCCCATGCCAACCCACATGGCCTTAACCAGCCCATGTTTTCTTAAGAGCGTCGGAGGGAATTAAGAGAGCGAGGTGAGTAAATGGTGCAGCTGAGGAACTTTGCAAGCTAAGAGAGCTCGAAATCTGTTTCACAACGTAAGAGGGATCATGGTGAGTCTCTTCCCCTCTTTACTGCTTAAGATGTGCTTTTCCTGATTTTGGCCCGTTTATTACTTCATCCTAAATGAAGCAAAGACAGAATGGTTTTGTGAAAAGACCAAGAACTGCAGAATCCTGGAAAAATGTGTCTCCTTGGGCATTGTGGACCCTAATTGTGTAAATGTATCTGCAGATCCTCAAAAATCATGAGAATGGCATCCTGTTTAGGAGAAAGTCCCACTGAGCTGTTTGGGACTTAATAAAGCTATTTAGGATAGCGGCTGTTAGGCTGTCGTGCATGTCTGCTCTAATCTCTTTGGAGTGAGATTTCCTCTGGAGTAAACGTGTGAGCATTGTGTTTGCAAAGCCAGTCAGTCAGGTGGAAGTTGAGTCTTTAAGTAGTGCCTTCAGGTAGCATGCACTGTGCAAAATAATCCAGTTTCATCCAATACAGGTAGTCCACCACTTATGACCACAATTGAGCCCAACATTTCTGCTGCTAAGTGGGACAGTTAAGTGAGTTTTGCCCCATTTTACACCCTTTCTTGCTATCATTGTTAAGTGAATCCAGGCAGTTGTTAAGTTAGTAAGACGATTGTTAAGTGATTCTGACTTTCCCATTGACTTTGCTAGTCAGATTACAAAAATAAATTACATCGCAGGACCCGGCCACCGTCATAAATATGAGTCAGCTGCCAAGCATCTGAATTTTTGATCACATGACCCTGGGGATGCTGCAATGGCAGTAAGTGTGCAAAATGGTCACAAGTCACATTTTCCAACGCCGTTGTAACTTTGGTCACTAAATGCACTGTTTGTCTGTTATTATGCTGCATGTCATGTTTATGTGAAACGATTTTGCAAACCCAGGGATTTATTTTAACATCCCAAATGGAGGTTTTCCTGCGTTTTTCAGCTTCAGAATATTGTACACTCATTGTAAGCGTTCTAGAATGAGAATTTTACACTCTCTAGTATTCTATAGAGTATTGTGGAAACTAATCAAGGAGAGAAGCGACTTGGAACTAAGGAGACATTTCCTGGCAGAATAATTAATCAATGGAACACCTTTCCTTCAGAAGTTGTGGATGCTCCCAACACTGGAAGTTTTTAAGATGTTGGATATCCGTTTGTCTGAACGGATGTAGGGTTTCCTGCCTAAGCAGGGGGTTGGACTAGAAGACCTTAAAGGTTCCTTCCAACTCTGTTATTCTAATTCTATTGTACTCTCCTAGCCATTTCTCACACTTGTCAGAAAGCAATGTTTGTGCAAGTCTGTGTTTGCTTAGTTACAGTTACGCAGCATTAAGCAGATTAATACAGTAGAGGAAAGAAACCACATGTGCATATTTTCTGGAAACATAATACCAACATTTACCTTATTATGGCTTGGTCTATATCCAACAACAAAGTCATTTGACATCTATCTTGCATTCAATCATCTGTAATTTGAGTCTTTCTGTTCTTGTAGATAGAGTTTGTATTTAATGCTGGTAGGGGCCCCTTAAGCTTGGGAATGTTGCTTTGTGTGACTATCCACTCTCTTACAAATAATTGCTGGTATAGTCCTCGATTTACAACAGTTCATTTAGTGACTGTTCAAAGTTACAACGGCACTGAAAAAAAGTGACTTATGATCGTTGCAGCATCCGCATGGTCAGGTGATCCAAATTCAGCCACTCAGCCACTGACTCCTATTTATGATGGTTGCAGTGTCCCGTGGTCACATGATCCCCTTTTGCGACTTTCTGACAAGCAAAGACAATGGGGGAAGCCAGATTCACTTAACAACTGTGTGGTTTACCTAACACTTGGAGTGATTCATTTAACAGTTTTGGCAAGAAAGGTCATAAAATAGGGCAAAAGTCACTTAACAAATGTCTCAGCAACAGAAATTTGGGGCTCAATTGTGGCTGTAAGTTGAGGACTATCTGTATTTGGAAGGCAATGTTGGCTTTATTATCTTAGTAGACAGATGGATTAAGTTCAACATTGTTGTACTACAGTTTAGAAGAGAAAGGGGAATTGTAAAGTACAAATTTGCTCTGCAACGTAAGTACTTCTTAGCACAGTAACATATCCATGCTATTTTTATTTTTAAAGTCCAGAACAGTGAGATAACATTTGGAAGTGGCTCAAACAGACTTGCTTTATTCATCTATAAACTTGGTACACAGATGACTTACTCTCTGGGGAAAAAATACTCTGGGGATAAGACACCCCTAAAGCCCCTCAGGGTGTGTGTTCTGTTAAGGTACAGCCTGTTGTGCCTTAAAATGGCTTCTGCTGTACTGCCGTAAGATGGCTTCTGCTGTACAGCACAGTGGAGCTGCCATGGTAACGGCTTCACGATACTCCACAAGAGGGTTGCCTCTGGTAAGATAGAAAATCCAACATTAGAAATTACGTTTGGTCTGGACATTTCCCATCTATAAATACATACCCGGGCAATGCTGGATTATCAGCTATTTGCAATATAAGAAGGGGGAGGAAGACAAGCGGAATACAGAATAACAGAGTTGGCAGGGACCTTGGAGGTCTTCTAGTCCAACCCACTGCACAATCAGACTTACAAGATTCTGTTATTACAGCCATTTCAACAAGGGACACATTTTGATACTGGCATTCTGGAGCACATTTGTGTTCTCAGCAAAGGAAAATAATGCACATCTGAGATTAATTTTAAAGTGAATTACTGTGCCTCCGAGATCTCAGAGCAGACAGTGAAACAAGCACAGCTTTTGTTATCCTCTCTGCAAATCCGAATTGCCTCTATTTTACTTGCCGCTGGAGAATGGCGTTCTCTGTTTCCAGATGTGGAAGCCTGCCCCAGTGTGCTGCCCAGCTGCCAAAAAAGCCAACACAATTCTGGTCTACATGAACAGAGGGATAGCATCAAGATCACGAGAAGTGATAGTACCGCTTTATACTGCACTGGTGAGACCATACTTGGAATAATGCATCCAGTTTTGGTCTCCCGGTATAAAAAAAAAAAGATGTTGAGACCCTGGAAAGTGAGCAGAGAAGACAACAAAGAGGACTGGAGATTGAATCGTATAATGAACGGCTGAGGGAACTGGGTATGTCTAGCTTATCAAAGAGAAGATTTAGAGGGAGATGATTACTGTCTTCCAGTACTTGAGAAGTTGTCACAGAGAAGAGGGAATTGTTTTATTCTCCAAAGCATGTGAGGGCGGGATAAGAAGTAATGGGTGGAAGTTTGTTACTGATCCAACTAGAAGAAAGAAGACATTTCCTGACATGAGAACAATTTTGTTGTTGTTGTTAGTTGCGAAGTTGTATCCAACCCATTGCGACCCCATGGACAACGTTACTCCAGGCCTTCCTGTCCTCTACCATCCTCTGGAGTCCATTTAAGCTCATGCTGACTGCTTCGGTGACTCCATCCAGCCACCTCATTCTCTGTTGTCCCCTTCTTCTTTTGCCCTCCATCTTTCCCAGCATGAGGCTCTTCTCCAGGGAGTCCTTCCTTCTCATCAGGTGGCCAAAGTGTCTGAGTTTCATCTTTAGGATCTGGCCTTCTAAACAGCCGTCAGGGTTGATCTCCTCTAGGACTGACCGGTTGGATCACCTTGCAATCCAGGGGACTCAATGCAGGAGTCTTCTCCAGCACCAGAGTTCAAAGGCCTCCATTCTTTGGCGCTCAGCCTTCCTTGTGGTCCAACCTTCACAGCCATGCATTGCAACTGGGGAAAGCCAAAGCCTTGACCATGCATGAGAACAATTAATAAGTGGAATTTTCGAAAGATGTTTTTTTTTTAAAAAGCAACTGGACTATGCTTTTCCTCGATGAAGACATTTTACTTCTCATCCAATAATTTTTTTTGGTTCTGACTAGATGGTGGGATGGATTACTTCCTATTGGTTCATTAGTTCATCCAATCAGAACTAATCCTTCCATCCGCCTCCCATCATCAGTCAGAATTGAAGGAGCTTCTTAGAGAAGCGAAACGTCTTCAAGGAAAAACAAAGCCCATGTGCCTTTTGAAAAAACACCTTTGCGACAACCATGTTCTGGATGACTGAAAATCTCCACAGATGTTTAATCAGTGGACTGGCTTGCCTCCTGGAGCTGCGGGTGCTCCATTAAATGAGGTTTTCAAGAAGAGATTGGACAGCCATGGAGAAAGTGTAAGTCTCCTGCCTTGAGCAGGGGGTTGGACTAGAAGACCTCTGAGGTCCCCTCTAGCTCTAGGATTCTATGTTCCATGTTCTAAATATATCCCTCAACTTCACTAGCCAGGAAGAGAACCAGTTACTGGTTGTAGTATAGCAGGACTTGACAATGGCTTTGAAATATGGCTAGATCTGCAGGGTTCATTTCCTTCTCCTGAAAGGGCAGAGCCAACCCTTTTGAAGATCTTAAGTCTCTGAACTCAAAGTTAAAAGCCAGGTCTTCTCTTTAGTTTAGTGGTCAACTCTCTCATCTCAGGCAGCTGATCTCCTGGTTTGGGAAAGTGGCAGGTGAGGATGAACAGTTTGGGAAAAAGTAAGAAAGAGTCAGCAAGATAGGTCCAACCACATTGATCCGAGTTCTTTCAAGGTATCAACAATTAAGGGATGGAAGCGACTGTTGACAATTGTATACTTGGATTTTCAAAAAGCTTCTGGTGACATTCATACAAGTTTCTTGAGTGAGTTGAGTAACTGTAGGATTGCAGAGGAGGTCCTCTGAGGGGGTGGTGCCTTGTTTACTAATGGAAAACTTATTTTTGTCCTATTAATTGGGTTTGTTTTTTGGATATGTATCTAATTTCTTTTTAACTTTTGTGATGTGTGTTTTTTAAGTCCTTTGGGAGAAGGGCGGCATATAAATCCAATAAAACTCAAACTATATTGGCAATTTTCACAAGAAATACGATAGAACCCAGAAAGAAAATGTATTTCTCCATGAAGCAGGTCATCAATCTGTGGAAGATGATGGCACGATATGTAGTGTTCACTGCCAGTTGAGAAAGCCTTTAAGAATAGTTTAATGAAAAAAAGGGGTGATATGACAGCAGTCTTCCAATATCTGAGGGGCTGCCACTACGAAGAGGGGATCAATCTATTCTCCAAAGCACCCAAGGGCAGGACAAGAAGCAATGGGTGGAAACTAATCAAGGAGAAAAGCAACCTAGAGCTAAAGAGAAATTTCTTGAGAACAATTAATCAGTGGAACAGCTTGTCTCCAGAGGTTTTGGATGCTCCAACACTGGACGTTTTTAAGAAGATTGGACAACCATTTGTCTGAAATGATTTAGGGTGTACTGTGTAAGCAACAGGTTAGACTAGAAGACCTCCAGGGTCCTTTCCACCTATGTTAGTCCTTATTTTAGTACACCAGTTCTAGAACTACAGATGGCAATAAATTTGGAAAACAGGAATGGGTACTGCCAAGGCAACAGGAGAAGGCAACATGTACCTTAATATTTTATTTGTGGGCTTCCAAGGTGACTTTGGTTGACCACCATGTGAGAGAGAAAACACTGCCCGGACATGATCTGACAATGATATTTCCATGAGGTCACCAGGCCTTGATCTCATCATCAGCTGTTCCATGGAATCAAAAACCTAAGGTGTAAAAAAGTGGCATGTATGCTTAAAATTAGTCTCATTAATAACTAATTGGTACTGGGAAGACTGCACTGTGAAGCTAGAATGATGCATTCTCCTACTTCTCCATGCAATTCACACTCCACCCCACTCAAATGCTTGCAGCTGCTATAATTGGGCTGCCCCCCACTTCAAATCTAAGTTGCTGAATATGAATAGGTTTGGAGACCTGGATATAGAGACCCCCACATTCTCTTACTGCCCAAATCAGCACTGATTAATGATGAGCCATTGAAACAATTTTGACGCTTATTGGGCTACATATATCTAATGAAGATCACACAAAGTGTTAGTACCACTTTGTAATGCCTTGGTAAAGACCAAACTTGGATCCACTTTGTCACCACAATAAAAAAAAAGATGTTGAGACTTTAGAAAGAGTTCAGAGAAGAGCAACAAAGATGATTAGGGGACTGGGAGCTAAAACACATGAAGAAGGATTGCAGGAATTGGGCAGCTAGTCTAGTGAAGGACTAGGGGTGACATGATAGCAGTCTTCCAATACTTGAGAGGATGTAACAGAGAGGAGGGGATCAAACTATTCTCCAAAGCACCTGAGGGCAGGACAAGAAGCAATGGGTGGAAGCTAACTAAGGAGACAAGAAACCTGGAATTAAGGAGAAACTTCCTGACAGTGAGGATAATTAACCAGTGGAACAGCTTGCCACCAGAAGCTCTATCACTGGGGGGTTTTAAGACAAAGATTGGACAGCCACTTGTTTGAAATGGTAGTCTCCTGTTTGAACAGGGCATTGGGCTACAAAACCTCTAAGATCCCTTCCAACTGCTATTGTTGTTTCTCTTCCCTCTCCTCTTTCTCTCATTCCCTCCCTCCTTCTCCCACCCACCCCCAAGATGCGGCCTCATCCAAAGATCTGCACTGCCTACCGTCCCTCAGCAGCAACAGGAGTGTTTCAAACTTCCCCTTAATTCTTCACTGCATGAAGTTTATTTACTCAGGCGCTCCTTCTGTCACACATGCTATCTATCCTCTCACTGAGTATCTCGATTTCCCATCGCTCATTGTGTTTCTTTCCCTGCCAATTCTCCTGGCTGCAGTTTCTGTCTGAGAGAAACCCATAACTCACAGGAGTAGGGCAGGGGAAGAAAAACAAGATTGCTGGCCAGTCCATTCATTTTTGTGATGTGAACCAGGAGGGAGCAGGGAAAGCTGTGTTTCCTCCCCACTCACTTCTCGGTCCCAAATTCCAACAAATATCCCAGTGCAACGGGGAGGAGGATTTTCAGCTGGCTAACGAAGACTAACAATTGGCTGTTCTCACACCCTCCTGATGTTCCCATCCTCAGAAGCAGATCAAAGTTGGTGAAACAAACAGCCACAAACAGGGCATGCTTTATCCTGGCAGATAGGTTGAAGGAGGGCACATAAAGGCTCCCGGGAACTCTTCAGAGTCTCATTAAGACAGCCCTCTCAAATGCAGAGCAACAGTTCAAGGTTAGAAGGCAGACTTCACAACTCAAAGTCTCTTCGTGGATGCAGTTACAGCAACGGGGCTGAAGGATAAAGCTAAATACTTGTTTATCCAAGAAATTAGAAAGGGTTTGGAAACGGACTGTATGAATAGGAGACACTGAGAAAGGTGCCAACTGCGATAATTTCATGGCAGGGGTTTACCTGGTGATATTGGGGGGATTTGGCTGATTTGAAATAGGTAACAAAGAGCTTTCTTTGCTTTTCTAGAAGACAACAATGCTCTCGAGCTGGGTGATGTTGCTTACTTGGATGGTTTACCTGAAAGTGTTTTCTGTAGCGCAGGATTCAGCCGTGGAAGAAGCCTGGAGAGACTGGAAGAAGATCTATGAGAAAGTATACACTGAAGTGAGTTTGCTTTGTTCTCAAAGAGATGAATGTCTAATTCATGTTTCAGTAATTCTAACACATCAGTTTTAATGCTTCTAAGGTTCTTCTCCTTCTCCTTCTTTCGGCTTCTCCTCCTCCTCCTTTTTGCTTTTTAAAAGAAAGCTCCAATGGCACACAAAGAGATGTGGTGTAAACTTGATCTTTGAAGATGCAGACTTACTTTTTGAAGGACTGTCTTCTATTTTCCTGCATTTTTTTCTAGATTATTGTGGGCTTTGTTTAGGATCTTACAATTCTGTTTTAATCCATGCTCCAACCTAGAGAATATATAGAAGTTGGTACTCTTACACAGGGAAGAGTATCAGAGCAGGGAAAAACACTCAATATGTACTCAGAGGCCTTCTACTCTCCTGCTGAACACAAATCTCACCACCATTGGGAGAAAGGAGTATTATGTATGTTGACTGCCTTGAGTTACTTTTAAAATAAAAGGTGGGATAAAAATCGAATAAATCAGATCCATTTTGAGAAGCTAAGATTTAAGCTGTTCTTCAACCCACCAATGATGCTTTGAGATAGGAGAAAATATAGCCTGTCTATTCTTGGCTCCCTTAGCAGGAAGAGGCCACCCGGAGAGCCACATGGGAGAAGAATCTGCAGATGGTTGAGCAGCACAACCGTGAGGCTGATGAAGGGAAACACACCTATTGGATGAAGATGAATCAGTTTAGTGATTTGGTAAGCAAACTCGGGAGTATATCACAGATTCAAAGCTCATGCATGCTGGGGAAAAATCTTCATAGAAATCAGAATAGAACTGGAAGGGACCTTGGAAGTCTTCTAGTCCAACCCCCTGCTCAAACACTCTCTCCACACTCTTCTTAAAAACCTCCAGTGTTGTAGTACCCACAGCTTCTGGTGGCAAGCTGTTCCACTAGTTAATTGTCCTCACTGTTAGGAAGTTTCTCAATTCCAGGTTGCTTCTCTCCTTGGTGAGTTTCCATCCATTATTTGTTTTGCTTTCAGGTGCTTTGGAAAGTAAGTTGACCCTCCTCTTTGTGGCAGCATTTCAGATATTGGAATACTGTTATCATATCCTCCCTTATCCTTCTTTTCTCTAGAGTAGCCAGACCCAAATCATACAACCCTTTTGTCATGTTTGAGTCTCCAGGCCTTTAATAATCTTAGTTGCTCTTCTTTGCACTTTTTCCAATATTCCAAGTGTGCCTTACTAAGGCTTTAGAAAACGGTACTAATACTTCATATTAGTATGCACCCATTCCTATTTAGAAGCACACACACACACACACACACACACACACACCCAATAAGTGAATGCTTGAGTCGGCAGATTAAGTAGCAGCATAAAGATTGCGGGTCCTTAACAGAATAACAGAGTTGGAAGAGACCTTGGTGTTGTGTATGCGCAGGTTGGAAGGTCTCCCTCCGGTCCCCGCTAGGCACAAGAAAATACTTTAAATCTATTGGCCAATTGCTGACAGCCCTCTATAAAGAGCACTGCCAGTATTTGCCTTTGCCTTTTGTTAGTATGTTGCTGTTAGTGAATTAATAAACACAACTTGTTACATCTGCGGCTTTGACTCCATTCTTCACCCAAGATCTAACACTTGGGAGGTCTTCTGGTCCAACCTTCTGCTCAGGCAGGAAATCATATTCCATTTCAGACAAATGGTTGTCCAATCTCTTCTTGAAAACTTCCATTGTTAGAGCACTCACAATTTCTGGAGGCAAGTTGTTTCACTGATTAATTGTGCTGTTTGGAAATTTCTCTTTAGTTCTAGGTTGTTTCTCTCCTTGATTAGTTTCCACCCATGGCTTCTTATCCTGCTTTCAGATGCCTTGGAGAATAGTTTGACTCCCTCTTCTTTGGGGCAACCCCTGAAATATTGGAACACTGCTATCATGTCTCCCCTGGTCCTTCTTTTCATTAAACTAGACCTACCTAATTCCAGCAACCGTACTTTTATGTTCCACTCTCTTAATCATCTTTGTTACGCTCTACTCTGCACTCTTTCCTTGTCCTGCCTCTTTTGACTGTTCTGTGCTTAATAGGGTTTTCTTAATTTGTCTGATGTGACAAGCAAGATGATTTGAACCCTCTGGCTCCTCACTTTGCCGATCACCAGCCAGAAAGGAAAACATCTGTCAGTATTATTTCAGCAAGAATGAGGTAAGTTTGGCTACCGGCTTCTTCTGGCTCTTCTCTTTTCTTTGTTCTTTCTCTTACAACTTACAGTTATAACTCAAGCAGAGCTGTTTTCTTTATAAACAAACAGGAGTCATGGAGGGATCTGAATCCTAAGTTTTATTTAGGAATTCCTTTCCTTCCTTGTTTATTAAAATCCTGTCATTTATCTGGAGTTCAAAGCTGTTTCTGCAGCTCCCCATCTTCCTGTTTTTCCCCACCAAAATCACATGATATAGGTCAGGTTCATCCAGGGAAACCAAAGTGCTGATTTTCAGATTCCTCTATGCAATTTTTGGGATGCAACTGACTGGGATGTACGTGTGCCCAGTGCTTATTTCAGTCATGAACTCCCATCCTGTTACCTTATCATTCTAGCCATTTCACTATTCTGGTAGACAAACTTTTCTTGCTCACAAATAAGTTTGAGGGGGAGATTAAAATGGCAGGATACAATATTGTTCAAACTACAGAAGAGGAATGGACCCACATCAGCCTGAAACAGGTCTGATCATTCTGATCACTCTCACTGGCCAATTTGTAAAGCCAAATGTAATGACCTCGGAGAGGAAGACGTGTAAACAATTACAAAGGGCCTGAAGTGCCTGGGATCATGTTTTGTGGTCAGAGAGACATTTACCAATTTCCTGGATTCGGCTTGTCAGATGTCTTTTCCAGGAGTTGAGACAAGGATGCCTGGAGGAATCTGAAGGGATCAGGCAAATATGCCATAAGTATGCCCCAATCAATTGAATCAGAATAGAGCTGGAAGGGACCTTGGAGGTCTTCTAATCCAACGCTCTACTCAAGCAGGAGACCCTGTACAATTTGAGACAAATGGTTGCCCAAACTCTTCTTGAAAACGTCCAGTTTTGGAGCATTCACAACTTCTGGAGGCAAGTTGTTCCCGGTTAATTGTGCTGTCTGGAAATGTCTCCTTAGTTCTGTGTTGCTTCTCTCCTTGATTAGTTTCCATCCATTGTTTCTTGTCTTGCTTTGGAGAATAAGTTGACCACCTTTTCTTGGCAGGCCCTCAAATACTGAAATCTTGCTCTCACGTTACCCCTAGTTATTTTCTCTACATTAGACATACCCACTTCCTGCAACCATTCTTCATGTTTTAGTCTCCAGGCCTTTAGTCATCTTAGTTGCTCTTCTCTGCACTTTTTACAAAGTCTCAACATCTTTTTTGTAATGTGACCCAAACTGGATGCTGTATTCATGGTGTGATGTTACTAAGGTTTTATCAAGCGGTACTTTTAAGCCCTAGAAAGCCTCCTTTTAAGCAAAAGGTAATGGAACTTCATTCTTCTCTCAGACTGGTGAAGAATTTAATCGCATGATGGGAGGTCTTCTTCCTGAGACACATGATCCTGACAATGCTTCTCAAGGCTTTGCCCAAGCGCCAGACATTCAGCAGGCACCCAAGCCCAAGAAATGTCACCAGAGACGTTATGGCACTTCAAGAAAAGACCAGGTGAGTCCTTGAACAGACTTGGATAGGTAGCTCATTCTAACCCAGGTGTGTCAAACTCAAGGCCCGTAGGCCAGATCCAGCCTGCAGGGTGCTTAAATCTGGCCCATGGGTCCAGCCTGGAGATATCAAAGGATCAGTCTGCAGTGCCTCTGCCGGCCAAAATGGGCCACGCAGGAGCCTCATGAGTTCCCCCCCGCCCCCATGGATCGTTTACAGCTGGCAGAGTGCTGCAAGAGGCCATGGAGGCTGAGGTTTTGGCCAGCAGAGTGTTGCATAAACAGATCTCAGGGTTATCCCATAAAAATAATGTCCAGCTCCAGAATTCCAGGTAATCCAACCTGGGACCTTCATAAAGGGACGAGCAGAGGAGGGCCCATAGTCTTCCATAGCCCAAGGCCATGGAGAGAAGATGGACCCTCCCAAAATTATGTTCCAGCACCTCCCTTAAGGAAGGAAGACAACAAAGCCTGTCAGAGATCTTGGGAGGAGAGGTATTTTTTTCTTTTTTTCAGCAAAAAGTCCAGCAGGGGTTTCCAGCCAGTAATAGCGACTAAATTAGTAGACCAGTGAAATACTGTGGACATAACATACTGTGTTTCCCCAAAAATAAGACAGGGTCTTATTTTCTTTTGACCCCCAAAATAAGCACTTGGCCTTATTTTCACGGAGGTCTTATTATTTTTGAGGTGCAGGAGGCGGCCAGCTTGGTCACCTCATGGCTGCTGCTGTGTTGCAATATTTTGGGGGAGGGCTTATTTTAGTGCATGCGCTCAAAAGCCCGATTGGGCTTATTGTGTGGAGAGGTCTTATTTTCAGGGAAACAGGGTACTTGTAATAATATTACTAATATTAAGTCCTCCTCTACGGCTGTGCCAGAGGTAGTAAAAAAGATTGATAGACAGTTGGACAGACAGTTTTTAGAGACATCTGGAGAAATGGTCAGTTCATTTATGCTCTGCTCCTATACAAAAGAGTCATGCCCTATAGCATCTGAGGACTATGTCTTTAATCTCTACATTATGGAATTGAGACTATTTATGCCAGAAAGTAAATCTTCCTTTGTCTAGAATAGCTGTTTTGCCCAATCCTGCCCTTCGAGGTCAAACACAGCCCTGATGCGGCCAAAAAAAACCTGCACCAAAAAAAACCTGTTTACTTGCTCCCCCTCCCACTTCAGGAAGGAAAACTTTCAAACTTTGCTTTTCAGCTAGGATTATTGTGTTTTCAAGCAATTAAATCCTATTTTCCAAGATTCTTCTGTAAGTTGGCAGGGATGTCTGGATTTAGGTGCCAAACCAGGACAATCCTGCCAAACCAAGGCAATAACCCTGCTTAAGCCTTTATACCCACTTTACAGCCATTCTATCTACATCTCAGTTTATTGCCTTTCCTTTAATCACATAACCCCATTGTCTAGTCTGAATCACTACAAGGCGATTATTGTTTTAACAGCTGGCTCTCGCCTACAGAAGAAAACGGGAGAAGCATCGTTCTGAAAATTTGGGAAAGTTTTGTCTAATATCCAGCAACGGAACCAAGAAACTGTTAGGGAGGAGGTGCGGGTGTGTAAGCCGTTATCGTCGTCGTTGCCAGAAATGTTGTAAGCTGGCTTTGTAGTCAAGACAAGGCTGTGACTCAAGATCACTTATAATAATGTAAGCAGGATTACATAGAATCTAGCAGATTTCCCGTCTGCCAGGCAAACAGATTCCCCCAGGTTAGAGCTGTCTCTTGTTTTTTGCTCTAATACTTAGTTTCCTACTACTATTGTCTTTTCTCCTGTCCTGCAACATGACATTTAGGTCTAATATGCTGTTTCAGCTTTTAAAATATATAGTAATAAATCCATTAGAAAAATACAGAACCAAATGTTTAGTGAAACAAGAGAAAATAGCCTGAAAGCAGACATTTGAAAGTGTCTGTAGACTCTCCCTTTTGATATATTTGTTTGATCTCTGCAGTTCATAACTTTTTGTTTAAAACAAACCCCAAAAGCATTTTGAACCGCAGCTTACTTTTGCTTTCTCTGAGAAAGTAGGTAAGGCATTGTTCTTTTGACTATGTCCTGTTTGCAGAGCTAAGGGCACTCTAAACATAACCTCACATTATAAATAATCCTTGATTTACAACCATAATTTGAGTCTGGAATTATGGTTGTAAGTCAACGTGGACATTAAGAGGGTCACCACGTGATTGGACACAACTTTACATATTTTGCAGGGGCTGTTAAGCGAATGCTGTGCTTAAGCAAATGCAGCAATCATTCACCCACTCCATTATATCCAATGGACATTTTTATTGGAAACTGGAAATAAATACCGGAAAATTGCAAAAAATGTCAGAAACTGTGATTGTGTGACCCTGGGATGCTCCAAATAGCAGTAAATGTGAGCTGGTTGCTAAGCACCCAAAGTGAAATCACATGACTGTATGTGTTTTGTGTTGAGACTGTTGCAACATCAAAATTGGATGGTAAAAACTTTATAGGCATCTTTCATAAATCTGAAAAGTTGCTAAGTGACCCATTGTAAGTAGAGGACTAGTTTTCAGTTCAGCTCAGCCTATTTGGTCCCTAAACAGCCAATATTAGGATTTATTGTTTTTTTTAAAAGCTTTAGTTCACTGTATTATATTTTCTAATGGAAATTTTATTCAGCTCAATATTGTATTACCGTACTTTATCTGGATCTTCCTAGATATTTCTTGACTTTTTCCAATGTCCATTGCTATCAATTTCTCCAAATTTGTTAAGAATTAGCAAATTTAAAATGTAATAACATTGCTAATTGTGCCTGTTATAAGTATTACATATGGCCATTTCATTTCATGATTATTATTACTTTTCTGATGCAAATTATTGGATCTGTGAAGCAATATGAATTTGGAAAGCGTGATTTGGAAAGTGCATGCGTGCATATGTAGCATATTTTTAAAAGATTTTATCCTGCTTTTTTATTATTGTACGTTATAAGTAACTTAAGATAATGAACATACACAATACTCCTCCCTCATCCTATTTCCCTACAGAAAGCAACTCTGTGAAATGGGTTGGGCTGTGAGGGATGGAGTGACCCAAAGTAACCCAGTTGATTTTTCATGCCTCAGGCAGAACTAGGTTACATCGAACTGGTACTCATATTGGGAATATTTTATCAAACACATCTTTTCCTCAATTGTGTGGGTAGTTGCACAAGCCCAGGAAAATACAAAGTTACATTAGGGTTATGTACCAGTGATGGGATTCAAACAATTTTACTACCGGTTCTGTGGGCGTGGCTTGTGGGCGTGGAGAGGATGGATACTGCAAAATCCCCATTCCTTCCCCACTCTCAAAATTTCTACCGGTTCTGGCTGAAAACCACCTATTATGTATATACCTACTCATGAATCACATTTTACCTTTTGAATCTGGAGTATTACACAATTCTATAATTTATCGAGATGTTGTAAACTGTGCAGGTAAAACCTTGCTTTGAATTCTACTTTTGTTTTTCCTCCACCTAAATTTCACTTGTGCACAATTGTATTGGGCAGATTTTAATGGGAAAATATTTCCATTGTCAATAGTCAACACCAACTGGATGGTACATTGCTAAATCACTTTAGTTTCATCTGTAATATTTTTGTGCTACAACTTGTTTTTCATAAATGGGAATGGGGTTTTTTTGCTTTGAATTTTGAAATAAATTTTTGACATTGTGTATTTGTGTGTTTATCTCAACAGCCATTTTCTTTTGCACTCATATTATCTTGGTTGCAGGAAGAATTAGAAAGATAATTTTCAAACTACCAGAGATCTACTTACTTATTTTTTGCATTTATTAATAAATAAAATGGCTTTATCAAGGCAAATTATTGTACATGAGAGATTTGCATGGGTTTTTTTTCCTCATGAAAGCAATCCTGTGAGATAGCTGGACTGAAAGAAACTTCTCAAAGTCCATTCACTGAGCACTTCAGTCAGCTGTGGCTGTGACACTAAAACTATCTGAAAGCCAACACTGTAAGAACTTGCTTTCCCCCTATACAAATTCCTGCTTTCCATAGACAAGATAGGACTCTTGTTGCTCCTCTCCAACAACTAAGAATCAGAAGCAGAGTTTGAACAGTCTTACCTTTTACTGAAAGTTAGAAAGTTCTTCTCATAAAAGAATAAGTTGACAAAGACTTGATGGCATGTAATCAATTTTAAAAAATCATTAGTTAAGAAGCATTAAGTCAATAGATCCAGTTTTATACCTTTCTTGGATAAGTGAAGCTAATTCATACTTACAGTTTCAGTCTTGTAATGAATCAATATCATTGTGAACATGTTATTCAATGTATCAATATTCAGACAATATAAGGTACTTGTGTCCATTTCCTAAATTGACATTTGGACAAAAGCCAGGGCTGAAGAGCTGTGGTGGCGCAATGGTTAAAATGTAATATTGCAGGCTAACTCTGCCCACTGCTAGCAGTTCAATCCAGACTGGCTCAAGTTTGACTTAACCTTCCATCCTTCCAAGGTCAGTAAAATGAGGACCCAGACTGTTGGCGGCAAGAGAGTGACACTGTAAACTGCTTAGAGAGGCTACGCGGAAGTATCTAAATGTAAATGTTATTGCTTGCTGTACAAAAGCACTTAGATTTCTGTAGCTGCAACACTGAACCCATTTTGTATTATGCCAAGAAAACACCATGGTGGTCTCTGCTAGTCATCAGGAATCAAGTTTAACCTCAAGGCAGATTTATACAGTACACCCAATTCAATTAATTTAGTTTCTTTGAAATGTTTGTTCTTTAGCATTTGTTTACTCTCTGTAATGAACTTCCTCTCCAGGCAGTTTTCTGTTTTCAATTAATTTGTTTTTTTTTTCATTGAGGTCTTGATGTTACTATGGTAATATTTTCAATTTTTCTCTACATCACCATCTGTGGTTTAGTTGGAAAATAGTGTTTACCTGGGCAGCACTCCAACATCTGAAAAAACAGTTTTGGTTGTAAGTTGAGGACTACTTGTATTCACTTTTGCTTGTGATACTTTCCTGTTCTACTTCTTGAACTTTTACTATTGTTTCTATTTAGTCCTTTGAGTTTGTTATAGAATAGAATAACAGAACAGAATAGGAATTTTTTATTGGCCAAATGTGATTGGACACACAAGAAATTTGACAAATTTTTATTGTCATAGAATAAAAAAAACTGGAATTGGAAGGGACCAGAAAGACCATCAATCTTATGAGGTAATTGGGATGAAAGAGTTTCACCAGCTTAAAGTCAACAAGCAACTTTTAAGAGATAAAGATGGTCTCAAGATCTTCCTGCTTCTAGCCAAGAATCTTAACCTCCACTCCATAGCTGCTCATTTAATGACTTGCCTCTGTGCTAATTTACAGTTCCTAATAGAGCATTTCTTTTTAATCTTAAGATGATGAGAAAATAATACACTGTGTATCTAAAAGCAAAGGGCACTCCAGCAATCTGTTGGGTGATTAGTAAAACACCTTCTCTAATACAGAATGACTTTTCCACTGAACTGTGGAAGAAAACCATTTCTTTATCCCACAGGTGCGTTTTCCAAAGGCAATGGGACTTTCTTGTTTTTTTCATAGAAAACCTTTCGCTTCTCAGGGTTACTACTGATCCTCAGAGTGCTAACGACCAAATGACTACAAAGAATATAAATCTATTCCCCAGCAGTTAGGACTGAAGAAGCTTCTTAGATGAGAAGTGAAAGAAAGAAAAAACAAACCAGTTCAGTTGCCTTTTGGATGTGACCCAACTGAAGGTCCCAAGACCTCCTCCTTCCATGCTCCAAAATAGTTGGCACCTTTGGGACCACCATCACTAGATAGTTGAGAATCTCTATATAGACATTCTCCCTTCTCTTGGTTTTCTTCTCTGGGGCTTTAAGGCAATCTAGAAAGCATTGAACCATATCTGGACTTCAATTATAAAAGGAAAAAAGCACCCAGAGTGGGTAGGTTGGGAGTAAAATTTGTACTGTGTGGGAGAGCAAAAACAAGAATTTGCAATTGAGGGAGAGAATAATCAGCTCAACCAACAACTAATGGTAAGGGAGGAGCAGACAAACTGAAAACAGCCAGGCAGCTTCCCTCAGAAGTTCCAGCCAACTTCATTCCTTTTCTAACCCAGCAGAGACTGCCAAGCCAGTGATTGGCTTCAATGTGGACAATAGTTGAGAAAGTAACAGATGGTGAGTTTTAGTCCCATCTTAGACATGAAAATCAGCTGGATGACTTTGGGCCAATCACCAGGAGACAGCGAGTTCCAGTTCCACCTGAAGCATAAAAGCCAACTAGGGTAGGTGTTTTGGGGCCTATTCCAAAGATGCTTTTATTCAAGAGGCAACTGGACTTTCTGGTTTTTCTTTGAAGACATTTTCACTTTTCATCCAAGAGGCTTTTTTTCAGCTCTGACTGGATGGTGGGGAATAGAAGGATTTATATTCCTTGCATACAGCTGGTCATTTGCATCCTTTGAGAATCATTAAGGCCACTTGGAGATTTATCTGTCTCATCAGGATCACCCCAGTGGTGCAAATGGGTGTGGAGCCTTCTTGAAACTGCTGAAAAGACTGGGTTGTAGACTGGAGATAGATGTTGTATCTCTCCCCGGTTGAGGGTTCTCCAACAACTCTCTCAAAGGATGCAAATGACCAGCTGTCTGCAAGGAATATAAATCCTTCCATTCCCCACCATCCAGAACTGAAGAAGTGTCTTTAATGAGAAGCGAACATCTTCAAAGACAAAAAAAAGGCAGTCTAGTTGCCTCTTGAAAAAAGCACGTTTGGGACAACCATGACTTGGATAACTGAGAATCTCCATAGACATTTTGACCTTATCTCTCTCAGCCCAATTCACCTCAGGAGGGTGGTTGTCCTGGGCAAAATAGGAGGAAGAAGTAAAAAGGTATGTTTGCTGCCCTGAGTTACTTGATGAAGTAATAAAGGCAGGCTAGAAATCAAATATATAAACAATGGATTTTTTAGGAATAACATAAGCATAGATGCAAATACTGGCATGACTTTAGGGTAAAATAACATAGGGTTATTAAAGATGGTGAGGTAGAAAATCAGAGTAGTTTTATATAATAAAAGCCTCGCTGCAAACACAGGGGAGACCAAAAGAGTCTAATCCTCCACTCACATAAATGACCCCACTGAAGGTTCCCAAGACCTGCTTCAATAATAAGTCGAATTCTTCAGAAAGCGGCCCCTTTTCATACCACCAAAGCACTTGGGGCATTTTTCTGAGGTAAGTAACCCCGTTAATGCTTTAGAGGGATCACGATACTTCCTCAGCCTCTGAGGGGAGCTTTTCCCGGACTCCCTGCGTTTCTCTTGGGAGCTTATCCCCTCAGGCCGATCAGCGGGGCGTCGTTAATCGCCTCTCCTGCTTTACCCCGAGCTAAGAGGCCACATCTGACCGGACTCGCTCCTTCTCCTCAGGTGAGACGAAGCGCGCTTGGCGGGAAAACCAACAAGAGCGCGCCAATTCTGTTTTCCCTCAGACCTACAGCCGCCAACGCGCAGGCGCCGAGGGGAGGGCTCACAACGGCGGACGCTGATGGGCTGGCGGCGACGTCACTCATCGTTGGACAGCTACTCCTCTGAGGGGGCATTCATTCCCCTCCGGGAAAGCGGTTGGTTCGGCTGGCTCGTTTTGGCGGGAAACTCTCAGGGATTCTTGTGGGAAAGGAACCAAAATTTTGCAAATCGACTATTTTAATTAAGGGCCTGGGTGAAATCCACCTGTTAAACCAGTGTTTCTCAACCTTGACAATTTCGTGACAGAACAATTAACAAGTGGAGCTACCTGCCTCCAGAAGTTGTAAATGCTCCAACATTGGAAGTTTTAAAGAAGATGTTGGATAACCATTTGTCTGAAGTGGTATAGAGTTTCCTGTTCCAACTGTTATTCTATTCCCAGCCAGCAGGGCTGATTGGGGAATTCTGGGAGTTGAAGTCCACCTGTCTTAAAGTTTGTGAAACACTGCATTAAACGCGTTTGGGGTTAGGGAAAATGGCCAAGACCTAAATGGCAGATAAAATGCCTTCATAGATACAAATTGTGCAACCCAGACCAGAGACCTTTCAATATCAGTTGGGCACATCCTTCATTGAATGATATAAAGCTGACCCCTGGTTGCTATTTCAGGCTTTCTGCAAACCTCAATGTTTTGATCTGCTCTGGGAAATCTTTTTGGAAAATGTCACTTCCTATCTATCTGGCTGACCAACAGCAATGTGCAAGGAACTAAACTGACTTAGAAACCCACTGGAGTCCCTTTAATATTCGTTAAATTAAACAGAATAACAGTTGGAAGGGAACTTGGGGGTCTTCTAGTCTAATCCCCTGCTCAAGTAGGAAACCCAAAACCATTTGAGACAAATGGCTGTCCAACCTCTTAAAAACCTCCAATGATGGAGCATTCACAACTCCTGGAGGCAACTTCTGTTCCACTGATTAATTGTTCTAACTGTCAGGAAATTCCTCCTTAGTTCTAGGTTGCTTCTCTCCTTGCTTAGTTTTCACCCATTGCTCCTTGTCCTGCCTTCAGGTGCTTTGGAGAAAGGGTGAACCCTCTCTTTGTGGCAACCCCTTAGATATTGTAACACTGCTATCATGTCACCCCCTTGACCTTCTTTTCACTAGACATACCCAATTCCAGCAACCATTATTTATATGACTTCGCCTCCAGTCCCCTAATCATCTTTGTTGCTCTTCTCTGTACTCTTACTAGAGTCTCAGCGTCTTTTTTTACATTGTGGTGACCAAAACAGGATGCAGTATTCCAAGTGTGGCCTTCCCAAGGCATTATAAAATGGTATTAACACTTCACGTGATCTTGATTCTATTCTGTTAATGCAGCCTAGAACTGTGTTGGTTATTTTGGCAGCTGCAGCACACACCTGACTCATTTAAGTGATTGTCCACTAGGACTCTAAAGCAACGTAGGGCTACTTTAAGCAGCTTACTTACATCAATAAAAATAAAGAAATGAAAAGAGTGGAAACAAATAACTCAGCTTTCCTTCCTGAAACAGAATCACAAGCTTTATGAATGTATCCAATGTTGCATTTTGGAGATGAAAGGTATTTAAACTACAGAGTCCCTTCAAACTTTGCAATTAATTTCATCAAACATCATTCAGGTGTTTAGCATGGAAAAAGCTTGTAATTCTTAAGTGAAATCCTACAGCTACATTGAGCTTTTACAGTTTTCGCTACAGTTAGTTTTCAAGATCTACTAGGAACTCTGAAATTCTTGCCCCAGTGGTCTATATTACCTCATCAAATATTAGTTCCAACATCTGAATTCAGCTTCGAGGGGGAATTAAATGTGGAAATATTTTTATCATTAATCTTGGCTATCCTTGCAAGTGGGAATACCTTGTGCATGTTCTGAGATAAGCTCCTCCCTCTGAAAATAAAATTAGCATTGCTTATTCCCGCACAGCCATGTCACACAGGGAAATTCACTGGAGAAAGCAGTTATGTTTGGAAGAGTTAGTGGTAAAAAGAAACCAGGTCGCCAAAGAACAAGGTTAATGGATATTGTCGTGTATATCATCAAAGTTGGCATCAGCAAGATCATAGAACAACTCAGGCATGATCCAAAAACCCGGAAGACCCCTTACCCATAGAATTGCCAACTTCTATTAGAAACTCTTTCCTGATGTCCAGCCAAATTTTCTTACTTTTCATTTAAAGCCATTGCCTCTTGTTTTGCCTTCTGGGACGATTTCGGCCCATCTTCTACATAACAATTCTTCAGAAAAGATAGCTGTCATATATGTCTCCTTTCCTAGAATTCCCCCCTCTCCTCTTAGCCTCTTTTTAAATTGAATTGCTGTCCCTGGATGTTGTCCATGCCTTTAATCTGTCCCCAGATTGCATGGCTACATTCTTGTGGTATTTTAATTAAAATGGCCTGTATTTCTCCTCCCAAAATCTTTATTCTGTGGAAAGTTATCACCCAGCCCTCTCCCAGAAAAATAAAATATCCTAGGAAATATTGAAAAGACAGAATATTACATTTCCCCGATGTGAAAAGGAAGAAACATGTTTAAAGAGAGAATAGCTCCTTGTAGCTTCCTGCCTCCACCCACATTGTCAATGGGCCATTAAGGTGGCCAAGCCAGTCCCTTTACATAATAAAGAGTTCTCCCCTTCAGCTCCAGGGGGATGGGAATGAAGGCATGATAATATTGGCCCTTTACCCAACTTCCCACATGGCATCTGAGAACTCAACCAAACCTGGATTCAAAATGCAGCCTAGAGAGTTGCCCCTGCATGGCTCCATGGGAGTCTGACAACCAATCAGAATACAAGCTCAAGAACAAAGGCCAGAGAGGGCATAAACCCAGGGACTCAGCTTCTCTTTTTCTCCACCAACATTGAAGCATGTGATCACCTTTTCTGTTCAGGACTCAAGCCATGTGATCCTGTCCACCATTAAACCATCTTTCCAATGTAGGAAGTTATCACCTAGCCCTCTGACAGAAAAATGAAATATCCTAGGAAATATTGATAAGGCAGAATATTATATTTTCCTGGATGTGAAAAAAGGGAGAAACACATTTTAAACACAAAGTAAATTCCTGCAGCTTCCTGCCCATCCCCACTTTGTCAATGGGCCATTAAGAAGGCCAAGCTAGTCCACTTTACATAATAAAGAGTTCTCCTCTTCAGCTCCAGGGGGATGGGATTAAGGCAGGATAATATTGCCTTTTACTCAACAGACCACATGGCATCTGAGAACTCAACCAAACCTGGACTCAGCCTAGAGGGTTGCCCCTGCATGGGCCCATGTGAGTCTGACAACCAATCAGAATACAGGAACAGGAAACAGAGAGGTGTGACTGAACAGGTTATAAAAAGCCTAGCAAGCCCCTCCATCGGCCCTTCTCTTCTTCTCCACCAACATTGAAGCATGTGATCACCTTTTCTGTTCAGGACTCAAGCCATGTGGTCCTGTCCACCATTAAACCATCTTTCCAAGCAGCCTCCATGTCTCCAGTGTCTTTTTCCCCACTTGGAGCCGAACCCAGAAGGACATTTTCTTCCAACAGTTAGAAGGAACTTCAGCATCTGGCTTGCATATTGTGACACTTGGAAGCTAGTTATTTACAAGCTAGTTATTTACAACTAACCATGTCTCTCTCTTCATGTGGCTTTGTAAATCTTCGATTTGAATTCCTTGACTTGGAAACTTTGGCTTGCTCAGCTATGCTTTTATCTACAATTAATTGCTCTTTCCTGCTGCCTTGCTGTTGGGATTGCAGAAGCAAGCCTTTTCCTTAACACTATGTGCCTGGGTTTTCAGCTAATGAGTAGGCTACCTTGGTCGCTCAACAGTGAGACACTGGTGAAGTGGGCACAGCAGTGTCTGCATTTTCTGCTTCGCATGAGAAAAGTACACCTTCCTTCCCCTGTCCTTTCCACTGTTGGAAGAAATGTTCTCCTGAGTTCGGTTCCAAGTGGGGTGTAGGAAGTTATCACCCATCCCTCTCCCAGAAAAATGAAATATCCTAGGAAATATTGAAAAGGCAAAATATTATATTTCCCTGTATGTGAAAAGGAAGAAACATGTTTTAAATTGAGAATAGCTTCCTGCCTCCACCCACTTTGTCAATGGGCCATTAAGATGCCCAAGCCAGTCTATTCTACATAATAAAGAGTTCTCCCCTTCAGCTCCAGGGTGATGGGATTAAGGCAGTGTTTTTCAACCACTGTTCTGCGGCACACTAGTGTGCCGCGAGATGTTGCCTGGTGTGCCGTGGGAAAAATGGAAAAATTCGAAAGATTAAAAAAAAATCAAATTTTCGCCCACTAGGCGGGCGCCGGACTGTGTCCTGGGTATGGGGTGGGGTTTTTGACCCCACCCTCGGCCAGCAGGGGCACCAATTGGCGCTCCTCAGGGGGACACCCTCCACTTTTCTGATGTCCCGGCTGTGATTGGTCAAGACTCCAGCCTGGACCTATCACAGTAGGACATCATCTTCCGACTTCCTTCCCGCCCGAGCACAGTGTGCGCAGCAGCGGAGAGAAGAAGATGTCGCGACTCGAGTCACCAAAAGGAACCGATGTGTGACGGACAGCGGCTATCTGGAGGAGACAAGCGCAGTAAGTACTGAGTGACAATGAGATACTGCAGTGATGGACAAGTTTTTGAAAAGGAAAGAACTGGACTCTGAACAAAATTTGGAGCCAGATGAGAGCCCAAGTATGAATGGGGATCAAAAGAAAGAAAAGATGGTTAGCTCAAGCAAATTCTCTGGCACAAGGCAATATAGCGAAAGCTATATTTCATTTGGATTTACTTTCACCGGAGATGCAAACAAACCAACTCCACTGTGCGTGGTGTGTGGTGAAAAGCTAGCTAACAGTGCTGTGGTCCCAAGCAAACTTAGACGCCATCTCCAAACGAAACACCCTTTGCTTCAAAACAAGAATAAAGTATTTTATAATTTTTCATATTTCTGTTTACTTACTATTTCATAATAAAGTAATTATAAAATACTTTCTTTGTGTTTATTTGATTCCTATTCAAGAGAATTACTTTATATATAGGCACAGAGTTAAATTTTTTAACATTTTCTAATGGTGGTGTGCCTCGTGATTTTTTTCATGAAACAAGTGTGCCTTTGCCCAAAAAAGGTTGAAAAACACTGGATTAAGGCATGATAGTATTAACCCTTTACCCAACTTACCACATGGCATCTGAGAACTCAACCAAATTTGAGACTCCAAACACAGCCCCTGCATGGCTCCATGGGAGTCTGACAACCAATCAGAATACATTTTCTTACACAGGAACGAAGAAGCTTCTTGGATGAGAAGCAAGATGTCTTCAAAGAAAAACCATAAAGTCCAGTTGCCTCTTGAAAAAAACCACCTTTTGGGACAACTGGATGACTGAGAATCTCCGTAGACGTTTTGGGCTTAATCTCCCTCTCTCAGCCCAATCCACCTCAGAGGGTGGTTGTCATGGGGAAAATAGGAGGAAGAAGTAAAAATGTATGTTTGCTGCCCTGAGTTACTTGATGAAGTAATAAAGGCAGGATAGACATTTAATATATAAACAAGCTGAGAATGGATTCTTTAAGAATAAGATAAATATAAACACTGGTATGACTTTAGGGTAAAATAACATAGTTAGTAGAATAGAATAGAATAGAATAGTTGGAAGGGACCTTGGAGGTCTTCTAGTCCAACCCCCTACCTAGGAAGGAAACCCTACACCACTTCAGACAAATGATTATCCAAGCAAAATGCCTTTTTATTTGATTAGCACTAGCACTGATGATGTTACCTACTTTGGGTAATGAAAATTCTGCAAGAAAACAAGCAAGCTCAGAGAGCACCAAGGACCCTCAGTTATTTGATTGATCCTTAGTGAGGTTACAGAGGCCATTCAGCTATGAAGTCCTGAGGCAGGAGGACTACAAAGATCAGGATTTTGAAAGAGCAGAGGGGACACTATTCCATTTATTTATTTATTTATTCTTCGCATTTCTAGACCGCCCCCTCTCCTAAAAAAGGACTCGGGACGGTGAGCAGAATTTCTTTCATAGTTTCTACTCATTTATTCATGAATAAAATATCGATATGTACGATAACTACATTACTTTCTTTTGTTTCTCCCAGGTCTTTTTCAGCATGTCAACTTTCCTTGGCTTTCTAAATATTTTATGACAGTTGGCTAAGTGTACTTGGGTGGGAAACTTAGTTTGACCCCTAAATTCTCATTCAGGTGTGAAGTCCAGGGCTGTTGGCATGTGTCCAGTACTGCTATGGATCTCTCCTGTTTTCTCTTCTTTCAAATCAAAGAGCAATCCCATTAACTCAGGAATCTCTTAACCATCTAGTGGTCTTGCTGCTAAATTTTCAGTTTTGCTTTTCTTCCCCGTTTCTTTGTAACTGTGAGGTAACAGGACCAGGTGGAATATGGGAAAACGGTAGAACATCAGAGTCGTTTTAATCATTTTAAACTGGGTTAGAATACGTTCACTTAATACTATATAACAGACCCATAATCTATCAATACTGCTGGGTAAATCTTCCTCCTCTATCAAATTGTTTCTTTTAATGAGCATTCTGATTGGGTGAAGGGTTGCTTCTCTCCAGCCAATCACAGGCTCCAACAATCTGCCCACTGTTGCCCTGGGACAGGGGTTTACAAATTTGGCAACTTTAAGACTTGTGGACTTCAACTCCCAGAATTCCCCAGCCAGCATGGCTAGTTGAGGAATTCTGGGAGCTGAAGTTCACAAGTCTTAAAGAAGAGCTGTGACTCTGTGGGACAGGCAATGCCTGTTGTTCTGAATAAAAACAAAATTTTTAAAAAGTGCTATCCCCTGAACCATAAAAGAGAGCCAGTTTGGGGTAGTGGTGAAAGTGCTGGCCTAGATATGGAGATGATAATTTCCAGGCCTGCCTTAGTCATAAAAGCTAACTGAGTGACTTTGGGTAAGTCATTCTCTCAGCCCAAGCCACCTCACAGGGTTGTTTTTGTGAGGAAAATATGAGGCAGGAGGTATGTATGTGTTTCCTGCCTTGAGTGCTATATTAAAAGCAGGATAAAAACATAATGTTGTAATAATAATAATATTAGCTGCCCAGGACTGTAATTGTACCTCAGAGAGGAGGGGAAAAAAGGCGGGAAAATTGGGGCTTCCGATTGGGTGATGGCTTCCTCCTCTGCAGCCAATCACAGGCTCCAGCAGTTTCTGCCCACTGTTGCCCTTGGAGACTCCCTCCAGTTTCTGAGGGTTTTTGAAGGCGAAGGTGGCAGAAGAGCTCTGAGGCTCGGTGGGACAGGCTGCT
The DNA here is from genome assembly GCF_964273705.1 of Natrix helvetica. Taxonomy (NCBI): domain Eukaryota; kingdom Metazoa; phylum Chordata; class Lepidosauria; order Squamata; family Natricidae; genus Natrix; species Natrix helvetica. The sequence goes on from NC_138548.1 coordinate 6,480,751, forward strand.
CCCTTTGAGGCTGAGAAGCAAAGGAGGAAGGCTAAGAGAATAACAGAATAGCAGAATTGGAAGGAACCATGGAGGTCTTCTTGTCCAAGCCCCTCCCCCAAGCAGGAGACCCTATACCATTTCAGACAAATATTGTCCAATCACTTCTTTAAAACCTCCAATGATGGAGCACTCACATCTTCTGAGAGGAAAGCCATTCCCCTGATTAATTGTCCTCACTGTCAGGAAATCCCTCCTTAGTTCTAGGTTGATTCTCTCCTTGATTAGTTCCCATCCATTGCTTCTGATCCTGCCTTTAGGTGCTTCAGTGCTCAATAGGTTGAGGCCCTCTTTGTGGCTCTCAAATATTGGAAACTTATCATATCATCCTAGTTCTTTCCTTTGCCAGATTAGATATACCCAGTTCCTGCAAGAGGGTGGGCGCCTGCTGGGCCTTAAGGGGAAAGGGGCTTTCCAGGATAAAAAAGCCATCATGGAAAAGGCATCCTCCCCAAGTCCTGCTAGATAGCAGTGTTGAAGGGAAGGACCTTACGCCTACTCTAGCTAACAGAATAACAGAGTTGGAAGGGACCCCCTGCTCAAGCAGGAAACCCTATACCGTTTCAGACAAATGTCTGTCCAATCTCTTCTTAAAAATCTCCAGAGTAGATACTTAGATGTCCTCATGTAAGATTGGTACAGGTAGCCCTTGATTTATAACCACATTGAGACCAGAATTTCTGCTGTTAAGCAATAAAAATGTAAAAAAACTAATGTGATAAAATTGAGAGGAGCTGCAGTAAACATGTTACTAGGTTGGCACCCTATTGTTAAGCAAGGCAGTTGTTAAGTGAATCATGCCCAATGTTAGAACCTTGTTTTGCTGGGGTTGTTAAATGAATCACTGTAGTTGTTAAGTGAATCAGGCCATCATTAAGCAAATCCAGCTCTCCCCATTCACTTTGCTTGTCAGAAGCCAGCTGGGAAGGTTGCAAATGGCGATCACAAAACCCTGAGATGCTGCAACCATCTTCACTTGAACTTATTACCAAATTCTCGAACTTTGATCACTTGACTGTGAGGATGTTGCTACCGTCACAAGTATGAGAACTGATTGTAAGTCATTTTTTTTCCATGGTGTTATAACTTTGAACCGTCATTAAGCAAATGGCTGTATGTTGAGGACTGCCTGTATAGTTAGTTTTAGCCAGGGAGACCCCATTTGTTGAAAGATGTTCATTTTTCTTAGATGTTTTTTTCTTGGGGCGTCTCATTCTTGGGCCTTGCATCCTGGCCCTAAAATTCTCGGAAGGCTATGTGACAGCAAAGAACCTGTAGCAGGTTCTGTAGCATCTGCTACAGGACCTGTAGCATCCTGAAGGAAAACAGCAATGGAAACAAGGCTTCTTCTTATTGCAAACCGTTACTTAGAATGTGTGTCCCATTTTTTTGGCCATTCACTGGAGAAAACACTTATATTTAAAAGAATTGGCAGTAAAAAGAAGCCAGGCTGACAAAGAAAAAAATCTTTGGCTTTGGCTGGCTTTGTTGGTTGACGAGTTGGTAAAAATTCTGGATGTGAATTTGATGTTGGAGCCGGGTCGATATCATCTATGCTTCCCATATAAACACAGTTGTTGTGAGCTTCGATATTTCTCCTCATGGTTGCAGAACTTGTTGCTCCTCTATATCTTGATTGCCAGTTTGTCTCTGCCCTTGCTCCAAGAATGATTTTTTAAAATGGCTTTTATATTTAAAAGAATTGGCAGTAAAAAGAAGCCAGGCTGACAAAGAATTGGCTGCCTGGACACCATCAAACCTGACACCAGCCAAAGCATAGAACAACTCAAAGAAATAGTGCAAGATTGGAAGATATGGAGAGACCTGGCCTATAGAATTCCCATGAGTTGGACATGACTGAATAACATCCTCATCCTCATCTCCTGTTTTCTTGTTGCAGATAAATTATCTAGAAAGCTTTGCATACTTAACTATCAGTCTTATTGATTAGGGACAAAAGGCCGATGGCTTTAACATTGTAGGAATAAACCCACCTTCTGGAAGAACCATCCTCTATCAGGGGTGTGAATACTTCATTGCTATTGATTATGTACCTTGTTTTCCAAAAGGGTGTAAAAGACACGTCGATTTGTATATTGAGGGCTCTCAATGGGTGATGTCTTGTGATGTAGTCCTGAGAGGACATCTCTTTGCACTGCACCGAATAAACAGTGTCGTCTCAATTGCTACCGCAAACCAGATGTGTATGAAATTAATACATATTTGTAATGCATATTTCCTGTGCTTTTTTTACATTGCTAGATGCATCAGGAATTCTGACATTCCATGGGGAAATAGGCCACATTTATCCCAATATCATGTCCTTAACAAACGCATGGACATAATAGAACAGAGTTTGCTGGGTCAGATCTGAGTAGCATTGCCCCAAAGCGTTTATTAATATCTTTATTTCATTTTCTTTTGGAAACTTCAGAAGCAGCAGGTCACTCATTGATGAATTTTAGCTCAGCATTTCAAACGATCCTTAAAGAATTTAGCTTTATCTGCCAGTCTTTGTGAATATTTCGAATTTTGACTCGTGGCCAAATGGGCAGGTCATAACACACTTCCTTTCCTTAAAACATAATACCCAGAACCACACACCACCACCACCCAACTGATCTTTGACTTTGGTGACACCAATTGATTGATTCTCCAATCCACGTGGTCAGGAATATCTGGATTTTCTAAGGATTTGTATGTGATCCCTTTGATTTAGTTACATTATCAAAGTCAGAGAGCAGGCAATGCAGCCTCTTGTCAAGCTCTTCATTGGTCTGAGGAGAAGAACAATCTTAACAGATCTCCATTTCCACTTCTCATATTTCTCCTTAAAAAGTTTTATTCCATGATAAAATGCAAAGAATATATGTTATAAACAAACCTATGCCCTTGCAACCAACCCAGTTATTTTAGAGAAGTTTGTATAATTGCAGCATTTCTCAATCTTGGCAACTTTTAAGATGCCTAGAGTTCTACTGGGGGTGTGTGGATGGATGGATAGTTAGTTAGTTAGTTAGTTAATTCGTTCCAGGATTACCAAATCGCCTAAGTGGTTCATGCCAAGCCGTAGGTGTATTTCCCCTTGTCAGCCTGTTTGTTATGGTCTTGGATCATCTGCAAATTCTTCTCCCACACGGCTCTTCGAAAGGATTCCTCCTCCTCCTGGTAAGCCAAGAAAGGGAAGATCCCTTAGTCGCATCAGCCTAAACAAGTGGCACCTAGAAGATCTAGAACTCATATTCTCTTCCATAAAAGATTTCTCAGACTAGAATTCAATCGCCCAGGAATGGAACAAACACCATTCAATCTTCTTTTGATACACAGGACACTATTCCTCACAAAGTATGTCTGAAGACAGATAGCAGAAAGTAAGTTTATAAACATTGCTATTCTAAGTTGAAATCAAGGTATGGAACTGGAACACTTGAAGTGAAAGTAGGATGTTTGTTCCTGTGGGACAGAAACTACAGAAGAGCATCAGGAGTGACAGCCAGCCCACATTGTATCGGAACTGTTAAACCAGAATACAGCAATTTAATTTGAGTATCATTGGAGGAAACTCACCTGAGCGTATTCTTTACCGTGAGTGGCCTTCCAGTCTCTCCATGTCCCCTCCAGGGTTGGATCCAAAGCTGTGGACAAGGTCCTCAGGGAGACCAACCAGATCAGGGCCACCACCGAGACGGACAACATTGTCTTTCTCTAGGAGAAGGAAAAGAAGAGAATTGAAGAACTCAGGAGGGTCAATGTAGCAGCAACTAGAATTCTTTGGAAAGCAATGTTTTTTTTCTTCATTTCAGTAAGATAATGTTCTTTTGACTCTCTCTTTCTTGGATATTTTATTTTTTTGGGGGGAAGGTAGTCTTATAAAGCAAAATAGTTGCAAAAAAGCCACTGATTAGACTGCTGACCTAAACTGTATCTCCTAACCCTGGAAACTTCACTGACTTTGTGTGGTTGCAGCCGTTTTAATGTCCTATGAAGATAAATTTTATCTTTGATTTCTATCTAGCTCTTCTGTTTATCTTGATTCTTGGAAAAAACATGAGCTCCACTCTGATCCTTCCCCCAAACAGGAGATTCAAAGACAACTGCAGTTATTACTAATTGTTGGGGAATATGTCAATTGAGGGTCCATCTTTATTTGCGCAAATGGGTTCTCCAACCTTGAGAACTGATTATTAATGCTCATGCTAAAATGGTTATGATTTGGTATTTATTTTCCAGACATGGATTCTACATGAAATTTCAGCAGGCCAAATATAGATACTCCTCAACTTACAATCACAATTGAGCCCAAAGTTGCTAAGTGAGAAATTTGTTAAGTGGGTTTTGCCCCATTTTACGACTTTTCTTGCCACATTTGTTAAGTGAAGCGCTGCAGTTATTAAATTAGTAACACATTGTTAAGGGAATCTGGTTTCACATTGACTTTGCTTGTCAAAAGGTCACAAAAAGGGATTGCATGACCTTGGGAAACAGCAACGTCCTCAACTTGCAATCACAATTGAGGCCAAAATTGCTAAGTGAGAAATTTGTTAAGTGAGTTTTGCTCCGTTTTATGGCTTTGTTAAGTGAATCACTGCAGCTGATTATTTAGTAACATGGTCGTTCAGTGAATTTGGTTTCCCCATTGCCTTTGCTTGTCAGAGGGCAGCTGGGAAGGTTGCAAATGGCGATCACGAAACTCTGAGGTGCTGCAACCATCTTCACATGAGCTTGTTGCCAAGTTCTCGAAATTTGATCACTTGACTGTGAGAATGTTGCTACGGCCACACGTATGGTTATAAGTCACAAATTTCAGTGGTGTTATAATTTCATTAAGCGAATGACAGTTTGTCAAGGACTGCCTGTATCCTTGGTTTTATCCAGAATGACCCCCATTTGTTGAAAGATGTTCATTTAGCCCACTTCTTTTCTTTAGATGTTTTTGTCTTGGGGGTCTCTCATTCTTGGGACTTACATCCTGACCCGTGTATCATCCTGAAGGAAAGCAGCAGTGGAAAGAAGGCTGACTCCTCTTCCTATTGTAAACCATTACTTAGAATGTGTCCTATTTTTTTGGCCATTCACTGGAGAAAGCAGTTATGTTTGAGAGAATTGGCGAAAAAGGAAACCAGACCACCAAAGAATAGAGTGACTGGACACCATCAAACTTAATACCAACAAAGCATAGAACAATTCAAATTAATGGTGCAAGTTTGGAAGATGTGGAGACACCGGACACATAGAATTGCCAAGAATTGGACACGATTGAATGAACATAATCCTCCTCCTCCTCCTCATCTCCCGTTTTCTTGTTGTATATAAATTATCTTGAAAACTTTGCACGCTTAACTATCAGCCTTATCAACTAGGGATAGAGGGGTGAGGTCTATAATATTGTAGGAATGAATCCACTTCTGGAAGGAGCATCAGAGTATCAGGTGTGAATATATGTTGTTGCTTCTTACCTGTTAATTGCTATTGATCATGTGCTATGTTTTCCAAACATGTAATACACATGCCAATTTGAGTACTGAGGGCTCTCAATGGACGATGTTGTGTGATGTAGTCCTGAGCGCACATTTCTTTGCACTGCATCGAATAAACAGTGTCATCTCAACTGTTATCTCAAACCACATGTGTATGAAATTAATACATATTTCTAATGCACATTTTCTGTGGGTTTTTTTTACAGTGTTAGATGCATCAGGAATTCTGACATTCCATGTGGAAATATGCCACATTTATACCAATACTATATCCCTAACAAACACTTTAATAAGCTATTTGATAAAGTAGACCATAACGTACTACTAGATAAAATAGAAAAATGTGGGTTAGACAGCATCACCACCAGATGGATTCGTAACTGGCTGACCAACCACACTCAACTTTTAGTCCTCAATGGATCTGCATCTACACACATTCCCAAGGTTCTGTTTTAGGCTCAGTACTCTTCAACATCTTCATCAATAACTTGGACAAGGGGATAGATGGGGAACTCATCAAATTTACAGATGACACCAAGCTGGCAGGAATCGCCAACATTCCAGAAGATAGGCTCAAGATACAGAAGAATCTTGACAGATTTGAACATTGGACGCTATCTAACAAAATGAAATTCAATGGTGAAACACATTGCACAGGTACAGTATATGCGGTACCTTGCTCAATAGTAGTAACTGTGTGAGTGGGATCTTGGAGTCCTAGTGGACAACCATTTAAGTAGGAGCCAGCAGTGTGCAGCAGCTGCCAAAAAAGCCAACACAGTTCTAGGCTGCATCAACAGAGGGATAGAATCGAGATCAGGTGAAGTGTTAGTACCACTTTATAATGCCTTGGTAAGGCCACCCTTGGAATAGTGCATCCACTTTTGATCGCCACAATGTAAAAAGATAAAGAGTGCAGAGAAGAGCAACAGAGAGGATTAGGGGACTGGAGGCTAAAACATATGAAGAACAGTTCCAGGAACTGGATATGTCTAGTTTAATGAAAATAAGGACTAGGGGTGACATGACATGAAGCCGGAGTCAAGCTATTCTCCAAAACCCCTGAGGGTAGAACAAGAAGCAATGGGTGGAAATTAATCAAGAAGAGAAATAACTTAGAACTAAGGAGAAATTTCCTGACAGAACAATTAATTAACAATTAACTTCATAGAAGATGTGAATGTTTCAACATTGGAAGTCTTTAAGAAGATGTTGGATAACCATTTGTCTGAAGTAGTATAAGGTTTCCTGCCTAAACGGGGTTGGACTAGAAGACCTCCAAGGTCCCTTCCAACTCTGTTATTCTAATAATCTAATTAACATGGATATGTTAGAATAGAGTGTGCTTTGACAGTTCTGAATAGCATTGTCCAAAAGCATTTATTAACTTTTTTTTTTTATTCCAGAAGCTTCAGAAGCAGCAGGTCATTCGTTGGTGACTTTTAGCTCCGCATTTCAAACGATTCTTATGCTGAAAGAAGAAATTACATTCCCTTCTCTGGATCTGGGATAGGAAAGGCAGCGTCTTCGGCAATGCCGCATTCATTTGATCCTTTGGCTATGCGCATGTAACCTTTCTCTCCCCAAAGAGTGGACCAGCTGTGAAGGTAAGAATAGAAGAACATTTATCTAGAGTTGTAGACAGTCACTTATCTGAAATAGTATAGGTTCTCCTGCTTGAGCAGGGGCTGGACTAGTAGACCTCCAGGGTTCCTTCCAGCTCATTCATTCTATTCATTCTATTTCTGCAGTTCTGCAGCACAGTGGATCATTCATGATTCTAGCTGAAGTTTCTCCATCTCCAAAAGCATGGTGCAAAAGTAGGCTTTTTGCCATGCGTTAACAGGAAGGCCGCCATTTTTAAAAGAAGAACTATATGGCAATATTAGACCAACTTCCTGGTCCATGGCTTCACAGAGGATAGGCAACCTGACTTCAAGATGGAAATTAAGTAAAAGAAGATCTGGGTATGTTTAGCCTGCAGACTTTGCTTAGCATTTGCTGGGACTCACTGCACAAATGGGGCATAGTAGCCTCCTCCATTCTGTAGCGTCCCACGTCAAACTGTATATCATATCATGACTGACTGTAAACTGAGGGCATTCAAGTATGTCATACAGTAAGCGAATTTCCTATTTTTTACACTTATGCAGACTGACGTCTGTTTATTCACCTGTTCTTTACGATCCAATAGCTTTTGCCCCCGCTGGAGTTGTTATAACCCACAATCAGCATTGCATGATTTAACTGTCTTTGTCCATCATAGTCTTCTCTATATATACCTGGATAGAGAGAATAAGAAATAACCCAGTGAATAACCCATCCTTACTGGCAGCCAGATGCCCCACCCTATTTTAGCCGCAGCAGAGGCCTTTTTAATGATTGCTTCTCTAAGTTGAAATATGTCTTACTGGAGATGTTTTCACCTGGGCCCCTTTTGTCCAGGCACTGGACAAAACCCCTTAGACCAGGGGTGTCCAAACTTGAGAACTTTAAGACTTGTGGACTTCAATTCCCAGAATTCCCCAGCCAGCATGGCTGGCTGGGGAATTCTGGGAGTTGAAGTCCACAAGTCTTAAAGTTCCCATGTTTGGACACCCCTGCCTTAGACTATAATGGTATCTCCCAGCTTTTTCCAGAGAACCAATCCCATAGGACTGTGTTGATCAAATAGATTCCTTATTTTTCATTAGTGTCCTTTAGTTTTTCTTTTTCTTTTTTTGTCTGTTTAATATGTTTAACAACTATTATATCCTGTGCTGGAGAAAAAAGTCACTCTCAAAATAAAGAATATTGAGAAGGGTCCTTGGCGCTCTCTGAGCGTGATTGTTTTCTTGCAGATGTTTTATAATCTGACTAGGTAACATCATGAGTGATGAAACATCTGCAAGGAAACAACCATGCTCAGAGAACACCAAAGACCCCTCATTTAAACCCTGAGCTTCAAACATTCTCCTCTTATCGATTGAGAAGGGTTTGTGTAGTTGTGGTGTAACTCAAGAAAAATTCTGAGCTTTACTTCTGCGAACTAGTAGTAGTTGATTGATTGATTAGCTTTGCAATCTTATCAATAAAATAAACTACATTGTCTAATTTCAGAACAGGGTATACGGGAGGAAATTAATGGTAAGATAGAAATGTTGCAGGATCCAATGTGGATCGGTCACCGGGACCAGAGGCTTTGTCTTCTGACGTTTTGGACTGGTGCTGGAGCTCATCTTCAGGGAAGTCCAGCATGAGTCCAAAAGCTCAGAAGACGACAATCTCTGGTCCTGGTGACCAACCCAGATTCAATCCTGCGGCGTTATCCTGGGATACGTGCATTCGCCTTCATTCTTCAGATTTAAATTTGTTAATACAAAGAGACAATAATTAAATAAATGAATCCCCCTTGCAAGTTGCCTCAACTGTTCAATGTATTGGGTTCATAGGATTAGTGTCTTAGTTATAAACTTAGTAGTTCTATGCTCAATATATACATTTAAAACAGGGATGGGTTCTGGACGGCTTTAATGCCGGTTTGCTTGAGCGTGCGCACTGTGCGTGTGCAGTTCAATTAAAAACAAGATGATGGCGGTGACATGGGAACTGGTTCGGGGGGTGTGACAAGCCTGGGTCACTGCCGGTTCCAGCAGCTCAGGCCGCCATACCATTACCGGTTCGGCCGAACCGGTCCGAACTGGTAGGAACCCACCTCTGATTTGAATCCAGGCGGAAACATGACATTCTCTGGTTGGGATCCCAGTGGCATGAGTGAATAGAGATTTTTCTAGAACCTTAATCAGCTCTTTTGTATTTCAAAGAATAGCCTTAACAATTTCTCCAACTGTCTGAAGCACCGCAGAGAAACTCCGGTAGCTTTATTAAATCAACCTGACAGCAAGAACAACCAATCCATGAAAAAACTTTGGTTGCTCCAATGTTGGAGGCTTTTAAGAAGGGACTAGATAGACATTTGTCAAAAATGGTCTCCTGTTTGAGCAGTGGGTTGGGCTAGAAGACCTCCAAGGTTCCTTCCAACTCTATTATTCTGTTATTTTCCACCCAGAAGCTATAATGGAACCAAAGGACAAAAGGTGAACATCCCCATATAGACATGTCAGGCACTGATGTTAAAGGCGACAGAATAACAGAATCGGTAGGGACCTGGGAGATCATCTAGTCCAACCACTGCTCAATCAGGACACCCAACACCATATTGTTCAAACATCTCTCCAATATCTTCTTGAAAAGCTCCAGTGTTAGAGCACCCACAACCTCTGAAGTTGTTCCACTGATTAACTGTTCTCACTGTCAGAAAATTTCTCCTTAGTTCCAGGTTGGAGCTCTCTTTAATGATCTTCCACTGATTACTTCTTCTCCTGCCTTCCAATGCTTTGGAGAATAGGTTGACCCCTTCTTCTTTGTAGCAGCCCCTTAGATATTGGAAGACTGCTATCACGTCACCCCATGTCCTTCTTTTCATTAGAGTAGAGACACCCAATTCCTGCAACTGTTGTTCATATGTTTTAGCCTCCAGTCCCCTAATCATCTTTGTTGCTCTTCTCTGCCCTCTTTCTAGGCCATCCTGGGCTTACAATCAATTGCTAAAATCCCAAAACCTTTGATCCTGGAGGGACCAAATGCTCCCAGGCCACCCCACTGTATCACACAAAAGAGGCAGGAAACTACCCACAGACAAGGAATAGCAAAGTTCCAGGAGAAGCAAGATGATAGGCGCTCTGTCACACAACCATTTTTCTTCTCCAGAGATACACACAACTCCAAGACAGATAACTAATAAATAAAGCAGTTGATGATGGAGAATATTGATTGGCACCAGGCTATTAGTTGGCCAGGAAGATGGAAAATAGTGACCACCTCCAAGGAAGGAGCTGTGTTCAAAAGTTGGGCTCTGTGAGGCATATAGTTGGCCCCACAATCCCAACAATGATGCAACCTGAGAAGCCTCTGGGACCAAATGAAAATTGCCCCAATAATCACCTGAGCAATAGCACTTAGACTTATATACCTCTTCACAGTGCTTTACAGCCCTCACTAAGCGATTTACAGAGTTCATTTTGCCCCCAACAATCTGGTCCTCATTTTACTGACTTCGGAAGAAAGGAAAGCAGAGTCAACCTTGCGCTGTTGGGAATTGAACTGCTGAGAGTTGGCAGAATTAGCCTGCAATACTGCATTCCAATCACTGTACCACCATGTTATCCTAACACAGCAAAGTCTTTAAAACAAACCAGCAAATCTAACAGAAAAAGCTCATTAAGCTGACCTAAAATAAAGTAAAATCTCTCTTTTCACCATCTTGAAAACAACAAGATAATATTTTAGTATTTAGAAGGAGTGTGGCCTCATCAGTGTTAAATATTAGTTGGCAGAAGAGATGGCAAGAACCACAAGGTCAAATGTGAGCCCCGTCAGGAACCTTACCTGACTTATAGTAGCGGAACTTGCTACTCCCAGCATCTATTCCAACAGAAACTGGACCAATCTTGGCCACAGCTTCCTGAAGACCTTTTTCATCCTCCCCCATGATCTTTCCGAATGAGCTACATCTGGTAATAGATTCCTCAGGGTTATAGCGACAATCCATACCATCCTGCAGAAGAAAAGGGTGATCCTAAGAAATTGTGGCCATTGATAAGTTTTAATAGAAATTGTCTCCACTCATGACTAGATTCTTTTCCATCCTATTGCTGGAGGCATTAGCAACTAGAGACAGAGCAAAACAGTTCAGCTTAAAGCATGCCGAAGGAATGGACAGGGGCATACACAGATCTGATAGTTTATTACCGTTCTGTCATAAGGGTAGCTTTTCTCTGAATTGATCCCGCCTTGCTTCCGCACAGTTTCAAAAGCATCCTCCATTAATCCACCCTGGCACCCTTCAAACTCTGGGTCACCAGAACAGTCAATAAGATTTTGTTCGCTCAGCGAGACCAGCTTCCCCGTCTTCTTGAAATGCATGCCTTCCAGAGCACCAGTGGCACTGAAGGACCAGCACGATCCACAGTTACCCTGGGTTAAAAAAGAAAAAAGAAAAGCTGGAGTGATCCACTGAGCATGTGAAACCTCAATATAGAATAGCAGAGTTGGAAGGGAACTCAGAGGTCTTCTAGTGCAGTCCTCTGCTTGGGCGGGAGATCCTATACCATTGAGGAGAAATGCCTATCCAATCTCTTCTTAAAAACTTCGACTAATAGAACACAGACAACTTCTGGAGGAAGCTACTCCCCTGATTAAATGTTCTCAATTTATATTCCTTTAACAATTCTCAGTACTTGGTAGTAAGCAGCTGGAGGAAAATGAGTTCTAATGGGATTAAAGTTTTAGGGATGTAGTTAAGAGAAAAGAATTTAGCTTTTTCTGCAAGTCTTTGTGGATCGCTCAAATTCTGATGGGACCAAATGGATAGATCAGAACACTTTTCTTTTCCTTCAAAACATCTCTACGTAATGCCCAGAACCATCCACCACAACCCACCTGATCCTTGACTTTGGTGACACCACCTTTGATTCTCCAGTCCATGTGGTCAGGAATATCTGGATTTTCTGAAGATTTGAACGGGATTCCTTTGACTTTACTTACATTATCAGAAAGCAGGCAATGCAGCCTCTTGTCAAGCTCTTCATTGGTCTGAGGAGGAGAAAAACAATCTTAACAGATCTCCATTTCTACTTCTCAGTTTTATCCTATGATCAAATGCAAAGAATATATGTCATGAACAAACCAAACCTGGTTATCACAGAAGAGTTTGCGTATAGTTAAGTCTACTGCAGTGTTTCTCAATTTTGGCGACTTTTAAGATGTCTAGATTTCAACTCCCAGAATTTTGCAGCCTCCATGAATCAGCTTTAACGCCTGGCATTTAAAATGCTAAGATTCCCAGTCTGGATAATAGACTGGGAGAGATTGTAAAGATGAATTCACAGAGATGGTTAAACGCATCCAGTGTTTAAAATTATGTATTTGTAAGTACTGGAATATTAGAACTCTGTACTCAAATGGAATGCTTGAAAATTATCAATAATTCCATTGCTGGTGGCCTTTGGCTGGGTCTGCTTGATGTGCTCTTGGCATTCTGAAGCTACAATGTGATGTAAATGAATGTGATGACAGAATAGCAATCATGCAGTCATCAATATAATGTTGGTCATTGGATTCAAATTCTGCAGTATAGCATGATTGTAAAAGACTGGAAAGAGACAAATCCATGACGACTTCATTCATGGAAGCTCACTGGGGGCCTCCAGATTCGGCATCTGGAACTTCTAGTAAAAGGGACATCTATGTCTAATAAATAAGTGACAACTAGAGTCATTTGCTGAGATGGGTGGCTGAAGAAATCAGAGATAGGTCGGTGGGTGGGTGGGTGGGTGGACAGACAGACAGACAGACAGACAGACAGACAGACAGAAAAATGATCCAGGCTTACCAAATCACCAAAGTGGTTCATGCCAAGCCAGTAGGTGTATTTCCCCAGGTCAGCCTGTTGGTTATGGTCTTGGATAATCTGTAAATTATCCTCCCACACTGCTCTTCGAAAGGATTCTTCCTCCTCCTGGGAAGTCAAGAAAGGGAAGATCCCTTAGTTGCATCAGCCTAAACAAGTGGCACCTAGAAGATCTAGAACTCATATTCTTCCATAAAAGTTTTATCAGACCAGAATTCAATCGCCCAGGAATGGAACAAACACCATTCAATCTTCTTTTGATACACAGGACACTATTCCTCGCAAAGTATGTCTGAAGACAGATAGCAGAAAGTAAGTTTATAAACATTGCTATTCTAAGTTGGAATCAAGGTACGGAACTGGAACACCTGAAGTGAAAGTAGGATGTTTGTTCCTGTGGGACAGAAACTACAGAAGAACATCAGGAGTGACAGCCAACCCACATTGTATCGGAACTGTTAAACCAGAATACAGCAATTTAATTTGAGTATCATTGGAGCAAACTCACCTGAGCGTATTCTTTACCGTGAGTGGCCTTCCAGTCTCTCCATGTCCCTTCCAGGGTTGGATCCATAGCTGTGGAAAAGGTCCTCAGGGAGACCAACCAGATCAGGGCCACCACTGAGATGGACAACATTGTCTTTCTCTAGGAGAAGGAAAAGAAGAGAATTGAAGAACTCAGGAGGGTCAACGTGGCAACATGGTAAGGCTTAAAGGCTACTAACATCTGGTTAAGAACAGGTTCCAAATCCTGACTTACGTTGCTAAAAAAAAGAGATTTAAACTATTCAATTATTGTTAATAAATGCTTAAATCAAATGAGGACATGAACATCTCTGGAAAGTTTGAAGTAGCCAACTGGAACCTCACCTCAGCAGGTTGATACAGAAGGCAAAAAGGCAGTTGTTAAACAAAACTGCAGCAGCCCCTTTTATAAACAAACATATAATTGCCACTTCCCACTGCCTTTAATTGACATTTACAAGGAAATAGCATATCTCTAGAATTCTTTAGAAAGCAATGTTTGTTTGTTTTTTTCATTTCAGTAAGATAATGTTCTTTTAACTCTTTCTTTCTTAGATATTTTATTTGGGGGGAAGGGAGTCCTATAAAGCAAATTAGTTGCAAAAAAGCCACTGATTAGACTGCTGACCTAAATCGTATCTCCTAACCATGGAAACTTTATTGAGTTTGTGTGGTTGCAACCGTTTTAATGTCCTATGAAGATAAATTTCATGTTTGATTTCTATCTAGCTCTTCTGTTTATCTTGATTATTGGAAAAAGCATGAGCTCCACTCTGCTCCTCCCAAGCAGGAGATACAAAAACAACGGCAGTTATTACTAACTGTGGGGTAATATGTCAATTGAGGGTCCATCTTTATTTGGGCAAACGACACTCAGGGTTGAAGAATGGATTCTTTAACGTTCAGAACTGTTTATTAATGCTCACACTAAAATGATTATGATTCAGTATTTATTTTCCAGACATGGGTTCAACATGCAATTCAGACAGGCCTAATATAGGTAGTCCTCAACTTACAATCAAAATTGAGCCCAAAGATTATGTTGCTAAGTGAGAAATTTATTGCCACATTTGTTAATTGAATCACTGCAGCTGATAAATTAGTAACAAGGACGATCAGTGAATTTGGTTTCCCCATTGCCTTTGTTTGTCAGAAGGCAGCTGGGAAGGTTGAAAATGGTGATCACAAAACCCAGAAGTGCTGCAACATCTTCACATGAGCTTATTGCCAAGTTCTCGAAATTTGATCACTTGACTGAGAATGTTGCTACGGTCACACGTATCAGAACTGGTTGTAAGTCACTTTTTTCAGTGGCGTTATAACTGTGAAGAGTCATTAAGCAAATGGTTATATGTTGAGGACTGCCTGTATAGCTGGTTTTAGCCAGAGAGACCCCCATTTATTGAAAGATGTTGATTTGGCTCACCCATTTTTTTTAGATGTTTTTGTCTTGGAGACTCTCATTCTTCGGCCTTACAGCCAGGCCTTAAAATTCTTGGAAGGCTATATGATAGAAAGCCCGTATTATCCTGAAGGAAAGCTGCTGTGGAAAGAAGGCTGACCACTCTTCTTATTGCAAACCATTACTTAGAATGTGTCCCATTTTTTGGCCATTCAGCGGAG
This sequence comes from Natrix helvetica, assembly GCF_964273705.1. NCBI lineage: Eukaryota > Metazoa > Chordata > Lepidosauria > Squamata > Natricidae > Natrix > Natrix helvetica. Next base: position 6,495,865 of record NC_138548.1, read on the forward strand.
AAAGCAATTACGTTTGAAAGAACTGGCGGTAAAAGGAAACCAGACCACCGAAGAATAGGGGGGCTGGATGCCATCAAACTTAATACCATCAAAGCCTAGAACAATTCAAATTAATAGTGCAAGATTGGAAGATGTGGAGTGACCTGACACATAGAATTGCCAGGAGTTGGATATGATTGATGGATTGAATGAATATAATCATCATCTTCCATTTCCGTGTTTCATATCTTGAAAGATTTGCAGACTTAACTATCAGCCTTATTGATTAGGGATAGAGGGGTGAGGGCTGTAATATTGTAGGAATGAACCCACCTTCTGGAAGGAGCATCCTCTACTCTACCAGCGGTGTGAATACGTTGTTGCTTCTTACCTGTTATTTGCTATTGATCATGTGCTTTCTTTTCCAAACGTGTGTAATACGCATGCCAATTTGAGTACTGAGGGCTCTCAATGGACGATGTTGTGTGATGTAGTCCTGAGAGCACATTTCTTTGCACTGCACCGAATAAACAGTGTCATATCAACTGTTATCTCAAACCACATGTGTATGAAATTAATACATATTTCTAATGCACGTTTTCCGTGGGTTTTTTTACAGTACTAGTCACATCAGGAATTCTGACATTCCATGTGGAAATATGCCACATTTATATCAACACTATAACCCTAACAAACACTTCAAAATAAGGCTTTTGATAAAGTAGATCATAACCTACTACTAGATAAAGTAGAAAAATGTGGGTTAGAGAGCATCACCGCCAGATGGATTCCTAACTGGTTGACCAACCGCACTCAACACATAGTTCTCAATGGAACTGCTTCTACATGGAGGGCAGTATGCAGTGGAGTACCCCAGGCCTCTGTTTTAGGCCCAGTACTCTTCAACATCTTCATCAATGACTTGGAGGAGGGATAGATGGGGAACTCATCAAATTTGCAAATGACCCTAAGCTGGCAGGAATAGCCAACACTCCAGAAGACACACTTAAGATACAGAAGGGTCTTGACAGACTTGAACATTGAGCTCTAACGAACAAAATAAAATTCAATGGTGAAAAAGTAAGGTTCTACATTTAGTCAAGAAAAACAAAATGCACAAGTAGAGTATATTTGGTACTTTGCTCAGTAGTAGTATCTGTGAAAGGGATCTTGGAGTCCTAGTAGACAACCATTTAAATAGGAGCCATCCGTTTGCAGCAGCTGCCAAAAAAGCCAACACAGTTCTAGGCTGGATAAACAGAGGGAGAGAATCAAGATCACGTGAAGTGTTAATACCACTTTATAATGCCTTGGTAAGGCCACACTTGGAATAGTGCATCCAGTTTTGGTCACCTCGATGTTAAAAAGATATTGAGACTCTAGAAAGAGTGCAGAGAAGACAAACCAAGATGATTAGCGAATTGGAGGCTGAAACATATGAAGAACGGTTGCAGGAACAAGTTTAATGAAAAGAAGGACTAGGGGAGACATGATAGCAGTGTTCCAATATCTCAGGGGATGCCACAAAGAAGAAGGAGTCAAGCTATTCTCCAAAGCCACTGCAGGTAGGACATGAAGCAATGGGTAGAAACTAATCAAGGAGAGAAGCAACTTAGAACTAAGGAGGAATTTCCTGACAGTTAGAAAAATTAATCAGTGGAACAACTTGCTTCCAGAATTTGTAAATGGTCCAACACTGGAAGTTTTTAAGAAGATGTTGGATATCCATTTGTCTGAAGTGGCATAGTGTTTTCTGCGTCAGCAGGAGGTTGGACTAGAAGACCTCCAAGGTCCCTTCCAACTCTGTTATTCTAATAATCTAATTAACATGGATATGATAGAATAGAGTCTGCTTTGACAGTTCTGAATAGCATTGCCCAAAAGCATTTATTAACTTTTTTTTCTTCCAGAAGCTTCAGAAGCAGCAGGTCATTCATTGGTGACTTTTAGCTCTGCATTTCAAACGATCCTTATGCTGAAAGAAGAAATTACATTCCCTTCTCTGGATCTGGGATAGGAAAGACGGCATATTTGGCGACATTGCATTCATTTGATCCTTTGATTAGGCGCATGTAACCTTTCTCTCCCCAAAGAGTGGACCAGCTGTGAAGGGAAGAATACAGAATCTGTATTTCTAGAATTCTGCAGCACAGTGGATCATTCATGATTCTAGCTGACGTTTCACCATCTCCAAAAGCATGGTGCAAAAGGAGGCTTTTTGACATGTGTTAACAGAGAGGCCGCCATTTTTAAAAGAAGAGCTATATGGCAACATTAGACCAACTTCCTGGTCCATGGCTTCACAGAGGATAGGCAACCTGACTTCAAGATGGAAACTAAGCATAAGAAGATCTGAATATGTTTAGCCTGCAGACCTCCCCCAGCATCTGCTAGGACTCACTGCATAAATGGGGCATTGTATCCTCCTCCCCTCTGTCGGTTCCCATGTCAAGGTGTATATCATATCGTGACCGACTGTAAACTGAGGGCATATTACTGCTCTCGTATCTGATTTCTTCTTCTTCATATAGACGATGCTGTGTCTTAATGGGTAGATGGCCTAGACATTACTATATGAATATGGAATTTTTAAACATTCATATTTTATATGGACTTTTTAATCTAGATAAAATGTCAATATAAAATGCAAGTCCATGGATGATATGCCCTATGCTAACTATGCTAAATAAATAAATTGTCTGCAGAAGGGACAACCAAGGGGGACTGATATCTGAAGGGGGTTGTAAGATGGAAGAGGAAATGGCCTTATTCCATATTGCCCCAGAAGACAAGATTATAAAAGAACAATGGGCCAAAATTACAACGAAGACGGTACGAGCTGAACTTCCGAAGGACTTTCCACATAATTTGGATAAATGTTTGGTCCGAATGATAATTCATTTGCAATTTCCCACAGTGCAGATGATATCTTCACATGGAATTTTAACAGAAGATAGGGGTTATAAGGCAGAAGCACTTCTGAGAATATTGTGGGTGCCTTGCCCATCTTTACGGAAAGCTAAGACAGAGAGTTCAAATATCCAAATGCTCCAGGTAAGAAAAAGCTTCCCATTCTATTTTCAGGTGATGCTACTTGGAGATCACCTTCCCCAGCTAACATTCTCGGTATGAGTTGGACATCTCCAAGTACTTCAGGAACATTGTCTTCAAACCCAGCTGAAAGACGTTCTTGGGAGATGCAAAATTAACATTTTAAGCTGCCGAGAGTTACCCTGTAGTAGGATGGATGGCCAATAAATTTAATAAATAAAATAAAATTTTCTATGGGAAAATCCCACAGTAAGTAAATTTCCAATTTCCTACACTTCTGCAGACTGATTTCTCTTTACTCACCTGTTCTTTAGGATCCAATATCCTTTGCCCTCAGTGGAGTTATAACCCACAATCAGCATACCATGATTAAGGTCTTTTTCTCCACCATGTTGTTCCTTATATATACCTGGATAGAGAGAAAAAGAAATAATCTAGTGAATAACTCATCCTTACTGGCAGCCAGATGCCCCATCCTTTCTTAGCCTCTGATTTGAATCCAGGCGGAAACATGACATTTTCTGGTTAGGATCCCAGTGGCATGAGTGAATAGAGATTTTTCTAGAACCTTAATCAGCTCTTTTGTATTTCAAAGAATAGCCTTAACAATTTCTCCAACTGTCTGAAGCACCGCAGAGAAACTCCGGTAGCTTTATTAAACCAACCTGACAGTAAGAACAACCAATCCATGAAAAAACTTTGGGTGCTCCAATGTTGGAGGCTTTTAAGAAAGGACTGGATAGACATTTGTCAAAAATGGTCTCCTGTTTGAGCAGTGGGTTGGGCTAGAAGACCTCCAAGGTTCCTTCCAACTCTATTATTCTGTTATTTTCCACCCAGAAGCTATAATGGAACCAAAGGACAAAAGGTGAGCATCCCCATATAGACATGTCAGGAACTGATGCTAAAGGAGATAGAATAATAGAATCAGAAGGGACCTGGGAGATCATCTAGTCCAACCAAGCAGGACACCCAACACCACTTTGGTCAAACAATATCTTCTTGAGAAGCTCCAGTGTTGGAGCACCCACAACTTCTGAAGATGTTCCACTGATTAACCGTTCTCACTGTCAGAAAATTTCTCCTTAGTTCCAGGTTGGATCTCTCTTTAATGATCTTCCACTGGTTACTTCTTGTCCTGCCTTCCAATGCTTTGGAGAATAGGTTGACCCCTTCTTCTTTGTAGCAGCCCCTTAGATATTGGAAGACTGCTATCACGTCACCCCGTGTCCTTCTTTTCATTAGAGTAGAGACACCCAATTCCTGCAACTGTTGTTCATATGTTTTAGCCTCCAGTCCCTTAATCATCTTTGTTGCTCTTCTCTGCCCTCTTTCTAGGCCATCTTGGGTTTACATTCAATTGCTAAAATCCCAAAACTTTTGATCCTGGAGGGACCAAATGCTCCCAGCCCAGCACAGTGTATCGCACAAAAGATGCAGAAAACTACCCACAGACAAGGAATAGCAAAGGTCCAGGAGAAGCAAGATGATAGGCATTCTGTCACACAACCATTTTTCTTCTCCAGAGATGCACACAACTCCAAGACAGATAACTCATAAATAAAGCAATTGATGATGGAGAATATTGATTGGCAGCAGGCTATTAGTTGGCCAGGAAGATGGAAAATAGTGACCACCTCCAAGGAAGGAGCTGTGTTCAAAACTTGGGCTCTAAGAGCCATATAGGTAGTTGGCCCCACGATCCCAACCATGATGCAACCTGAGAAGCCTCTGGGACCAAATGAAAATTGCCCCAATAACTACCTGAGCAATAACACGTAGACTTATATACTTCTTCACAGTGCTTTACAGCCCTCTCTAAGCGATTTACAGAGTTCATTTTGCCCCCAACAATCTGGGTCCACATTTCACCGACCCTGTGAGAATGGAAGGCTTAGTGTACCTCGAGCTGGTGATAATCGAACTGCTGGCAATTGGCAGAGTTAGCCTGCAATAGTGCATTCAAATCACATGTTATCCTAACACAGAAAAAGCCTTCAAAACAAATCAGCCTACCTAACATAAAAATCTACCTAAGCTGATCTTGTCACCATCTTGGAAAGAAAAATATAACCCTTTAGTACTTAGTACTTAGGCCTCATCAGTGTTAAATATTAGTTGGCAAAGGAGATGGCAAGAACCACAAGGTCAAATGTGAGCCCCGTCAGGAACCTTACCTGACTTATAGAAGCGGAACTTGCTACTCCCAGCATCTATTCCAACAGAAACTGGACCAATCTTGGCCACAGCTTCCTGAAGACCTTTTTCATCCTCCCCCATGATCTTTCCGAATGAGCTACATCTGGTAATAGATTCCTCAGGGTTATAGCGACAATCCATACCATCCTGCAGAAGAAAAGGGTGATCCTAAGAAATTGTGGCCATTGATAAGTTTTAATAGAAATTGTCTCCACTCATGACTAGATTCTTTTCCATCCTATTGCTGGAGGCATTAGCAACTAGAGACAGAGCAAAACAGTTCAGCTTAAAGCATGCAGAAGGAATGGACAGGGGCATACACAGATCTGATAGTTTATTACCCTTCTGTCATAAGGGTAGCTTTTCTCTGAATTGATCCCGCCTTGCTTCCGCACAGTTTCAAAAGCATCCTCCATATATCCACCCCGGCACCCTTCAAACTCTGGGTCACCGGAACAGTCCATAAGATTTTGTTCGCTCAGCGAGACCAGCTTCCCTGTCTTCTTGAAATGCATGCCTTCCAGAGCGCCAGTGGCACTGAAGGCCCAGCACGATCCACAGTCACCCTGGGTTAAAAAGAGAAAGAAGAAAAGCTGGAGTGATCCACTGAACATATGAAAACTCAATATAGTATAACAGGGTTGGAAGGAAACTCAGAGCTCTTCTAGTGCAGCCGCAGCCCTCTGCTTCGGCAGGAGATACTATGCCATTGCTCACAAACAGCTTTCCAATCTCTTCTAAAAACTTTGAGTGATAGAACACACACAATTTCTGGAGGAAGCCCCTCCACTGATTAAATGTTCTCAATTTATATTCCTTTAACAATTCTCAGTACTTGGTAGTAAGCAGCTGGAGGAAAATGAGTTCTGACAGGATTAAAGTTTTAGGGATATAGTTAAGAGAAAAGAATTTAGCTTTTTCTGCAAGTCTTTGTGAATGTGTCTAATTCTGACTTGGGGCTAAATGGATAAATCATAACTCTTATTTTCCTTCAAAGCATCTCTACATAATGCCCTGAACCATCCACCACAACCCACCTGATCCTTGACTTTGGTGACACCACCTTTGATTCTCCAGTCCACGTGGTCAGGGATATCCGGATTTTCTGAAGATTTGAACGGGATTCCTTTGACTTTACTTACATTATCAGAAAGCAGGCAATGCAGCCTCTTGTCAAGCTCTTCATTGGTCTGAGGAGGAGGAGAACAATCTTAACAGATCTCCATTTCCACTTGTCATCTTTCTCCTTCATAAGTTTTATCCCGTGATCAAATGTAAAGAATATAAGTTATGCACAAACCAAACCTGTTATCATAGAAGACTTTGTGTTTAGTTAAGTCTACTGCAGTGTTTTCCAATTTTGGCGACTTTTAAGATGTCTAGATTTCAACTCCCAGAATTTTGCAGCCTCCATGAATCAGCTCAAACACCTGGCATTTAAAATGCTAAGATGCCCAGTCTGGATAATAGACTGGGAGAGATGATAAAGATGAATTCACAGAGATGGTTAAACGCATCCAGTGTTTAAAATTATGTATTTGTAAGTGCTGGAATATTAGAACTCTGTACTCAAATGGAATGCTTGCAAATTATCAATAATTCCATTGCTGGTGGCCTTTGGCTGGGTCTGCTTGATGTGCTCTTGGCATTCTGAAGCTACAATGCGTTGTAAATGAGGGAGCCAGGTGACAGAATAGGAAGCATGCGGTCATCAATATAACATTGGTCATTGGATTCAAATTCTGCAGTATAGTATGACTAAAAGCCATGGACTGGAAAGAGACAAATCCATGACCACTTCATTCATGGAAGCTCACTGGGGGCCTTTGGGCTGAGAAAGAGCAAGCATCCCAATCGTTGTCTTGAGGTTTTTGGTATGGGAAGTGCGGATAGTAGATTTGGCATCTGGAACTTCAAGGGAAAGGGACCTCTATGCCTAATAAATAAGTGAAAACTAGAGTCATTTGTTGAGATGGGTGGCTAAAGAAATCAGAGATAGGTGGGTGGGTCGGTGGGTGGGTGGACAGACAGACAGACAGACAGACAAATGATCCAGGCTTACCAAATCACCAAAGTGATTCATGCCAAGCCAGTAGGTGTATTTCCCCAGGTCAGCCTGTTGGTTATGGTCTTGGATCATCTGCAAATTATTCTCCCACACGGCTCTTCGAAAGGATTCTTCCTCCTCCTGGGAAGCCAAGAAAGGGAAGATCCCTTAGTGGCATCTGCCTAAACAAGTGGCACCTAGAAGATCTAGAACTCATATTCTTCCATAAAAGATTTCTCAGACTAGAATTCAATCTCCCAGGAATGGAACAAACACCATTCAATCTTCTTTTCATACACAGGACACTATTCCTCACAAAGTATGTCTGAAGACAGATAGAAGAAAGTAAGTTTATAAACATTGCTATTCTAAGTTGAAATCAAGGTACGGAACTGGAACACCTGAAGTGAAAGTAGGATGTTTGTTCCTGTGGGACAGAAACTACAGAAGAGCATCAGGAGTGACAGCCAGCCCACATTGTATCGGAACTGTTAAACCAGAATACAGCAATTTAATTTGAGTATCATTGGAGGAAACTCACCTGAGCGTATTCTTTACCATGAGTGGCCTTCCAGTCTCTCCATGTCCCCTCCAGGGTTGGATCCAAAGCTGTGGACAAGGTCCTCAGGGAGACCAACCAGATCAGGGCCACCACTGAGATGGACAACATTGTCTTTCTCTAGGAGAAGGAAAAGAAGAGAATTGAAGAACTCAGCCTTCATGTGCCAGCCTGATAAGTTACAGCCCAATAACATCCGGTTGAGAACAGGTTCCAAGTTTAGACTTACAGTACTAAAAAAAAGAGATTAAAACTATGACATGAAAATCTCTGAAAAGTTTGAGGGTTATGGTAATCAGCTGGAACCTCACCGCAAGTAAATCTTTACAGAAGTTAAAAAGGCAGTTGTTAAACAAAACAGAGCAGCCCCTTTTATAAGCAAAGATAACTGCCACTTTCCACTGCCTTTGATTGACATTTACAAGGAAAATATATAATATTTGTAACTCCTGTCCTTGGAAACTTCACTGACTTTGCGTGGTTGCAGCCGTTTTAATGTCCTATGAAGATAAATTTCATGTTTGATTTCTATCTAGCTCTTCTGTTTATCTTGATTCTTGGAAAAAACATGAGCTCCACTCTGATCCTTCCCCCAAACAGGAGATTCAAAGACAACTGCAGTTATTTCTAATTGTTGGGGAATATGTCAATTGAGAGTCCATCTTTATTTGGGCAAATGGGTTCTCCAACCTTGAGAACTGTTTATTAATGTTCATGCTAAAATGGTTATGATTTGGTATTTGTTTTCCAGACATGGATTCTACATGAAATTTCAGCAGGCCAAATATAGATAGTCCTTAACTTACAATCACAATTGAGCCCAAAGTGGCTAAGTGAGAAATTTGTTAAGAGGGTTTTGCCCCATTTTACAACTTTTCTTGCCACATTTGTTAAGTGAAGCGCTGCAGTTATTAAATTAGTAACACATTGTTAAGGGAATCTGGTTTCACCATTGACTTTGCTTGTCAAAAGGTCACAAAAAGGGATTGCATGACCTTGGGAAACAGCAACGTCCTCAACTTACAATCACAATTGAGGCCAAAATTGCTAAGGGAGAAATTTGTTAAGTGAGTTTTGCTCCGTTTTATGGCTTTGTTAAGTGAATCACTGCAGCTGATAATTTAGTAACACAGTCGTTCAGTGAATTTGGTTTCCCCATTGACTTTGCTTGTCAGAAGGCAGCTGGGAAGGTTGCAAATGGCGATCACGAAACCCAGAAGTGCTGCAACCATCTTCACATGAGCTTGTTGCCAAGTTCTCGAAATTTGATCACTTGACTGTGAGAATGTTGCTACGGCCACACGTATGGTTATAAGTCACAAATTTCAGTGGTGTTATAACTTCATTAAGCGAATGACAGTTTGTCAAGGACTGCCTGTATCCTTGGTTTTATCCAGAATGACCCCCATTTGTTGAAAGATGTTCATTTAGCCCACTTCTTTTCTTTAGATGTTTTTGCCTTGGGGGTCTCTCATTCTTGGGACTTACATCCTGACCCGTGTATCATCCTGAAGGGAATCAGCAGTGGGAAGAAGGCTGACTCCTCTTCCTATTGTAAACCATTACTTAGAATGTGTCCTATTTTTTTGGCCATTCACTGGAGAAAGCAATTATGTTTGAAAGAATTGGCAGTAAAAGGAAACCAGACCACCAAAGAATAGAGTGACTGGACACCATCAAACTTAATACCAACAAAGCATAGAACAATTCAAATTAATGGTGCAAGTTTGGAAGATGTGGAGACACCGGACACATAGAATTGCCAAGAATTGGACACGATTGAATGAACATAATCCTCCTCCTCCTCCTCATCTCCCGTTTTCTTGTTGTATATAAATTATCTTGAAAACTTTGCACGCTTAACTATCAGCCTTATCAACTAGGGATAGAGGGGTGAGGTCTATAATATTGTAGGAATGAATCCACTTCTGGAAGGAGCATCAGAGTATCAGGTGTGAATATATGTTGTTGCTTCTTACCTGTTAATTGCTATTGATCATGTGCTATGTTTTCCAAACATGTAATACACATGCCAATTTGAGTCCTGAGGGCTCTCAATGGACGATGTTGTGTGATGTAGTCCTGAGCGCACATTTCTTTGCACTGCATCGAATAAACAGTGTCATCTCAACTGTTATCTCAAACCACATGTGTATGAAATTAATACATATTTCTAATGCACATTTTCTGTGGTTTTTTTTTACAGTGTTAGATGCATCAGGAATTCTGACATTCCATGTGGAAATATGCCACATTTATACCAATACTATATCCCTAACAAACACTTTAATAAGCTATTTGATAAAGTAGACCATAACGTACTACTAGATAAAATAGAAAAATGTGGGTTAGACAGCATCACCACCAGATGGATTCGTAACTGGCTGACCAACCACACTCAACTTTTAGTCCTCAATGGATCTGCATCTACACACATTCCCAAGGTTCTGTTTTAGGCTCAGTACTCTTCAACATCTTCATCAATAACTTGGACAAGGGGATAGATGGGGAACTCATCAAATTTACAGATGACACCAAGCTGGCAGGAATCGCCAACATTCCAGAAGATAGGCTCAAGATACAGAAGAATCTTGACAGATTTGAACATTGGACGCTATCTAACAAAATGAAATTCAATGGTGAAACACATTGCACAGGTACAGTATATGCGGTACCTTGCTCAATAGTAGTAACTGTGTGAGTGGGATCTTGGAGTCCTAGTGGACAACCATTTAAGTAGGAGCCAGCAGTGTGCAGCAGCTGCCAAAAAAGCCAACACATTTCTAGGCTGCATCAACAGAGGGATAGAATCGAGATCAGGTGAAGTGTTAGTACCACTTTATAATGCCTTGGTAAGGCCACCCTTGGAATAGTGCATCCACTTTTGATCGCCACAATGTAAAAAGATAAAGAGTGCAGAGAAGAGCAACAGAGAGGATTAGGGGACTGGAGGCTAAAACATATGAAGAACAGTTCCAGGAACTGGATATGTCTAGTTTAATGAAAATAAGGACTAGGGGTGACATGACATGAAGAAGAAGGAGTCAAGCTATTCTCCAAGGCACTTGAGGGCAGGACAAGAAGCAATGGGTGGAAACTAATCAAGAAGAGAAATAACTTAGAACTAAGGAGAAATTTCCTAACAGAACAATTAACTAACAATTAACAATTAACTTCATAGAAGATGTGAATGTTTCAACATTGGAAGTCTTTAAGAAGATGTTGGATAACCATTTGTCTGAAGTGCTGTAGGGTTTCCTGTCTAAGCAGGGGGTTGGACTAGAAGACCTCCAAGGTCCCTTCCAACTCTGTTATTCTAATAATCTAATTAACATGGATATGTTAGAATAGAGTGTGCTCTGATAGTTCTGAATAGCATTGCCCAAAAGCATTTATTAACTTTTTATTATTATTCCAGAAGCTTCGGAAGCAGCAGGTCATTCGTTGGTGACTTTTAGCTCCGCATTTCAAACGATCCTTATGCTGAAAGAAGAAATTATATTCCCTTCTCTGGATCTGGGATAGGGAAGGCAGCGTATTCGGCAATGCCGCATTCATTTGATCCTTTGGCTATGCGCATGTAACCTTTCTCTCCCCAAAGAGTGGACCAGCTGTGAAAGTAAGAATAGAAGAACATTTATCTAGAGTTGTAGACAGTCACTTATCTGAAATAGTATAGGTTCTCCTGCTTGAGCAGGGGCTGGACTAGTAGACCTCCAGGGTTCCTTCCAGCTCATTCATTCTATTCATTCTATTTCTGCAGTTCTGCAGCACAGTGGATCATTCATGATTCTAGCTGAAGTTTCGCCATCTCCAAAAGCATGGTGCAAGAAGGAGGCTTTTTGCCACGCGTTAACAGGGCGGCCGCCATTTTTAAAAGAAGAACTATATGGCAACATTAGACCAACTTCCTGGTCCATGGCTTCACAGAGGATAGGCAACCTGACTTCAAGATGGAAATTAAGTAAAAGAAGATCTGGGTATGTTTAGCCTGCAGACTTTGCTTAGCATTTGCTGGGACTCACTGCACAAATGGGGCATAGTAGCCTCCTCCACTCTGTAGCGTCCCACGTCAAGTTGTATATCATATCGTGACCGACTGTAAACTGAGGGCATTCAAGTATGTCATACAGTAAGCGAATTTCCTATTTTTTACACTTATGCAGACTGATGTCTGTTTATTCACCTGTTCTTTACGATCCAATAGCCTTTGCCCCCGCTGGAGTTGTTATAACCCACAATCAGCATAGCATGATTTAACTGTCTTTCTCCATCATAGTCTTCTCTATATATACCTGGATAGAGAGAATAAGAAATAACCCAGTGAATAACTCATCCTTACTGGCAGCCAGATGCCCAACTCTATCTTAGCTGAGAGCAGAGGCCTTTTTAATGATTGCATCTCTAATTTGAAATATGTCTTACTGGAGATGTTTTCACCTGGGCCCCTTTTGCCCAGGCACTGGACAAAACCCTTAGACCAGGGGTGTCCAAACTTGAGAACTTTAAGACTTGTGGACTTCAATTCCCAGAATTCCCCAGCCAGCATGGCTGGCTGGGGAATTCTGGGAGTTGAAGTCCACAAGTCTTAAAGTTCCCATGTTTGGACACCCCTGCCTTAGACTATAATGGTATTTCCCAGCTTTTCCCAGAGAACCAATCCCATAGGACTGTGTTGATCAAATAGATTCCTTATTTTTCATTAGTGTCCTTTAGTTTTTCTTTTTCTTTTTTGTCTGTTGAATATGTTTAGCAACTATTTTATCTTGTGCTGGAGAAAAAAGTCACTCTCAAAATAAAGAATATTGAGAAGGGTCCTTGGAGCTCTCTGAGCGTGATTGTTTTCTTGCAGATGTTTTATAATCTGACTAGGTAACATCATGAGTGATGAAACATCTGCAAGGAAACAACCATGCTCAGAGAACACCAAAGACCCCTCATTTAAACCCTGAGCTTCAAACATTCTCCTCTTATCGATTGAAAAGGGTTTGTGTAGTTTGGTGCAACTCAGGAAAAATTCTGAGCTTTACTTCTGCGGACTAGTAGTAGTTGATTGATTGATTAGCTTTGCAATCTTATCAATAAAATAAACTACATTGTCTAATTTCAGAACAGGGTATACGGGAGGAAATTAATGGTAAGATAGAAATGTTGCAGGATCCAATGTGGATCGGTCACCGGGACCAGAGGCTTTGTCTTCTGACCTTTAGGACTGGTGCTGGAGCTCATCTTCAGGAAACTTCTCTCCAGCATGAGTCCAAAAGCTCAGAAGACGACAATCTCTGGTCCTGGTGACCAACCCAGATTCAATCCTGCGGCGTTATCCTGGGATACGTGCATTCGCCTTCATTCTTCAGATATAAATTTGTTAATACAAAGAGACAATAATTAAATAAATGAATCCCCCTTGCAAGTTGCCTCAACTGTTCAATGTATAGGGTTTCATAGAATTAGTGTCTTAGTTATAAACTTAGTAGTTCTATGCTCAATATATACATTTAAAACAGGGATGCGTTCTGGACGGCTTTAATGCCGGTTTGCTTGAGCGTGCGCACTGTGCGTGTGCAGTTCAATTAAAAACAAGATGATGGCGGTGACATGGGAACTGGTTCGGGGGGTGTGACAAGCCTGGGTCACTGCCGGTTCCAGCAGCTCAGGCCGCCATACCATTACCGGTTCGGCCGAACCGGTCCGAACTGGTAGGACCTACCTCTGATTTGAATCCAGGAGGAAACATGACATTCTCTGGTTGGGATCCCAGTGGCATGAGTGAATAGAGATTTTTCTAGAACCTTAATCAGCTCTTTTGTATTTCAAAGAATAGCCTTAACAATTTCTCCAACTGTCTGAAGCACCGCAGAGAAACTCCAGTAGCTTTATTAAATCAACCTGACAGCAAGAACAACCAATCCATGAAAAAACTTTGGTTGCTCCAATGTTGGAGGCTTTTAAGAAGGGACTAGATAGACATTTGTCAAAAATGGTCTCCTGTTTGAGCAGTGGGTTGGGCTAGAAGACCTCCAAGGTTCCTTCCAACTCTATTATTCTGTTATTTTCCACCCAGAAGCTATAATGGAACCAAAGGACAAAAGGTGAACATCCCCATATAGACATGTCAGGCACTGATGTTAAAGGAGATAGAATAATAGAATCAGAAGGGACCTGGGAGATCATCTAGTCCAACCATTGCTCAATCAAGACACCCAACACCATATTGTTCAAACATCTCTCCAATATCTTCTTGAAAAGCTCCAGTGTTAGAGCACCCACAACTTCTGAAGTTGTTCCACTGATTAACTGTTCTCACTGTCAGAAAATTTCTCCTTAGTTCCAGGTTGGAGCTCTCTTTAATGATCTTCCACTGATTACTTCTTCTCCTGCCTTCCAATGCTTTGGAGAATAGGTTGACCCCTTCTTCTTTGTAGCAGCCCCTTAGATATTGGAAGACTGCTATCACGTCACCCCGTGTCCTTCTTTTCATTAGAGTAGAGACACCCAATTCCTGCAACTGTTGTTCATATGTTTTAGCCTCCAGTCCCTTAATCATCTTTGTTGCTCTTCTCTGCCCTCTTTCTAGGCCATCCTGGGCTTACAATCAATTGCTAAAATCCCAAAACCTTTGATCCTGGAGGGACCAAATGCTCCCAGGGCACCCCATTGTATCACACAAAAGAGGCAGGAAACTACCCACAGACAAGGAATAGCAAAGGTCCAGGAGAAGCAAGATGATAGGCATTCTGTCACACAACCATTTTTCTTCTCCAGAGATGCACACAATTCCAAGACAGATAACTAATAAATAAAGCATGATGATGGAGAATATTGATTGGCACCAGGCTATTAGTTGGCCAGGAAGATGGAAAATAGTGACCACCTCCAAGGAAGGAGCTGTGTTCAAAAGTTGGGCTCTAAGAGCCATATACGTAGCTGGCCCCACAATCCCAACAATGATGCAACCGGAGAAGCCTCTGGGACCAAATGAAAATTGCCCCAATAACCACCTGAGCAATAGACTTATATACCTCTTCACAGTGCTTTACAGCCCTCACTAAGCGATTTACAGAGTTCATTTTGCCCCCAACAATCTGGTCCTCATTTTACTGACTTCGGAAGAAAGGAAAGCAGAGTCTATCTTGCGCTGTTGGGAATTGAACTGCTGAGAGTTGGCAGAATTAGCCTGCAATACTGCATTCCAATCCCTGTACCACCATGTTATCCTAACACAGCAAAGTCTTTAAAACAAACCAGCAAATCTAACAGAAAAAGCTCAGTAAAGCTTAAAATAAAGTAAAATCTCTCTTTTCACCATCTTCAAAACAACAACATAACCTTTTAGTACTTCGAAAGAGTATGGCCTCATCAGTGTTAAATATTAGTTGGCAGAAGAGATGGCAAGAACCACAAGGTCAAATGTGAGCCCTGTCAGGAACCTTACCTGACTTATAGTAGTGGAACTTGCTACTCCCAGCATCTATTCCAACAGAAACTGGACCAATCTTGGCCACAGCTTCCTGAAGACCTTTTTCATCCCCCTCCATGATCTTTCCGAATGAGCTACATCTGGTAATAGATTCCTCAGGGTTATAGCGACAATCCATACCATCCTGCAGAAGAAAAGGGTGATCCTAAGAAATTGTTGCCATTGATAAGTTTTAATAGAAATTGTCTCCACTCATGACTAGATTCTTTTCCATCCTATTGCTGGAGGCATTAGCAACTAGAGACAGAGCAAAACAATTCAGCTTGATGCATGCAGAAGGAAAGGGCTGGGAGATACACAGATTTGATCATTTATTACCGTTCTGTCATAAGGGTAGCTTTTCTCTGAATTGATTCCGCCTCGCTTCCGCACAGTTTCAAAAGCTTTTTCCATAAATCCACCTTTGCACCCTTTATACTCTGGGTCCCCGGAACAGTCAATAAGATTTTGTTCGCTCAGCGAGACCAGCTTCCCCGTCTTCTTGAAATGCATGCCTTCCAGAGCACCAGTGGCACTGAAGGACCAGCATGATCCACAGTTACCCTGGGTTAAAAAAGAAAAAAGAAAAGCTGGAGTGATCCACTGAGCATATGAAAACTCAGTATAGTACAACAGAGTTGGAAGGAAACTCGGAGCTCTTCTAGTGCAGCCACAGCCCTCTGCTTGGGCAGGAGATACTATGCTATTGCTCACAAACAGCTTTCCAATCTCTTCTTAAAAACTTTGAGTGATAGAACACAGACGACTTCTGGAGGAAGCCACTCCACTGATTAAATGTTCTCAATTTATATTCCTTTAACAAGTCTCAATACTTGGTAGTAAGCAGCTGGAGGAAAATGAGTTCTGACAGGATTAAAGTTTTAGGGCTATAGTTAAGAGAAAAGAATTTAGCTTTTTCTGCAAGTCTTTGTGAATGTGTTCTGACTTGGGGCTAAATGGATAGATCAGAACACTTTTATTTTCCTTCAAAACATCTCTACGTAATGCCCAGAACCATCCACCACAACCCACCTGATCCTTGACTTTGGTGACACCACCTTTGATTCTCCAGTCCACGTGGTCAGGGGTATCTGGATTTTCTGAAGATTTGAACGGGATTCCTTTGACTTTACTTACATTATCAGAAAGCAGGCAATGCAGCCTCTTGTCAAGCTCTTCATTGGTCTGAGGAGGAGAAAAACAATCTTAACAGATCTCCATTTCTACTTCTCAGTTTTATCCTATGATCAAATGCAAATAATATATGTTATCAACAAACCAAACCTGGTTATCACAGAAGAGTTTGTGTATAGTTAAGTCTACTGCAGTGTTTCTCAATTTTGGCAACTTTTAAGATGTCTAGACTTCAACTCCCAGAATTCTGCAGCCTCCATGAATCAGCTCAAACACCTGGCAGGTAAAATGCTAAGATTCCCAGTCTGGATAATAGACTGGGAGAGATTGTAAAGATGAATTCACAGAGATGGCTAAACACATCCAATGTTTAAAATTATGTATTTGTA
Source organism: Natrix helvetica (assembly GCF_964273705.1). Taxonomy (NCBI): domain Eukaryota; kingdom Metazoa; phylum Chordata; class Lepidosauria; order Squamata; family Natricidae; genus Natrix; species Natrix helvetica. The sequence continues at coordinate 6,512,682 of NC_138548.1, forward strand.
AGTCCTGGAATATTAGAACTCTGTACTCAGATGAAATGATTGTAAATTAACAATAATTCCATTGCTGGTGGCCTTTGGCTGGGTCTGCTTGATGTGCTCTTGGCATTCTGAAGCTACAATGTGATGTAAATGAATGTGATGACAGAATAGCAATCATGCAGTCATCAATATAATGTTGGTCATTGGATTCAAATTCTGCAGTATAGCATGATTGTAAAAGACTGGAAAGAGACAAATCCATGACGACTTCATTCATGGAAGCTCACTGGGGGCCTCCAGATTCGGAATCTGGAACTTCTAGTAAAAGGGACATCTATGCCTAATAAATAAGTGACAACTAGAGTCATTTGCTGAGATGGGTGGCTGAAGAAATCAGAGGTAGGTAGGTGGCTGAGTGGGTGGGTAGGTGGGTGGACAGACAGACAGACAGACGAATGATCCAGGCTTACCAAATCACCAAAGTGGTTCATGCCAAGCCAGTAGGTGTATTTCCCCAGGTCAGCCTGTTGATTATGGTCTTGGATCATCTGTAAATTATCCTCCCACACGGCTCTTCGAAAGGATTCTTCCTCCTCCTGGGAAGTCAAGAAAGGGAAGATCCCTTAGTTGCATCAGCCTAAACAAGTGGCACCTAGAAGATCTAGAACTCATATTCTTCCATAAAAGTTTTATCAGACCAGAATTCAATCTCCCAGGAATGGAACAAACACCATTCAATCTTCTTTTGATACACAGGACACTATTCCTCACAAAGTATGTCTGAAGACAGATAGCAGAACGTAAGTTTATAAACATTGCTATTTTAAGTTGAAATCAAGGTATGGAACTGGAGCACTTGAAGTGAAAGTAGGATGTTTGTTCCTGTGGGACAGAAACTACAGAAGAACATCAGGAGTGACAGCCAGCCCACATTGTATCGGAACTGTTAAACCAGAATACAGCAATTTAATTTGAGTATCATTGGAGGAAACTCACCTGAGCGTATTCTTTACCGTGAGTGGCCTTCCAGTCTCTCCATGTCCCCTCCAGGGTTGGATCCAAAGCTGTGGACAAGGTCCTCAGGGAGACCAACCAGATCAGGGCCACCACTGAGATGGACAACATTGTCTTTCTCTAGGAGAAGGAAAAGAAGAGAATTGAAGAACTCAGGAGGGTCAACGTGGCAACATGGTAAGGCTTAAAGGCTACTAACATCTGGTTAAGAACAGGTTCCAAATCCTGACTTACGTTGCTAAAAAAAAGAGATTTAAACTATTCAATTATTGTTAATAAATGCTTAAATCAAATGAGGACATGAACATCTCTGGAAAGTTTGAAGTAGCCAACTGGAACCTCACCTCAGCAGGTTGATACAGAAGGCAAAAAGGCAGTTGTTAAACAAAACTGCAGCAGCCCCTTTTATAAACGAACATATAATTGCCACTTCCCACTGCCTTTAATTGACATTTACAAGGAAATAGCATATCTCTAGAATTCTTTAGAAAGCAATGTTTGTTTGTTTTTTTCATTTCAGTAAGATAATGTTCTTTTAACTCTTTCTTTCTTAGATATTTTATTTGGGGGGAAGGGAGTCCTATAAAGCAAAATAGTTGCAAAAAAGCCACTGATTAGACTGCTGACCTAAATCGTATCTCCTAACCATGGAAACTTTATTGAGTTTGTGTGGTTGCAACCGTTTTAATGTCCTATGAAGATAAATTTCATGTTTGATTTCTATCTAGCTCTTCTGTTTATCTTGAATATTGGAAAAAGCATGAGCTCCACTCTGCTCCTCCCAAGCAGGAGATACAAAAACAACAGCAGTTATTAATAACTGTGGGGTAATATGTCAATTGAGGGTCCATCTTTATTTGGGCAAACGACACTCAGGGTTGAAGAATGGATTCTTTAACGTTCAGAACTGTTTATTAATGCTCACGCTAAAATGATTGTGATTCGGTATTTATTTTCCAGACATAGGTTCAACATGCAATTCAGACAGGCCTAATATAGGTAGTCCTCAACTTACAATCAAAATTGAGCCCAAAGATTATGTTGCTCAGTGAGAAATTTATTGCCACATTTGTTAATTGAATCACTGCAGCTGATAAATTAGTAACAGGTTGATCAGTGAATCTGGTTTCCCCATTGCCTTTGCTTGTCAGAAGGCAGCTGGGAAGGTTGCAAATGGCAATCACAAAACCCTGAGGTGCTGCAACCATCTTCACATGAGCTTGTTGCCAAGTTCTCGAAATTTGTTCACTTGACTGTGAGAATGTTGCTACGGCCACACGTATCAGAACTGGGTGCAAGTCACTTTTTTTCAATGGTGTTATAACTGTGAAGAGTCATTAAGCGAATGGTGATATGTTGAGGACTGCCTGCATAAGTGGTTTTAGCCAGAGAGACCCCCATTTATTGAAAGATGTTGATTTGGCTCACCCATTTTTTTTAGATGTTTTTGTCTTGGAGACTCTCGTTCTTCGGCCTTACAGCCAGGCCTTAAAATTCTTGGAAGGCTATATGATAGAAAGCCCGTATCATCCTGAAGGAAAGCAGCAGTGGAAAGAAGGCTGACCACTCTTCCTATTGCAAACCATTACTTAGAATGTCTCCCATTTTTTTGGCCATTCACTGGAGAAAGCAATTATGTTTGAAAGAACTGGCGGAAAAGGAAACGAAGCCACCAAAGAATAGGGGGCTGGACACCACCAAACCTAACACCAACAAAGCCTAGAAGAATTCAAATTAATAGTGCAAGATTGGAAGATGTGGAGAGACCTGACGCATAGAATTGCCAGGAGTTGGACATGATTAATGGATTGAATGAATATAATCATCATCATGATCTTCTATTTTCGTGTTTCATATCTTGAAAGATTTGCACTTAACTATCAGCCTTATTGATTAGGGATAGAGGGGTGAGGGCTGTAATATTGTAGGAATAAACCCACCTTCTGGAAGGAGCATCCCCTACTCTATCAGGGATGTGAATATGTTGTTGCTTCTTACCTGTTAATTGCTATTGATCATGTACTTTGTTTTCCAAACGTGTGTAATACGCATGCCAATTTGAGTACCGAGGGCTCTCAATGGACAATGTTGTGTGATGTAGTCCTGAGAGCACATTTCTTTGCACTGCACCGAATAAACAGTGTCGTCTCAACTGTTATCTCAAACCACATGTGTATGAAATTAATACATATTTCTAATGCACATTTTCCATGGTTTTTTTATAGTACTAGTCACATCAGCAATTCTGACATTCCATGTGGAAATATGCCACATTTATACCAACACTATAACCCTAACAAACACTTCAATAAGGCTTTTGACAAAGTAGATCATAACCTACTACTGGATAAAGTAGAAAAATGTGGGTTAGAGAGCATCGCTGCCAGATGGATTCCTAACTGGTTGACCAACCACACTCAACACACAGTTCTCAATGGAACTGCTTCTACATGGAGGGCAGCGTGCCGTGGAGTACCCCAGGGCTCTGTTTTAGGCCCAGTACTCTACAACATCTTCATCAATGACTTGGATGAGGGGATAGATGGGGAACTCATCAAATTTGCAAATGACCCTAAGCTGGCAGGAATAGCCAACACTCCAGAAGACACTCTTAAGATACAGAAGGGTCTTGACATTGAGCTCTAACTAACAAAATAAAATTCAATGGTGAAAAAAGTAAGGTTCTACATTTAGTCAAGAAAAACAAAATGCACAGGTACAGTATATTTGGTACCTTGCTCAATAATAGTAACTGTCAGAGCGATCTTGGAGTCCTAGTGGACAACCACTTAAATAGGAGCCAGCCGTGTGCAGCAGCTGCCAAAAAAGCCAACACAGTTCTAGGCTGCATCAACAGAGGGAGAGAATCAAGATCACGTGAAGGGTTAATACCACTTTATAAGGCCTTGGTAAGGCCACACTTGGAATCCTGCATTCAGTTCTGGTCACCATAATGTAGAAAAGATGTGGAGACTCTAGAAAGAGTGCAGAGAAGAGCAACAAAGATGATTAGGGGACTGGAGGCTAAAACATATGAAGAACAGTTGCAGGAACTAGGTATGTTTAGCTTAAGAGAAAGAAGGAACCAGGGGAGACATGATAGCAGTGTCCCAATATCTCAGGGGATGCCACAAAGAAGAGGGAGTCAAACTATTCTCTAAAGCCACTGCGGGTAGAACCTGAAGCAATGGGTAGAAACTAATCAAGGAGAGAAACAACTTAGAACTAAGGAAGAATTTCCTGACAGAACAATTAATCAGTGGAACAGCTTGCTTCCAGAATTTGTAAATGTTCCAACAATGGAAGTTTTTAAGAAGATGTTGGATATCCATTTGTCTGAAGTGGTATAAGGTTTCCTGCCTAAGCAGTGAGTTGGACTAGATGACCTCCAAGGCCCCTTCCAACTCTGTTATTCTAATAATCTAATTAACATGGATATGATAGAATAGAGCGTGCTTTGACAGTTCTGAATAGCATTGCCCAAGCGCATTTATTAACATTTTTTTTCTTCCAGAAGCTTCAGAAGCAGCAGGTGATTCATTGGTGACTTTTAGCTCCGCATTTCAAACGATCCTTATGCTGAAAGAAGAAATTACATTCCCTTCTCTGGATCTGGGATAGGATAGATGGCATAACGGGCGACATTGCATTCATTTGATCCTTTGACTAGGCGCATGTAACCTTTCTCGCCCCAAAGAGTGGACCAGCTGTGAAGAGAAGAATACAGAATCTTTATTTCTAAAATTCTGCAGCACAGTGAATCATTCATGATTCTAGCTGAAGTTTCGTCAACTCCAAAAGCATGGTGCAAAAGGAGGCCTTTTGCCATGAGTTAACAGGGAGGCCGCCATTTTTAAAAGAAGAGCTATATGGCAACATTAGACCAACTTCCTGGTCCATGGCTTCACAGAGGATAGGCAACCTGACTTCAAGATGGAAACTAAGCATAAGAAGATCTGAATATGTTTAGCCTGCAGACCTCCCCCAGCAGCTGCTAGGACTCACTGCATAAATGGGGCATTGTATCCTCCTCCCCTCTGTCGGTTCCCATGTCAAGGTGTATATCATATCGTGACCGACTGTAAACTGAGGGCATATTACTGCTCTCGTATCTGATTTCTTCTCCTTCATATAAACAATGCTGTGTCTTAATTGTTAGATGGCCTAGACGTTACTATATGAATATGGAATTTTTAAACATTCATATTTTATATGGACTTTTTAATCTAGATAAAATGTCAATATAAAATGCAAGTCCATGGATGATATGCCATATGCTAACTATGCTAAATAAATAAATTGTCTGCAGAGGGGTCAGCCAAGCGGGACTGATATCTGAAGGGGGTTGTAACATGGAAGAGGAAATGGCCTTATTCCATATTGCCCCAGAAGACAAGATCATAAAAGAAGCAGTGGGCCAAAATTACAACGAAGATGGTACAAGCTAAACTTCCAAAGGACTTTCCACATAATTTGGATAAATCTTTGGTCCGAATGATAATTCATTTGCAATTTCCCACAGTGCAGATGATATCTTCACATGGAATTTTAACAGAAGATAGGGGTTATAAGGCAGAAGCACTTCTGAGAATATTGTGGGTGCCTTGCCCATCTTTACGGAAAGCTAAGACAGAGAGTTCAAATATCCAAGTGCTCCAGGTAAGAAAAAGCTTCCCATTCTATTTTCAGGTGATGCTACTTGGAGATCACCTTCCTCAGCTAACATCTTCGGTATGAGTTGGACATCTCCAAGTACTTCAGGAGCATTGTCTTCAAACCCAGCTGAAAGATATTCTTGGGAGATGCAAAATTAACATTTTAAGCTGCCAAGAGTTGTACTGTGGTAGGATGGACGGCCAATAAATTTAATAAACAAAATAAAATTTTCCATGGGAAAATCCCATGAGGAAAGCAAGTAAGTTATATAGTAGGTAAATTTCCAATTTCCTACAGTTCTGCAGACTGATGTCTGTTTACTCACCTGTTCTTTAGGATCCAATATCCTTTGCCCTCAGTGCAGTTATAACCCACAATCAGCATAGCATGATCTATGCGTTTTATTCCACGATACTGTTCTTTATATATACCTGGATGGAGAGAATAAGAAATAACCTAGTGAATAACTCATCCTTACTGGCAGCCAGATGCCCCACCCTATTTTAGCTGCAGCAGAGGCCTTTTTAATGATTGCATCTCTAATTTGAAATATGTCTTACTGGAGATGTTTTCACCTGGGTCCTTTTTGTCCTGGCACTGGACAAAACCCTTAAACTTTAATGGTATTTCCCAGCTTTTTCCAGAGAACCAATTTCCTAGGACTATGTTGATCAAACAGATTTCTTATTCTTCATTAGTGTCTTTTAGTTTTTCTTTTTTTGTCTGTTTAATATGTTTAACAACTATTATATCCTGTGCTGGAGAAAAAAGTCACTCTCAAAATAAACAATATTGAGAAGGGTCCTTCAATCAATCAATCAAATTTTATTTGATTAGCCGCACCCTCTCCAGAAGGACTCGGGGCGGCTTACAATTAAAACACATAAAAATATACAAATATAACAATACATAAACATATACATATGCATGTGCATGGAGGAGGTAAACAAATGAATAAAATAGCATTAAAATTTCAATTTAAAATCCCTCAATTACAATACAAAATACACAATTAAAAAACCCGTCAGGAGCGATATGATAAAACTATGGTTGAGCCAGGCCAGCTACTTGGAAGAGGTGGGTCTTAAGCTTTACGCGGAAGGAGCGGAGGTCAGAGGTGGTCCTGATATCAGGGGGGAGGTCATTCCACAGGGCTGGGCCCATCACAGAGAAGGCTCTGCTCCTAGGTGTCGCCCCTCGACACTGTCTGGTGGACGGCACCTGGAGAAGTCCCTCTCTGTGTGAGCGAATTTGTCGTAGGGATGTATGGGGCAAGATACGATCCCGCAGGTAACTAGGTCCTGAGCCATGGAGCGCTTTGAAGATCGTTATCAAAACCTTGAAACGCACCCGATAGACCACAGGAAGCCAGTGTAGCTCGCGCAGGAGAGGTGTCACATGGGAGTACCTTGTACTCCCCATAATCACTCCCATAACCTTGGAGCTCTCTGAGCGTGATTGTTTTCTTGCAGATGTTTTATAATCTGACTAGGTAACATCATGAGTGATGAAACATCTGCAAGGAAACAACCAAGCTCAGAGAACACCAAAGACCTCTCATTTAAACCATGAGCTACAAACATTCTCCTCTTATCGATTGAGAAGGGTTTGTGTAGTTGTGGTGTAACTCAGGAAAAATTCTGAGCTTTACTTCTATGGACTAGTAGTAGTTGATTGATTGATTAGCCTTGCAATCTTATCAATAAAATAAAATAAGTTACATGGTCTAATAGGGTTGGCCCATTAGAATAGGGTAGATGATATGAAATACAATACAATACAATAGTAGAGTTGGAAGGGACCTTGGAGGCCTTCTAGTCCAACCCCCTGCCTAGGCAGGAAACCCTACACCGTTCCAGACAGAAGGCTATCCAAGATCTTCTTAAAGACTTCCAGTGTTGGGGCATTCACAACACAATAAATGCTAAGATAGAAATGTTGCAGGTTCCACTCTGGATCGGTCACCGGGACCATAGGCTTTGTCTTTTGACCTTTAGGACTGGTGCTGGAGCTCATCTTCAGGGAAGTCCAGCGTAAGTCCAAAACTCAGAAGACAACAATCTCTGGTCCTGGTGACCAACCCAGATTCAATCCTGCGGCGTTAAACTGGGATACGTGCATTCGCCTCCATTCATGAGATATAACTGTGTTAATACAAAGATACAATAATTAAATAAATGAATCCCCTTGCAAGGTGCCCCAATTGTTCAATGTATAGGGTTCATAGGACCAGTGTCTTAGCACTTCTATGTTCAATATATACATTTGAAGCCAAGAGGAAATCTGACAATTTCTATTTGGGATCCCAGAGGCCTGAGTAAGTAGGCATTTTTTTCTTGAACCTCAATCATTTCTTTTGTATTTCAAAGAATAACCTTAAGAATTTCTCCAAACATCTGAAACACCACAGAGAAACTAGCTTCATTAACTCAACCTGACAGTAAGAACAATCAATCAATGGAGCAACTTGCCTTCAAAAGTTGTGGGTGCTCCAACACTGGAAGATTTTAAGAAGGGATTGAATAACCATTTGTCAAAAATGGTCTCCTGCTTCAGCAGGGGGTTGGGCTAGAAGACCTCCAAGGTCCCATCCAACTCTATTATTCTGTTATTTTCTATTAACTCTACCCAGAAGCTATAAGGGAACCAAGGAAACAAAAGGTGAACAGCCCCATATAGACATGTCAGGCACTGATGTTAAAGGCGACAGAATAACAGAATCGGTAGGGACCTGGGAGATCATCTAGTCCAACCACTGCTCAATCAAGACACCCAACACCATATTGTTCAAACATCTCTCCAATATCTTCTTGAAAAGCTCCAGTGTTAGAGCACCCACAACCTCTGAAGTTGTTCCACTGATTAATTGTTCTCACTGTCAGAAAATTTCTCCTTAGTTCCAGGTTGGAGCTCTCTTTAATGATCTTCCACTGATTACTTCTTCTCCTGCCTTCCAATGCTTTGGAGAATAGGTTGGCCCCTTTTTCTTTGTAGTAGCCCCTTAGATATATTGTAAGACTGCTATCATGTCACCCCGTGTCCTTCTTTTCATTAGAGTCACCCAATTCCTGCACCTGTTCTTAATATGTTATAACCTTCAGTCCCCTAATAATCTTTGTTGCTCTTCCCTGCTCTTTTTCTAGGCCAATTTGGGCTTACATTCAATTGCTAAAATCCCAAAACTTTTGATCCTGGAGGAACCAAATGCTCCTAGCCCAGCACAGTGTATCACACAAAAGAGGCAGGAAACTACCCACAGACAAGGAATAGCAAAGGTCCAGAGATACACACAATTCCAAGACAGATAACTAATAAATAAAGCAGTTGAATGTTGGATAATATTGATTGGCACCAGGCTATTAGTTGGCCAGGAAGATGGAAAATAGTGACCACCTCCAAGGAAAGAGCTGTGTTCAAAAGTTGGACTCAGAGCCTTACAGCTGGCCCCACAATCCCAACAATGATGCAACCCAAGAAGCTTTTGAGACCAAATGAAAATTGCCCCAATAACCACCTGAGCAATAGCACTTAGACTTATATACCTCTTCACAGTGCTTTACAGCCCCCTCTAAGCCATTTACAGAGTTCATTTTGCCCCCCAACAATCTGGGTCCACATTTTACCGACCCTGTGAAAATAAAAGGCTTAGTGTACCTCGAGCTGTTGATAATCGAACTGCTGGCAATTGGCAGAGTTAGCCTGCAATAGTGCATTCAAATCACATGTTATCCTAACACAGCAAAGCCCTCAAAACAAATCAGCCTACCTAACAGAAAAATCTACGTAAGTTGATCTTGTCACCATCTTGGAAAGAAAAACATAACCCTTTAATATTTAGAAAGAGTATGGCCTCATCAGTGTTAAATATTAGTTGGCAGAAGAGATGGCAAGAACCACAAGGTCAAATGTGAGCGCCGTCAGGAACCTTACCTGACTTATAGAAGCGGAACCTGCTACTCCTAGAATCTACTCCAACAGAAATTGGACCAATCTTGGCCACAGCTTCCTGAAGACCTTTTTCATCCTCCCCCATGATCTTTCCGAATGAGCTACATCTGGTAATAGATTCCTCAGGGTTATAGCGACAATCCATACCATCCTGCAGAAGAAAAGGGTGATCCTAAGAAATTGTGGCCATTGATAAGTTTTAATAGAAATTGTCTCCACTCATGACTAGATTCTTTTCCATCCTATTGCTGGAGGCATTAGCAACTAGAGACAGAGCAAAACAATTCAGCTTGATGCATGCAGAAGGAAAGGGCTGGGAGATACACAGATGCGATCATTTATTACCGTTCTGTCATAAGGGTAGCTTTTCTCTGAATTGATTCCGCCTCGCTTCCGCACAGTTTCAAAAGCTTTTTCCATAAATCCACCGTTGCACCCTTTATACTCTGGGTCCCCGGAACAGTCAATAAGATTTTGTTCGCTCAGCGAGACCAGCTTCCCCGTCTTCTTGAAATGCATGCCTTCCAGAGCACCAGTGGCACTGAAGGACCAGCATGATCCACAGTTACCCTGGGTTAAAAAAGAAAAAAGAAAAGCTGGAGTGATTCACTGAGCATATGAAAACTCAATATAGTACAACAGAGTTGGAAGGAAACTCGGAGCTCTTCTAGTGCAGCCACAGCCCTCTGCTTGGGCGGGAGATCCTATACCATTGAGGAGAAATGCCTATCCAATCTCTTCTTAAAAACTTCGACTAATAGAACACAGACAACTTCTGGAGGAAGCTACTCCCCTGATTAAATGTTCTCAATTTATATTCCTTTAACAATTCTCAGTACTTGGTAGTAAGCAGCTGGAGGAAAATGAGTTCTGACAGGATTAAAGTTTTAGGGATATAGTTAAGAGAAAAGAATTTAGTGTTATCTGCAAGTCTTTGTGAATCGCTCAAATTCTGATGGGACCAAATGGACAAATCAGAACACTCTTTCTTTAAAACATCTCTACATAATACCGAGAACCATCCATCACAACCCACCTGATCCTTGACCTCGCTGACACCACCTTTGATTCTCCAGTCCATGTGGTCAGGGATATCCGGATTTTCTGAAGATTTGAACGGGATTCCTTTGACTTTACTTACATTATCAAAATCAGAGAGCAGGCAATGCAGCCGCTTGTCAAGCTCTTCATTGGTCTGAAGAGGAGAAGAACAATCTTAACAGATCTCCATTTCCACTTGTCATCTTTCTCCTTCATAAGTTTTATCCCGTGATCAAATGTAAAGAATATATGCTATGCACAAACCAAACCTGTTGTCATAGAGGACTTTGTGTTTAGTTAAGTCTACTGCAGTGTTTTCCAATTTTGGTGACTTTTAAGATGTCTAGACTTCAACTCCCAGAATTTTGCAGCCTCCATGAATCAGCTTTAACGCCTGGCATTTAAAATGCTACGATTCCCAGTCTGGATAATAGACTGGGAGAGATGATAAGGATGAATTCACAGAGATGGTTAAACGCATCCAGTGTTTAAAATTATGTATTTGTAAGTGCTAGAATATTAGAACTCTGTACTCAGATGAAATGATTGCAAATTAACAATAATTCCATTGTTGGTGGCCTTTCGCTGGGTCTGCTTGATGTGCTCTTGGCATTCTGAAACTACAATGTGATGTAAATGAATGTGATGACAAAATAGCCATCATGCAGTCATCAATATAGCATTGGTCATTGGATTCAAATTCTGCAATATAGTATGATTGTAAAAGCCATGGACTGGAAAGAGACAAATCCATGACCACTTCATTCATGGAAGCTCACTGGGGGCCTTTGGGCTGAGAAAGAGCAAGCATCCCAATCGTTGTCTTGAGGTTTTTGGTATGGGAAGTGGGGATAGTAGATTCGGCATCTGGAACTTCTAGGAAAAGGGACATCTATGTCTAATAAATAAGTGAAAACTAGAGTCATTTGCTGAGATGGGTGGCTAAAGAAATCAGAGATAGGTGGGTGGGTGGGTGGGTGGATGGACAGACAGACAGACAGACGAATGATCCAGGCTTACCAAATCACCAAAGTGGTTCATGCCAAGCCAGTAGGTGTATTTCCCTAGGTCAGCCTGTTGATTATGGTCTTGGATCATCTGCAAATTCTCCTCCCACACGGCTCTTCGAAAGGATTCCTCCTCCTCCTGGGAAGCCGAGAAAGAGAAGATCCCTTAGTCACATCAGCCTAAACAAGTGGCACCTAGAAGATCTAGAACTCATATTCTCTTCCATAAAAGTTTTATCAGACCAGAATTCAATCGCCCAGGAATGGAACAAATTCCCTTCAATTTTCATTTAGTACACAGGACACTATTCCTCACAAAGTTTGTCTGAAGACAGATAGAAGAAAGTAAGTTTATAAACATTGCTATTCTAAGTTGAAATCAAGGTACGGAACTGGAACACCTGAAGTGAAAGTAGGATGTTTGTTCCTGTGGGACAGAAACTACAGAAGAGCATCAGGAGTGACAGCCAGCCCACATTGTATCGGAACTGTTAAAGCAGTATACAGCAATTTAATTTGAGTATCATTGGAGGAAACTCACCTGAGCGTATTCTTTACCGTGAGTGGCCTTCCAGTCTCTCCATGTCCCCTCCAGGGTTGGATCCAAAGCTGTGGACAAGGTCCTCAGGGAGACCAACCAGATCAGGGCCACCACTGAGGCGGACAACATTGTCTTTCTCTAGGAGAAGGAAAAAGAAGAGAATTGAAGAATTCAGCCTTAATGTCGCAGCCTGATAAGTTACAGCCCAGTAACATCTGGTTGAGAACAGGTTCCAAACCCTGACTTACAGTACTAAAAAAAAAAGAAATTAAAACTATGACATGAAAATCTCTGAAAAGTTTGAGGGTTATGGTAATCAGCTGGAACCTCACCGCAAGTAAATCTTTACAGAAGTTAAAAAGGCAGTTGTTAAACAAAACAGAGCAGCCCCTTTTATAAGCAAAGATAACTGCCACTTTCCACTGCCTTTGATTGACATTTACAAGGAAAATATAAATCTGATTCGTAACTCCTGTCCTTGGAAACTTCGCTGACTTTGTGTGGTTGCAGCCGTTTTAATGTCCTATGAAGATAAATTTCATGTTTGATTTCTATCTAGCTCTTCTGTTTATCTTGATTCTTGGAAAAAAACATGAGGTCCATCATGTTACTTACCCCAAGTAGGAGATTCAAAGACAATTGCAGTTATTACTAATTGTTGGGGAATATGTCAATTGAGGGTCCATCTTTATTTGGGCAAATGGGTTCTCCAACCTTGAGAACTGTTTATTAATGCTAAAATGGTTATGATTTGGTATTTATTTTCCAGACATGGGTTCTACATGCAATTTCGGCAGGCCCAATATAGATAGTCCTCAACTTACAATCACAATTGAGCCTAAAGTTGCTAAGTGAGAAATTTTTGTTTTTTGCCCCATTTTGCGACTTTTCTTGCCACATTTGTTAAGTGAAGCGCTGCAGTTATTAAATTAGTAACACATTGTTAAGGGAATCTGGTTTCACATTGACTTTGCTTGTCAAAAGGTCACAAAAAGGGATTGCATGACCTTGGGACACAGCAACGGTCATAAATATGAAACAATTGCCAATTAATTTGATCACGTGTCCCTGGGACATTGCAAGGTGAGTCAGATTTCAAGCATCCAAATGTAAGTCATGTGACCATGGGGATGTGAAATGGTCATAACTCACTTTTTGCAGTGTTGTTGCAACTTTGAAGGTTCACCGAGTGAACTGTTGTAAGTCGAGGACTACCTGTAAAGGTTTGGCAATAATCGCTAAATTGTCTTGCATTCTTGAATATTAGTGTAAAAGATGCTTTTTGGTACAGACTTTTGTCTAACTTATTTGCATGGCAAAATCTTGACATATTTCCTTTTCGGCCTAGTTTAGACTGGATATGGTTGCAAGAACTGCATATGTCTAGTCTAACAAAGAGAAGAACTAGGGCAACAATGGCGAACCTTTTTTGGCTCGTGTGCCATAAGTGGGGGGAGCGCAGGGGGGGTCGTGTGCAGGCGTGCCGCACCCATAATGAAATGTGCAACCCCCCAGCGCGCATGCGTGCACTACAGACACTCCCCCCATTTTTACATGCTTTTTTTGCCCTCCCTAGGCTCCAGAGGCTTTATAGGAGCCTGGGGAGGGCGAAAACAGCCTCCCCCCCCAGACGCCCTCCGGAGGCTTCCCTGAAGCTTTCGGAGTAGTCAAAACGACCCTCCGAGCAAACCGGAGTGACTTCCTGTTTGCTCGGAGGGTCGTTTTGAGTGCTCCGAAGGCTTCAGGGAGCGTCTGGAGGCCTCCCAGACACCTTCAGAGCACTCAAAACGACCCTTCGAGCAAACCGGAAGTCACTTCTGGTTTGCTTGGAGGGTCATTTTAAGCATTCCGAAGGCTTCAGGGAAGCCTCTGGACAGTCCCTGAAGCCTTTGGAGCGCTCAAAACGACCCTTCAAGCAAACCTGAAGTCCGTTTCCAAACTTCCGGTTTGCCCGTAGGGCCGGTTTTTAACGCTCCGGAGGCTTCACAGAAGCTCATGAAGCCTCCGGAAGGCCTCCGGAGGGGAGCGGGGGGGGGGGCTCTTTTTGCCCTCCCCAGGCTCCTATAAAGCCTCTGGAGCCTGGGGAGGGTGAAAAATGGGTTTAAAAAAGGGTGAACTCAGCTGGCCAGCATGCGCATGCACGCTGGCCAGCTGACAGGGCAACGCCTCGCGTGCTCTGGCAAATGGATCTGCGTGCCACCTGTGGCACTCATGCCATAGGTTCGCCATCACTGAACTCGGGGGTGACATGACAGCAGTCTTCCAATATATGAGGGGCTGTCACAGGGAAGACAAGGACAGCCTATTCTCCAAAGCATCTGAGGGCAAGACAAGGAGTAACGGCTGGAAAAGAGAACCAACTTAGAAGTAAGGAGAAATTTCTCATCAGTGAGAGCAATCAACCAGCGAAAGGGCTTGCCTTCAGTCATTATGGATGCTTCATCCCTGGAGGTTTTCAACCCTGGAGATTGGACAACCATTTGTCTGGAATCCTTTAGGGTCTCCTGCTTGAGCAGAGGGTTGGACTAGAAAACCTCCAAGGTCACTTTCAAATCTGTTATCCCCTTACTACTACTCTAGTCTTTTAATTACCCTATTGTTGGTGGTTTTATGTTGGCCTTGTGCTTCTCAGCTGAGATTTAGGCCTAACTAGAAGATGGCATGGGATAAGAAAAATTAAAAACTGGCAATCGACAATGGATGCCAATTAAGTAGTAACAATTGGCAGAACAACTGGTATCCGACTCCTTTTCAATGTCTCTCTTTGGGCTGTCAGTAGAAGAAAATTTATTTATTTATTTATTTATATTTGAATTTATTAGCCGCTCCCTTTCCAAGTAGGACTCGGGGCGGCGTACAATGGAGCATATAAAACATAGAAGATGTATAAAAAACACATAGACATACATACATACAAAACACACATACACATACACGGACACGGACACGGAGGAGGTAACAAATTACATCATATAGACAGTTAAAAATCAGCATTAAAATACCCCAATTGTAAGAACCCAATATGCAATTAAAAAATTTAACGTTTAAAAAAATTTAACGTTTAAAAATATTTGCAACTGTAGCTGAAGATTGGATTGTGGGACCCCCGCTGTTCTCTGAGCTTGGCTGTTATCTTGCAGACATTTCATAACCCAGCTAAGTAACATTATTGGTGGGCATGTTGTTTTTTCATGTCAGTTCATTGATTAGGCTGTTGTTTACTGTTCGCTTGTTTGTCTGACTCAATAGTTTTCTTTGCTGGAGTGTCATTTACTTCTTGAGGAAAGATTTCAATACCCGACTAGGGAACATCGTAACTGCTGATTACTGTGGGGTTTTCTCCCTGTTAATATATAGTCGTTTGCCCTGCCAGTATTGATAGGACTGTGGTTTTCTCTTTGGCAGTGCCTTGATTAGGGCATTGTTTTGTGCTGGATTGTTTGTCTGGTGTGAATCCCTGCTTATCTGGATGTTAATATTAGCACTACTGCCTGTATGCATCCTTTAATTTGGGTTTTAAACTGCAGATTGACTCCACCATTGTGGCTTTTCAAAAATGGAGGTATTATAATTCCCCAAAGAAAATAATAGTTATTTCCCATCCAGGTGTTTGAGTTGCCTTTCAGTCCCATGAAGACATATGATTCTTTATGCAGGTAGTCCTCAACTTACATCCACAACTGAGTCCAATTTTTTTGTTGTTAAGTGAGACATTTGTTGTTAGTTTTGCCCCATTTTATGACCTTTCTTGCCACAGTTGTTAAGTGAATCACTGCCGTTGATAAGTTAGTAACATGTTGTAAAGTGAATCTGGCTCCCTTGCTGACTTTGCTTGCCGGAAGGTTGTAAAAGGTGATCACATGACCCTGGGACACAGCAAAGGTAATTAATATGAACCAGTTGCCAAGCTTCTGAATTTTGATCACATGAGCATGGAGATGCTACAAAGGTTGTTAGGTGTGAAAAATAATCAAATATTCTTGAATTTGTTATTTTTCTTTTTCAGCGGTACTGTAAAAGACAAACTAGAAATAAAAATTAAGCAACAAGAGAACAACTTAAGCTCTGTCTTAGGCCCGGTACACTTTAATATTTCATAAATGACTTGGATGAGGAAAAAGAAGGGGAACTCATCAAATTTGCAGATGACACTTAAATTGGTAGGAATAGCCAACACCTCTGAAGACCAGCTCAGGATCCAAAAAGATCTTGACAAACTTGAACAATGGGTCCTATCCAACAAAATGAATTTTAATATGGAGAAAAGCAAAGTTTTACATTTAGGCGGGAAAAATCAAAAGTACTGTGTAAGTACAGATTAGGCGAGACCTGGCTCAAAACAGTAACAGAGAGAGGGACCTTGGCGTCCCAGTGGATGATCACTTGAATATGAGACAGCAGTGTGCAGTAACAGCAAAAAAAAAAGCGAATACAGTCCAAGCCATAGAATCAAGATGACGCAAAGTGTTAGTTTATAAAACCCTAGTAAGACCACACGTGGAATACCGCAACCAATTTTTGTCACCATACTACAAAAAAGATGGAAACAGTTCAGAGAAGAACAACTAAGATGATCAAAGGCCTGGAGACTAAAACATATGAAGAACGGCTGCAGGATTTGGCTCTGGCTAGTCTAAAGAAAAGAAGAATTTGGGACGACATGGTAGCAGCATTTCAGTATTTGAGGGGCTGCCACAAAGAAGGGGGATCAGATTCAGGCTCCAATGACCTCTGCCCACTCTTGCCCTGGGACAGGGGTTTACAAGTTTGGCAACTTTAAGACTTGTGGACTTCAATACCCAGAATTCCCCAGCCAGCATGGCTAGTTGAGGAATTCTGGGAGCTGAAGTCCACAAGTCTTTTAGAAGAGTTGTGGGCTCCATGAGACAGGCAATGCCTGTTGTTCTGAATAAAGACAAAATTTAAAAAAAAATGCTATCTCCTGAACCATAAAAGAGAGCCAGTTTGTGGTAGTGGTGAAGTTGCTGGCTTACATATAGAGATGATAATTTCCAGTCATAAAAGCTAACTGAGTGACTTTGGGTCAGTTACTCTCCATTAACCATTAAATTCTTCAATAAAAAAAAAAGAAAGAAATTAGCCCTCTCTGCCACTCTGCTAAAAAGGTGGGAATCAAGGCTAAGACATAACAGGACAACTAACCATATTTGGTTAATCCCCAGAGCGGTAAGAAGCTGAATTGGGAGCTCTGTGAATTGGCTTGTAGGACACAGAATGCCGTGATCATAGGATTTATTGGGCACTGGTTTTAGTTCATAGAATATATCTACAAATATAATCAGGCAGTCAGGCATAATACAGGTTATGTAGACAGTAAACACAAGGTCAATCAAAATGGACTCAAATGTCTATATACCAATGCACAGAGTATGAGGAATAAACAGGGAGAATTAGAAATTCAAGTAAAAGAGGGCAGATATGATATTATTGCCATTACAGAAACTTGGTGGGATGAAACTGACAAATGGAACATACAGCTAGAAGGATTTAAATTATTTAAAAGAAATAGACCAAATAAAAGAGGAGGTGGAGTTGCACTATATATAAGAAATAACTACGTCTCTACAGAAATAGAGCACAACAATAATGAGAACTATCTTGAATGCATTTGGGTCAATATTAAAGGTTGTGGGGGAAATGACATTGCCATAGGTCTATACTACAGGCCACCCAACCAAGCAGAGGAAAAAGATGAACTTTTTGCTAGTCAGCTAACTAAGGTATGTAGGAAGCACACCACAATAGTAATGGGAGATTTTAACTACCCTGACATCAACTGGGAAACAAACTCTGCACCAAGTGGAAGATCCAACAGGTTCCTAACAAACCTAGCAGACAACTTTGTTTTCCAAAAAGTAGAGAAGGAAACAAGGGGATCAGCCATACTGGACTTAATTCTCACTAACAGAGAGGAAATGATAGAAGGTGTTGAAGCCATAGGAACCCTGGGGGCAAGTGACCATGCAATATTGGAATTCAACATTATCCAAACACAAGTAGTAGAACAAAGTCAAACTAGAGTCTTGGACTTTAAGAAAGCTAATTTCAATAAACTTAGAGAGAGCTTGGGAAAAATTCCATGGATGAGAATCCTCGAGGGGAAAACAACTCAAGAAGCTTGGGAAATTTTGAAAAATGAGATTAGAAAAGCCCAGTCTAACACAATACCAATGAAGAAGAAAAACAACAGCTCCCAAAAGAAACCAGCATGGCTGCATAAACAACTATCTGACAAACTGAAAGACAAAAAAAGTAAGTATAAAAAGTGGAAGGAGGGGGACATAACTAAGGCAGAATATCAGCAAATAGCCCGAGCCTGTAAAGATGAAGTGAGGAAAGCTAAGGCTCACAATGAAGAAAGGCTTGCCACAAAAGTAAAAATTAACAAAAAAAGCTTCTTCCAACATGTTAAAAACAAGAAAAAAGTTAAGGAAACAATTGGTCCATTGCTAGGAGAAAGTGGCAAGAAGGTGACAAGCAACAGGGAGAAAGCAGAAGTATTTAACTCATGTTTTGCATCTGTCTTTACACAAAGGGATAAAACAGTCCAACCTATCAAAAGCAGCACCACAAAATTAGGAACACAAATTGAAATAGGGAAGAAAATGGTAAGTGAGCACCTGTCTACCCTAGATGAGTTCAAATCACCAGGACCGGATGGATTACACCCCAGAGTTCTGAAGGAACTAGCAGACGAGATCTCAGAACCACTGAATTATATCTTTCAGAGATCCTGGAACACCGGGGAACTACCAGAGGACTGGAAAAGAGCTGATGTGGTTCCCATTTCAAAAAAGGGAAAAAATTAGATCCAGGAAACTACAGACCTATCAGCCTAACCTCAATACCAGGAAAGATTCTGGAAAAAATAATCAAGCAACGAATTTGCGAACACCTAGAAGCAAACAAAGTAATAGCCAAAAGCCAACATGGATTTGTCAAAAACAGATCATGCCAGACTAATCTTATTGCATTCTTTGATAATGTGACAAAATTAGTGGACCAGAGGAATGCCGTTGATATAGTTTACTTGGACTTCAGTAAGGCTTTTGATAAGGTAGACCATAACCTACTACTAGATAAAGTAGAAGAATGTGGGTTAGACAGCATCACCACCAGATGGATTGGTAACTGGCTGACCAACCGCACTCAACGTGTAGTTCTCAATGGAACTGCATCTACATGGAGGGAAGTATGCAGTGGAGTACCCCAAGGCTCTGTTTTAGGCCCAGTACTCTTCAACATCTTCATCAATGATTTGGATGAGGGAATAAATGGGGAACTCATCAAATTTGCAGATGATACCAAGCTGGCAGGAATAGCCAACACTCCAGAAGATAGGCTTAAGATACAGAAGGATCTTGACAAACTTGAACATTGGGCACTATCTAATAAAATGAAATTCAATGGTGAAAAGAGTAAGGTTCTACATTTAGGCAACAAAAACGGAATGCACAGGTACAATATAGGTGATACCTTACTCAGTAGTAGTAACTGTGAAAGGGATCTTGGAGTCCTAGTGGACAACCATTTAAATATGAGCCAGCAGTGTGCAGCAGCTGCCAAAAAAGCCAACACAGTTCTAGGCTGCATCAACAGAGGGATAGAATCAAGATCACGTGAAGTGTTAATACCACTTTATAATGCCTTGGTAAGGCCACACTTGGAATATTTGCATTCAGTTCTGGTCGCCACGATGTAAAAAAGATGTGGAGACTCTAGAAAGAGTGCAGAGAAGAGCAACAAAGATGATTAGGGGACTGGAGACTAAAACATATGAAGAACGGTTGCAGGAACTGGGTATGTTTAGCTTAAGAGAAAGAAGGACTAGGGGAGACATGATAGCATTATTCCAATATCTCAGAGGTTGCCACAAAGAAGAGGGAGTCAAACTATTCTCCAAAGCACCTGAGGGTAGAACAAGAAGCAATGGGTGGAAATTAATCAAGGAGAGAAGCAACTTAGAACTGAGGAGAAATTTCCTGACAGTGAGAAC
Source organism: Natrix helvetica (assembly GCF_964273705.1). Taxonomy (NCBI): domain Eukaryota; kingdom Metazoa; phylum Chordata; class Lepidosauria; order Squamata; family Natricidae; genus Natrix; species Natrix helvetica. The sequence goes on from NC_138548.1 coordinate 6,532,885, forward strand.
AATTAATCAGTGGAACAGCTTGCCTCCAGAAGTTCTGAATGCCCCAACACTGGAAGTCTTTAAGAAGATGTTGGATAGCTATTTGTCTGAAACGGTATAGGGTTTCCTGCCTAGGCAGGGGGTTGGACTAGAAGACCTCCAAGGTCCCTTCCAACTCTGCTATTGTATTGTATTAAAAGCAAACATTCTTACACACACACACACACACACACACATACACACACACACAAAGAGACAGAGAAAGAGAGAGAGACAGAGAAAGACAGAAAGAGAGAGACAGAGACAGAGAGAGACAGAGACTTCCTTGGAAGTTGGATAAGAAAAACCTGGTTTGCTTCCTACATATTGCACTTTGACAAAAGATGGATAGCATCTTTGCTGAACCTAGTTTCTGTTGTTCATAATGGATTATGGCTAATGTGTTCCATGCATCAATAGGCTCATATGAGTTGAGATGTTAGAAATCATATCCAAATCAGTGATAATGTTACCTAGTTGAGTAGTGAAATATCCACAAGAAGATAACTAAGCATCAAGGGCTCCACAAATCATATCCTGTGTGAGATGAGCCACAATGACCCATATGCCATCACACAGGATGAAAACGGTATCTGGAGATAGAGGTTGTTACTTGTAAGCTACAGGTAGCTCTTGTCAATGACAAATGAGAATCAGAAGACTCTTAACAACTGGCTTGTTAAAAGTTACCTGAAACTGGATTTGTATGAAACCATTATACAAAGCATATCTTCCATGAGAAGGTGTGCCAGCATTGGTAATATTGTGATGTCTATTCAAACGCAGACACATCATAAAAGAGTCAGATGTCAGATTAGATATAGGCAGCGTTGCGTCAAAGCATTTATTGATTTTAGCGTATATATATTTTTTTCTGTTCTGCAGAAGCTTCAGAAACTGCAGATTATTTTTGATGGCCTTCTCATCCTGCTTCTCAAACTTTCCCCTTGGCTGGTTACGGAATTGGATAGCAAGCGAAGTCAGCAATTCCGCATTCATTCGATCCTTGTTCCAAGAGCATGTACCCATTGTCCCCCCAAAAGCGAGACCAACTGTGAACAGAAGCATGCAAGACATTTATTTCAAAACCGTGTAGGGCAGGAGTCCCCTAGCCCCGGGCTGTAGACTGGAACCGATCCGTGGCCCCTTGGAAATTGGGTGGCGCAAGTGGTGGGTGAGCATGTAAAAAGTTCATTTGCACATGTGGGGGAACTAGATTGCACATGTGAAACCATTCACCCCACCCCACCCCCTGCTGCTGTCAGTCCATGGAGCTAAAATTGCTGGGCACTGCTGGCATAGGGAATCATGCTGACTGGGGAATTCTGGGAGTTGTAGTCCATGCATCTCCAAGTGGCCAAGGTTGAGACAATCTGCAATAGTAGAAGGTCCCGTCTAGTGACCTCTCCTGCAAGAGTCCATTTCCCTTACCACTCACCTATTCTTCACAATCCAGTACTTGGTGCTGTTATAACCGACCACCAGCATAGCATGAGTCAAGTGCGGATCTCCAAGCCAAGGATTTTTAAAGATCCCTAGAGAAAGAGGGTGATAAAACATTTAACAGATTGGCAGATTTGGGAGGGACGTTGTAGATCTCTAAGAGGTTTTACAGAGTCAGCATCTTGCCCCCAATCGGAGTCCTCTAGATGTAGGCCATCTAGTCCAACTCCTCACCCAAGCAGGTGACCCTTCACCATTTCTGACAAATTGCAGTCCAGTCTCTTCTTGAAAGCCTCCAAGGATGAAGCTCCCACAACTTCCGAAGGCAACGTCTGTTCCGTTGGTTGATTGTTCTCACCGTCAGAAAATGTCTCCTTATTTCCAGGTTGAATCTCTCTCCTTGGTCAGTTTCCAACCATTATTCCTTGTCTGGCCTTCAGGCACTTTGGAAAATAGCTTGACCCCCTCCTCCTTGTGGCAGCCCCTCAAATAGCATTAGCACTTAGACTTGTATACCACTTTACAGCCTTCTCTAAGCTGTTTACAGAGTCAGCATCTCTCCCCCAACAATCTGGGTCCTCATTTTACCCACCTCGGAAGGATGGAAGTCTGAGTCAGCCTTGAGCCTGGTGAGATTTGAACTGGCCAAATTTCAGGCAGTCAGCACAAGTAACCTGCAGTACTGGAGTCTAACCACTGCACCACCGCAGCTCAATATTGGAACATTTGGTTAAGCGAAAGCGCCATGTTTCTTTGCGAGATCGTCTGGATTTCCAAAAGGACAGCCGGGAATCTCACCTCATCTTAGAATTTACTCTGGTGTAAAACAGGCACCCCTGAAGAGGCTCCAAACTCGGTTGCAGAAAATACGACTTCAGCAACAGAGTGGTCAACGCCCGGAATGGAGTACCTGACTCTGTTGTTCCATCCTCAAACCTCCAAAACTTTACGTTTAGACTATCCATTGTCCACCTCCCCTCATTCCTAAGAGGTCGGTAAGGGGCATGCATAAGCACACCAAAGTGCCTACCATCCCTGTCCTACTGTCTCCACTTATTCGTATCCATTTCATATATTCCAAGTCATGTTTATACTTGTATCTGTTATCTCATACATGCTTGACGAATTAATTAACTAACTAACTAAATAAAATAAGTTGAAGATAGCTCATCCGTGGTGTTGAGTATCCGTCGATCAAAGGAACATTCAAAGTTCAAATGCAAGCGCCCGCCCCCCCCAATCCTCTTCCGCAGGAACCTTACCCGACTTGTAAAAGTGAAACTCAGAGCTCCGAGCATCCACTGCGACAGAAATGGGTCCAATCGTGGCCACGGCCTCCAGGAGGCCCTTTTCGTCTCCTGACAGGATGAGTCCCATATCGGAACACTCCGTGACAGAATTCTCAGCTTCATACCGACAATTATAATCATCCTGCAGAAAAATAAAGAGTGACCACAGTTAATCCCAAAGGGAATAAAGAGTAACAGACTCGGAAGGGATCCTGGAGGACTTCTAGTCCAACCCCCTGCTCAAGCAGGAGATCCTATCTCCGTGATGGCGATCTTATGACACCCTATTTGCACAGGAGCCCTCAGACAGCTGATGTTCGGCCTTCCAGAGGGCCGGTGGAGGCCGTTTTCGCCCTCCCTCGCCGTAATTCTGAGTTGCTTCTCTCCTTGCTTCGTTTCCATCCATTGCTTCTTGTTCACACCTCGGGTGCTTTGGAGAATAGCTTGACTCCCTCTTCTTTGTATCACCCCTGGGCCTTCTCTTCATTATGCTAGATATAGCCAGTTCCTGCAAGTTTCCTATCCAAATATATTGTGCTTGAGCAGAGGGGAAGAAATGGAAGTTCTGTCCCCTTTTCAAGAGGCAACAGGATTTTCTGTTTTTTTTTTTTCCTTTGAAGATGTTTCACTTCTCATCCAAGAATGGATGAGAAGTGAAACGCCTTCAAAGAAAAAACGAAGCCCAGCTGCCTCTTGGGAAAAAAAAGCCTTTGAGACAACCATGACTTGGGTGTCTTAAGTATCTCCACAGACCAAAGAATTTCTGCTATGCTCCAGCAGAATGCAGAAATCATGACCTCCTGTATGAATGGAAGACCTCCTAATCATCACTTGATGGATTCTAGAAGGACTCTCTTACTTCTCATAAAAAGGTAAAGCTTTCCCTTGCACATGTGTGCTAGTCGTTCCCATCTCTAGGGGGCGCTGCTCATCTCCGTTTCAAAGCTGAAGAGCCAGCGCTGTCCGAAGACGTCTCCGTGGTCATGTGGCCGGCATGACTCAACGCCCGAGGCGCATGGAAAGCTGTTCCCTTCCCACCAAAGGTGGTTCCTATTTTTCTACTTGTATTTTTTACGTGCTCTCGAACGGCTAGGATGGCAGAAGCTGATGACACACACACACCCACGCTCCCTCTGCCCTTCGCGCATGGGCGTACGACCCCCCCGTGGATGATTAAAGTAAATAATTATAATGAAATATTGGGGGGATTTTATAAAATCATTGTTGGTGGAAGGCAAAAGGAATAAACCTAACTCAAGAATTTATGTTGTTTTGGAGGGGATAAGAGCAGAATTGGAATATATTGTATAACTAATAAATATAAGGGAGATTAAAAAAAGGTCTCCAGGGGTTGTGAGGTGCACTGCAACATGTGTTTTTTCCCCCTTTTGTCTTTTTTAAATTCAGTTGCATTATGTATTGTTTGTATTATTTGTGTTTTAAAAAAATCAAAAAGAAAGAATTACCATTCCATCGTAAGGGTAGCTTTCCTCTGAATTGATCCCTCCTTGTGAGTGAACCGTTGCAAAAGCTTGGGGCATAAGTCCCCCCTGGCACCCAAAATTTCCCATTTCGTTAGAACAGTCGATAAGGTTTTGCTCGCTCAGCGAGACCAGCTTCCCCGTCTTCTTGAAATACATGCCTTCCAGAGCTCCGGTGGCACTGAAGGCCCAGCAGGAGCCACAGTCACCCTGTGTGAAAACAAAGCTGCAGTGAGCCACGGAGCAACCCGATTTATGTTCCTTTCACAAGCTGCTTGTTCTCAGGTTTTGGTAGTAGGCAGCTGGACATGATAGGAGTCAGTGGTGAAATTCAATTTTTTTTTACTACCAGTTCTGTGGGCATGACTTGATGTGTGTGGCAGGGGAAGGTTACTGCAAAATCCCCCTTTCCTTCCGATCAGCTGGGACTCGGGAGGCAGAGAATAGATGGGGGCGAGGCCAGCCAGAGGTGGTATTTGCCGGTTCTCCAAACTACTCAAAATTTCCGCTGCTGGTTCTCCAACCTGCTAAACCTGCTAAATTTCACCCCCGCTATGAGTTTCAATCAAGAAAAATATGGTATTTGCAATATTCGCATTGATATACGGGCTCCTTGGTGCTCTCTGAGCTCTTGCAGACCTTTCATAACCCGACTAGGCAACATCATCAGTGCTAGACCCAGAGTGGGATTGGGAGAGGGGGATGAGGAGGACTGTGAGGTTATTGGCGCTCTCAGAGTTTGGTGGGTTTTTGCAGATGTCTCATTACCCAACTAAGTAACATGATCAGTGCTAGAAGTAGTGGTGGGTTCCTACTGGTTTGGATAGGTTCGGCTGAACCAGTAGTGGTTTGGCGGGCTGGGTTGCCTGCCACTCCCCCAAACCAGTTCTCCGGGCAGCCATGCCATCTTGTTTTTAGCTTCCGCGCATGCGCAAAAGGTTTTCTATTCAGTGGTGGGTTTCTGCCGGTCCGCACCGGTTCGAGCGAGCCGGTTGGTCAATGAACCCGGAAGTGTATTCCTGCCCCGCCCCTGTCACTCACTCGCTCGCTCGCCCCCCCGCCCATCCAGAAGCCGCTCCATTGCTAAACCAAACCGTAGGCCTATCCATCCAAAACAGTGCTGAGTGGGGTGGGGAATCCTCCCTTTCCTCCTCTCAGCGATCTTTTGCGAAGGGAGGCTTCTCAAAATGGGACGCCCCCATCTCTTTGCACCCTTCAATCCATCTCTCTCTCTCTCTCCCTCTGCCCTCCCCCAATGGCTCATCGTGAAAAACTGGGGGGAACTGTGCAGAGGAAAAGAGAAAGGAAGGAAAGGGGGGAGAGAAACGGGGGGAGGAAGAGAGAGAGAGAGAAAGAGTGACGCACAAAGGGGGGAAATTGGGAGACACTCCCTCTAAATACTGATGCCCTCTGCTTTTTTGGGGAAAGGTAGCGATCTCAGGAGGGGAAAGGAGAGGAGGGTCCTTGGTGAAGCGCTACCCCCTATTCCCCCTATCCCAGTTAAGCCAGCTCGTTTTGGGACCCAGCCTTTCTAATTTCATTTGGGATTTTCTAACATCCCACTCCCACTCGGTCACATGGCCAGCAAGCCACTCCCATCCGGTCACATGGCTGGCAAGCCACTCCCACCCAGTCACATGGCCAGCAAGCCACTCCCACCCAGTCACATGGTTGGCAAGCCACTCCCACCCAGTCACATGGCTGGCAAGCCACTCCCACCCAGTCACATGGCTGGCAAGCCACTCCCACCCAGTCACATGGCCTTCAAGCCACTCCCACAAAGCAGACCACACCCACAGAGTAGGTTCCAAAATTTTTTGAAACCCACCACTGTTTTCTATTGCACTGCCTATGCACACACAGCATACATCAAGTATGCACATAGCTATGAATGAACTGGCAATAGTCACTGCCAGAACCCACCCCTGGCTAGAAGGGAGGGGGGTTTGTGGAGTGGAGGAGCAGATTACAGGGAGGAAGGAGGAAGAGGAGGAGGAGGAGGAAGAGGGCTGTGGGGTCCTTGGTACTTTCTGAATTTGGGTATTTTCTTGCAGGCGTTTCATTACCCAACTAGATAACATTATCAGTGCTAGAAGGGAGTGGGGTTTGTGGAATGGAGGAGCAGATTACAAGGAGGAGGAGGAAGACTGAGGAGAACTTGGTACTTTCTGAGCTTGGGTATTTTCTTGCAGGCGTTTCATTACCCAACTAGGTAACATTATCAATGCTAGAGGTGTTCTCTGCTGACATATGAGTCCCAACAAGACTGACGCTTCAGATATGCAATTAACAGAGGAAATCATTTAGTTTCAAGTTTTCATGAAGCCATCAAATTCTGACTTGGGTCTGAATAGGCAAATCATAACTCCTCCCATTCCCTTAAAAAACATCTCTGCATCAGACCTCGATTCCTGGCTTGTCAGAACCCACCCACCCACCCAGGCTATTTGGCACCCACCTGATCTTTGACCTCCGTCACGAAGCCTTTGGCTCGCCAGTCTATCCCAGGAGGGATCCGCAGGTTTTTCGAGGATTTGAACGTGACGACATTCTTTTGAGTTGAAGGATCCAAGTTAGGAAGCAAGCAGTTCAGCTTCTTGTTAATCTCTTCGTGAGTCTGAGGGTTGCAAAGAGCATGAAATCCAAACATCAGTTAGTGGAGCTGTTTTGGTCTAGTGCAGGGGTGTCCAAACTTGGGAACTTTAAGACTTGTGGACTTCAATTCCCAGAATTCCCCAGCCAGCATGGCTGGCTGGGGAATTCTGGGAGTTGAAGTCCACAAGTCTTAAAGTTCCCAAGTTTGGACACCCCTGGTCTAGTGTTTAAGGCACCAGGCTAGAAGCAAGAAAATTGTGAGTTCTAGTCCTGCTTTAGGTGTGAAAGTCAGCTTGATGACTTTGGGCTAGATCACTAGGAGACAATGAGTTATAGTCCCACCTTAGTCACAAAATCTGGCTGGATTACTTTGTGCCAATTACTGTACCAAGAGACGGCGAGTTCTAGTCCCGTCTTAGGCATGAAAGCCAGCTGGGTGACTTTGGGCCAACCACCAGGAGATAGTGAATTCTAGTCCCGTCTTAGGCATGAAAGCCAGCTGGGTGACTTTGGGCCAACCACCAGGAGACAGTGAATTCTAGTCCCGTCTTAGGCATGAAAGCCAACTGGGTGACTTTGGGCCAACCATCAGGAGACTGGGAGTTCTAACCCTGCTTTAGGCATGAAAACCAGCTGGGTGACTTTGAGCCAGTCCCTCTTTCAGCCCAAACCACCTCACAGGGTTGTTGTTGGGAAAATGGGAGGCGGAGGTATCTTGGATACGTTCACTACTTTGAATTATTCATTAAAAAAAAAAAAACAAGGAAGGCAAGATGTAAATTAATTAATGGATTGAAAACTGCCCAGAGTCATTGAGATGGGCAGCTATAGAAATTGAACAAAGCAGTATATTTGTGTCTTGTAAATAAACTAGCCTTGATCCAGACTTACCAAATCACCAAAGTGATTCATCCCGAGCTTGTAGGTGTGTTTTCCCCGGTCAGCCTGGCTGTTATGGTCTTGGATCATGCGCAAATTCTCCTCCCACACGGCTCTCCGAAAGGATTCCTCCTCCTCCTGGGAAGCCAAGACCAAGAAGATCCCTTAGTCCCATCTGCCTAAACCAGTGTCTCCCGGAAGTTCTAGAACTCACGTTCTTTTTTTTCCATAAAAGGTTTCCCAAACTAAAATTACATCCCCCGGGAATGGACCAAACATTCTTTCCATTTCCAATTCATACACAGGACATTGCCTCTCACAAGGCTCGTCTGAAGACAGATAGCAGAAAGTAACTTTATAAACATTGCAAGGAGAAAAGGAGACGGGATAGCAGTCTTCCAATATTTGAGGGGCTGCCACAGAGAGGAGGGGATCAAGCTATTTTCCAAGGCACACAGAGGCAGGATAAGAAATAATAGAAGGAAACTGATCAAGGACAGAGATTCAACCTAGAAATAAGGAGGAATTTTTTGACAGAGCAATCAACCAATGGAACAGATGTTGCCTTCAGAAGTTGTGAGAGCCTGGAGGCTTTCAAGAAGAGACTGAACAGCCACATGTCAGAAATGGTATAGGGTTTCTTGCTTGAGCTAGATGTTTCTAGAAGACTCAGATTGTTGGAGGCAAGAGGCTGACTCTGTAAACCGAGGGCTGTAAAGCACTGTAAAGCGGTATATAAGTCTATTGCTATTTATGGGCTGCCACAGAGAGGAGGGGGTCAAGCTATTTTCCAAAGCACCAGAAGGCCAGACAAGGAATAACAGATGGAAACTGACCCAAGGAGAGATTCAGCCTAGAAAGAAGGAGACCTTTTCTGACAGTGAGAGCAATCAACCAACAGAACAGAAGTTGCCTTCACAAGTGGTGGGAGCTTCATCACTTGAGACTTTCAAGAAGAGACCGGACTGCCATTTGTGAGAAATGGTATAGGGCAGAGATGTCCAAACTTGGGAACTTTAAGACTTGTGGACTTCAACTCTCAGAATTCCCCAGCCAGCAGAGCTGGCTGGGGAATTCTGGGAGTTGAAGTCCACAAGTCTTAAAGTTCCCAAGTTTGGACACCCCTGGTGTAGGGTCTCCTGGTTGGGCAGAAGGTTGGACTAGATGACCTAAGGTCCCTTCCAACCCTGTTAAATCTGTTAATCTGAAACCAGGATTCTTGTTGCTGTGGGGTAGAGCCTACAGAAGCCTCAGAAAACATCAGTGGTGACAGGCAGCTCAGCTCCAAATGTGACAGAATTATGGAATTAAAATATAAGAACTTCATCTTTGGTATTAAGACTAGAGGGGATAAAAGGACCAGGGGTGACATGATAGCAGCCTTCCAGTACTTGAGTGGCTGCCACAAAGAAGAGGGGATCAATTTATTTTCCAAACCATTGGAAGGCAAGACAAGAAGCAACCGATGGAAATTAATCAAGGAGAGAAGCAACCTGGAACTAAGGAGACATTTCCTGACAGTGAGAACAATCAATCAGTAGAACAGCCTGCCTTCAGAAATTGTAGCTGCTTCATCACTGGAGGTTTTTTAAAGAAAAGAATGGACAGTCACCTGTCTGAAATGTAGGGTCTCTTGCTTGAGCAGGGGGTTGGGCTAGAAGACCCCCAAGTTCCCTTCCAGCTAACTTGAACTAACTTGAACATTGGGCACTATCTAATAAAATGAAATTCAATGGTGAAAAAGAGTAAGGTTCTACATTTAGGCAACAAAAATGGAATGCACAGGTACAGTATAGGTGGTACCTTGCTCAGTAGTAGTAACTGTGAGAGGGATCTTGGAGTCCTAGTGGACAACCACTTAAATATGAGCCAGCCGTGTGCAGCAACTGCCAAAAAAGCCAATACAGTTCTAGGCTGCATCAACAGAGGGATAGAATCAAGATCACGTGAAGGGTTAATACCACTTTATAAGGCCTTGGTAAGGCCACACTTGGAATATTTGCATTCAGTTCTGGTCGCCACGATGTAGAAAAGATGTGGAGACTCTAGAAAGAGTGCAGAGAAGAGCAAGAAAGAGGATTAGGGGACTGGAGACTAAAACATATGAAGAACAGTTACAGGAACTGGGTATGTCTAGCTTAAGAGAAAGAAGGACTAGGGGAGACATGATAGCAGTCTTCCAATATCTCAGGGGTTGCCACAAAGAAGAGGGAGTCAAACTATTCTCCAAGGCACCTGAGGGTAGAACAAGAAGCAATGGGTGGAAACTAATGAAGGAGAGAAGCAACTTAGAACTGAGGGGAAATTTCCTGACAGTTAGAACAATTAATCAGTGGAACAGAAGTTGCCTCCAGAAGTTGTGAATGCCCCAACACTGGAAGTCTTTAAGAAGATGTTGGATAGCCATTTGTCTGAAACAGTATAGGGTTTCCTTCCTAGGCAGGGAGTTGGACTAGAAGACCTCCAAGGTCCCTTCCAACTCTACTATTGTATTGTATTGTATTATTGTAGCTCTATTCCGATTGATTGATTGATTTGACTTCTAGTGGAGCAAACTCACCAGGGCGTATTCTCTACTGTGAGTGGCCTTCCAGTCTCTCCATGTCCCCTCCAGGGTCGGATCCAATGCTGTGGACAAGGTGAGCAAGGAGACCAACCAGGCCAGGGCCACCACCGAGACGGACAACATTGTCTTTCTCTAGGAGAAGGAAGAGAATCAGAGAACAGCATTAATGGGGCATGAACTATTAAGACTTGCAAGCCAGCAAGAACTGATCGGTTCCCGCTTCCCCATCTCTGATATTGAATGATAAAACAATTATATATCAATTGCTGCCAATAAAGAAATACATGGACCAAATAAGTACCTCGGAAATATTTGGAGAGTCTAATCTAATGGCAGCTGGGGAAATAAAATGTGGCTTTGTAAGAACCACACAGAGTGGACTTTAGCAAGGAAAAAAAAAACAGAGCACCAAATACAAGCTGTTGTGGCCCAGCAGGATCCAGTTGAGCTGCTGATGGACTCGGATAGCGAGGGACCATTTGAGTCTGTCCTGGACGATGTGGAGGACCCTGTTCAGGGTTCAGATTCAGAGCAGGGACCAGAGGGGCTGGTTGGCCACCAGGAGGCGCCTGAGGCATGGAGCAGTGGGGAGGATAAAAGGCAGTTTGACCCTGTTGCTAGATTGAGAAGGGCTGAGAAACGGAAGCAGCAATTCCATAGGCAGACTCACAGAAGATGATTAAGCACAGGTGGTTGTGGATTGGCCCCTCCCAAGAGAGATTATAGGTGAGGCGTTGGGAGGGGACATTTGCAGGAAACAACTGTTCGAAATTAGCAGTGAAGAAAATCTATGTCTTAGAGCCGTGTTTGAATATCTGGGTTGTTTTTCTTATAAGTGAGTTATCTGGGCCCTCAGCCAAAGGGTTTGTTATCTTGGCAATTAAACAGTGGCAAACAGCCAAGCCTGTGTTCTGGCTTGTTCACAGGCTTGGAGAGAGGGGGGTCAGAACACAAGCTGGGTGGATACGACCTCATGGATGACCCACACTGTGTCAAGGATCTTGGAGTACTCATCTCAAATGATCCAAGTGCCAGAGCTCACTGTAACAGCATTGCCAAAAAGGCATTAAGAGTTGTTAACCAAATCTTGTGAAGCTTCTTCTTCGGTAACATTGTACTGCAAACTAGGGCATACAAAACCTTTGCCAGACCATTCCTCGAATACAGCTCATCTGCCTGGAATACACACTGTATATCGGACATGAATACAATTGAGCGAGTCCAGAGATATTTCACAAGAAGAGTCCTCCACTCCTCTGCTCACAACAGAATCCCTTATGCCACCAGGCTTGAAATGTTGGCCTTAGACAACTTAGAACTACGCCGCCTTCGGTCTAACCTAAGCGTAGTACACAAGATTATCTGCTACAATGTCCTATCTGTCAATGCATACTTCAGCTTCAACTGCCACAAGACACTAGCAAACAATGGATACAAACTCAAGTTAAACCACTCCAAACTCGATTGCAGAAAATACGACTTCAGCAACAAAGCGGTCAATGCCTGGAATGTGTTACCTGACTCTGGTTTCTTCCGCAAACCCCCACAATTTAACCTTAGATTGTCTGGTATTGACCTCACGCCATTCCTAAGAGGTCTGTAAGGGGGCATGCATAAGCGCACCAACGTGCCTACCGTCCCTGTCCTACTGTCCCTCTTATCGTAAAAAAGATGTAGAAAAGACGTGAGGACTCTAGAAAGAGTGCAGAGAAGAGAAACCAAGATGATTAGGGGACTGGAGGCTAAAACCTATGAAGAACGGTTGCAGGAACTGGGTATGTTTAGTTTAACAGAAAGAAGGACCAGGGGAGACATGATAGCAGTCTTCCAATATCTCAGGGGCTGCCCCAAAGAAGAGCAAGTCAAACTATTCTCCAAAGCACCTACGGGCAGGACAAGAAGCAACGGATGGAAACTAATCAAGAAGAGAAGCAACCTAGAACTAAGGAGGAATTTCCTGACAATTAAAACAATTAACCAGTGGAACAAACTTGCCTCCAGAACTTGTGAATGCCCCAACACTGGAAGTTTTTAAGAAGATGTTGGATAGCCATTTGTCTGAAGTGGTGTAAGGTTTCCTGCCTAGGCAGGGGGTTGGACTAGAAGACCTCCAAGGTCCCTTCCAACTCTGCTATTGTATTCTATTCGTATCCATTTCCTGTATTCATAATCATGTCTATAGTTATATCTGTTATCTTTTACATGCTTGACAAAATGAATAAATGAATAAATAGCGGAGACCTCACCTCAATCAAGCGTCCTACGGAAGGAGAAGTGACAGTTGTTCAACCAAACTACAGCAACCTCCTTTTATATAAAGGCCGGCTGCATAAAATCGCCACTCCCCACTGCCTTTAACTGCAAAGGAATGCCCACCATATATCTAGATATCTTTGGGGGGTGATGGCTTTTTTTTGCTTCCATAAGATAATGCTCTTTCAAATCTCTCTTTTGGGGGGGTCTCTTATGATGGGCAAAGTGACAACAGCCAAACAGTTGCAAACCCCCCCCCCCCCCAACATCCCGCTTTTCAGACGGCTGATCTGATTCGTATCTTCTATCCCTGGAAACTTCACTGGTTTTCTGTGGTTGCAACAGTTTTAATGTCCTAAAGAGATAAATTCCATGTTTGATTTCTATCTAGATTCTTGGTTTATTTTGGTCCTTCCGAGAAACACTTGCTGCTCCCACCCCCCGCTCCCACCCCCCAAGCAGGAGATTCAAAATCAGCTGCAGTTGTTATTAACTGTTGGGGAACAATATGTCAATTGTGGGTCCATCTTTATTGTCGCAAATGATGATTGTCTTTGTTCTTGACCATTTATATCAAGGGCACCTCCCTTATTCTCTTGTTGTTAGTTGCGAAGTCATGTCTGACCCATCGCCACCCCATGGACAACCTTCCTCCAGACCTTCCTGTCCTCTACCATCCCCTGGAGTCCATTTAAGCTCACACTGACTGCTTCATTGACTCCATCCAGCCACCTCCTTCTCTGCCGTCCCCTTCTTCTTTTGCCCTCCATCGTTCCCAGCATGGGGCTCTTCTCCAGGGAGTCCTTCCTTCTCATTAGGTGGCCAAAGGATTTGAGTTTCACCTTCAGGATCTGGTCTTCTAAAGAGCAGCCAGGGTTGATCTCCTCTAGGACTGACCTGTTGGATGGCCTTGCAGTCCAAGGGACTCAATGCAGGAGTCTTCTCCAGCACCAGAGTCCAAAGGCCTCCATTCTTTGGCGCTCAGCCCTTGTTATGGTCCAACTTTCACAGCCATCCATTGCAACTGGGAAAACCAGAGCCTCGATTAGATGCACTTTTGTTGGCAGGGTGATGTCCCTTATTCTCTACGGATGGTAAATTGCACGTGAATCTTGGTGGAGCCTGATAATTAAAAATCACCCAGAAAATAAACAAGTACATCACAGGGTGTTAGAACTGGATGGAGCTTCGTTAATAACCTACCTTGTCCCATTGCTTGGTGAAGGAAATTGAGAAGCTGAGCATCTGGTGGGAAGTGCAAGGAGGAAAAACTCCATCACCATTGCCAATTTTTGTAAAAATGAAATGTTGTTCAATTGCTTCTACCATTAAGATACCTCCCCCTAAAGTGAATCTAAAAATCAATCCTTGTGAAAGTATAGAAGGAAATCCTCCGATTTAATAGCTGTCATTGGAGAATAAGTTCTGCACTGCAACGTTACTGATTGGTTTTTTGTTTTACTTTTTTAAATGCTTTTTACTCTATTTTTCATGTTTCAAATATTTTCAGAATTTGAATTGCAATATGTTTTGAATTGTGAAGCACGTAGAGTCGTTTGCTGAGATGGGCAGCTAGAGAAATAAGAAAGAGGGGTTGTCCAAACTCTTCTGAAAGACTTCTAGTATTGGGGCATTCACAACTTTTGGAGGCAAGCTGTTCCACTGGTTAATTGTTCTGTTAGGAAATACTAGGTTGCTTCTCTCCTTGATTAGTTTTCACCCATTGCTTCTTGTCCTGCTTTCAGGTGCTTTGGAAAATAAATTGAACTTCTTCCTCTTTGCGGCAGCCCCTAAAATACTAGAATACAGTTCTCATGTCCCCCCCTAGACCTTATTTTCATTAAACTAGGCATAACCAAATTCAGCAACCGTTCTTTATATGTTTCAGTCTCCAGTCTCCTAATCATCTTTGTTGCTCTTCTAGAATTGGAATTCTTTTATTGGCCAAGTGTGATTGGACACACAAGGAATTTGTCTTTGATGCAGAAGCTCTCAGTGTACATAAAAGGAAAAAAAGAAAGAAAATACATTCATCAAGAATCATAAGATACAACCCTTAGTGATAGTCATAGGTTACTAATAAGCAATCAAATAATACAAGAAACAAACAAAACAATATAAATCATAAAAATACAAGCAACATGTTCATAGTTTGTAAATAGCTTGTAAAAAATAGCTTCTAAATATCAGTGGCCTGTCCAAGTGTGGTAGTAAAGCACTTTTGCACATGGAGAAAGAGGCTGGTTGCTATAGAATGGAATAGAATAGAATTCTTTATTGGCCAAGTGTGATTGGACACACAAGGAATTTGTCTTTGGTGCAAATACTCTCAGTGTACATAAAGAAAAATAAAATACATTCATCAAGAATAAAAAGATGCAGCACTTGGTGATAGTCAAGGTTACTAATAAGCTATCAAATCATACTAGGAAACAAATAAGACAATATAATACAATACAATAATACAATACAATAGTAGAGTTGGAAGGGACCTTGGAGGTCTTCTAGTCCAACCCCCTGCCTAGGCAGGAAACCGTATACCGTTTCAGACAAATGGCTATCCAACATCTTCTTAAAGACTTCCAGTGTTGGGGCATTCACAACTTCTGGAGGCAAGTTGTTCCACTGATTAATTGTTCTAGCTGTCAGGAAGTCTCTCCTCAGTTCTAAGTTGCTTCTCTCTTTGATTAGTTTTCACCCATTGCTTCTTGTCCTGCCCTCAGGTGCCTTGGAGAATAGTTTGACTCCCTCTTCTTTGTGGCAACCCCTGAGATATTGGAAGACTGCTATCATGTCTCCCCTAGTCCTTCTTTCTATTAAACTAGACATACCCAGTTCCTGCAACCGTTCTTCATATGTTTTAGTCTCCAGTACCCTCATCCTCTTTGTTGCTCTTCTCTACACTCTTTCTAGGGTCTCCACATCTTTTCTACATCATGGTGACCAAAACTGAATGCAGTATTCCAAGTGTGGCCTTACCAAGGCATTATAAAGTGGTATTAACCCTTCACGTGATCTTGATTCTATCCCTCTGTTTGTGCAGCCTAGAACTGTGTTGGCTTTTTTGGCAGCTGCTGCACACGGCTGGCTCCTTTTTAAATTGAAAGATACAAACAACATGGTTATAGTCATAAGTGGGGAGAGATAGATACTAGGAAAGAAGAGAATAATGATAATAATAACACAGTCTTAGTAAATTATTGACAGTGCTGAAACATATAAACTACATTCTCTATATGTGTAGCCTCCAGTCCCCTAATCCTCTTTCTCTTCTCTGGACTCTAATCCACATTTTTCTTCTTTATGGTTCTCCCTGAAGTCCATCCTCTGAACATCTGGTTTGATTTTACACTGAGCTCTCTTTGTCTTTCCCTTCTACAGTTGTAAATGTGCTTCAAATGCTTTGCTGCTGCTTATATAAGCTAACTATATTGCCAAAAGTATTCGCTCACCCACCCACATAATCAGACTCAGTTATGAGCAAATACTTTTGGCAATATAGTGTATATGAGAGTACTTGCCTTAAAGGGCCCATTTCACGGCTGAAATGGTGACTATACATACAGGTAGTCCTCGACTTAACAACGGTTTGTTTAAAGTTACAACAGCGCTGAAAAGTGAATTATGACCATTTTTCACACTTACGACTGTTGCAGCATCCCATGGTCACATGATCAAAATCCATGACCCATAGGAACTAACTCAGGTTTATCAGGGATGCTGTGCCCTGTGATCATTCAACCACCTTTTGCGACCTTCTGACAAGCATAGTCCACGGGGAAGCCAGATTGAGCAAGGGGTTGGACTAGATGATCTCCAAGATCCCTTCCAGTTCACTTCTGAGTTGAATCGATTCACTGACAGCCACAACCGCGCTACTAACTTAACAATGGCAGTGATTCACTTAACAACTGTGGCGCGAAAGGTCATACAATGGGGGAAAATTCACTGAACAGATGTCTCGCTTAATGACAGACATTTCGGCCCTAAGTCGAGGACTACTTGCAATCAACCGAGAGACTCTTCATCAAAGGTCCCATTTAGTGACTCAAGGAAGATAGAGCTTCTATTCACTTTCATTGCCACCCCAGTCATAACCGCTCGATGGTTAACACTCATTCCATCCTTATCTGCTTCTTTCTTCCCCAACAGAAGTTTCTGACCGTTTGTGGTTTTGTGACCTCCTTGTGATCAAAGAGCTTTAATGGAAAGAGACAGAATCAGATTAGAGGCTTATCAAGCCCAGTTTATCAATCAGAACAAGAGAACAGAATAACAGAGTTGGAAAGGACCTTGGAGGTCTTCTAGTCCAACCCCCTGCCTAGGCAGGAAACTCTATACCTTTTCAGACAAATGGCTATCCAACATCTTCTTAAAGACTTCCAGTGTTGGGGCATTCACAACGTCTGGAGGCAACTTCTGTTCCACTGATTAATTGTTCTCACTGTCAGGAAATTTCTCCTTAATTCCAGGTTGCTTCTCTCCTTGATTAGTTTCTACCCATTGCTTCTTGTTCTACCCTCAGGTGCCTTGGAGAATAGTTTGACTCCCTCTTCTTTATGGCAACCCCTGAGATATTGGAACACTGCAATCATGTCTCCCCTAGTCCTTCTTTTCATTAAACTAGACATACCCAGTTCCTGCAACCGTTCTTCCTATGTTTTAGTTTCCAGTCCCTTAATCCTCTTTGTTGCTCTTCTCTGCACTCTTTCTAGAGTCTCCACATCTTTTCTACATTGTGGTGACCAAAACTGAATGCAAATATTCCAAGTGTGGCCTTACCAAGGCCTTATAAAGCGGCATCAACACTTCACGTGATCTTGATTCCATCCCTCTGTTTATGCAGCCTAGAACTATGTTGGCTTTTTTTGCAGCTGCTGCACACGGCTGGCTCCTATTTAAATGGTTGTCCACTAGGACTCCAAGATCCCTCTCACAGTTACTAATGTTGAGCAAGGTATCATCTATACTGTCCCTGTGCATTTCGTTTTGCTTGCCTAAATGTAGAACCTTACACTTCTAGTCCAACCCCATGCTCAGTCAGGAAGCCAAAGGATGAGAAGCTGCAGCCCAGGCCTCCAGCAGGAGAAAGGCCCGTCGAGGACAAGCAGGAGGCTGAAGATAGCCACCTCCCCATGCCCGACCTCAGCGCCCTCTCTTCCGAAAGCCCCGCCCAAGAGGATGAGTCCAAGCAACGCCCCATCATCCCCACGCTCTACGTGGTGCCCCAGTGTAAGAAGGCCCATGCGGGGAAGAAACGCCTGACCTGCCAGGAGGCCTTTGAGCGGTTTGTGAGGAAGGACCAGATGCCCTCGTTGGAGCTGGACAGGAAAGATGACGACAACATTAGGCTGCATCAACAGAGGGATAGAATCAAGATCACGCGAAGGGTTAATACCACTTTATAAGGTCTTGGTAAGGCCACACTTGGAATATTTGCATTCAGTTTTGGTCACCACGATGTAGAAAAGATGTGGAGACTCTAGAAAGAGTGCAGAGAAGAGCAACAAAGAGGATTAGGGGACTGGAGACTAAAACATATGAAGAACGGTTGCAGGAACTGGGTATGTTTAGCTTAATAGAAAGAAGGACTAGGGGAGACATGATAGCAGTCTTCCAATATCTCAGGGGTTGCCACAAAGAAGAGGGAGTCAAACTATTCTCCAAGGCACCTGAGGGTAGAACAAGAAGCAATGGGTGGAAACTAATCAAGGAGAGAAGCAACTTAGAACTTAGGAGAAATTTCCTGACAGTTAGAACAATTAATCAGTGGAACAGAAGTTGCCTCCAGAAGTTGTGAATGCCCCAACACTGGAAGTCTTTAAGAAGATGTTGGATAGCCATTTGTCTGAAAAGGTATAGGGTTTCCTGCCTAGGCAGGGGGTTGGACTAGAAGACCTCCAAGGTCCCTTCCAACTCTGCTATTGTATTGTGTTGTATCAAGGGAGAGAACAAAGAGGGGCCTGCCGAGCCCAGTCAATTGCAGGTAAGCCCCAGTCACAATCCAGCCTTGAGACGTTAAGCCTTGTGAAGAACAGCGTTGGAGGTCTTCTAGTCCAACCCCATGCTCAGTCAGTGGTGGTGAACCTTTTCTGCACCAAGTGCCGAAAAGGGAATCATCTATCCTGCAGCCTGGAAGAGGAGCTGCCCAGGGAGCCTGTGCAGGCCGGAAAATGCGGGCCGGGCAATTTTAGTCTTCCAATTACTGGCGTGCAAGTGTGCGCAACGATAAGCTGGCCGACGTGCATGCTGACGTGGGAAAATGGGAGACCAGCGTTTCCAGTTTCTGGCACTGCCGCATGCGCAAAGGCCAGCTGATCATCGCGCATGCATGCATGCCAGAAATCCAGAAGAGGAACGAGCAACGCCGCTCGTGCCAGGCGACACGGCTCCTTGTGCCACTTTGGGCCCTAGATTCGTCATCACAGTCCTATACCATTTCAGACAAAGTGGCTGTCTGGTCTCTTCTGAAAAACTTCTAATGTTGGATCACCCACAACTTCTGCAGGCAAGTTGTTCGACTGATTAATGGTTGTAACTGACAGGAAATTCTAGGCTGCTTCTCTCCTTGGTTACTTTTTATCGGTTGCTTCTGGTTCTGCCCTCAGGTGCTTTGGAAAACGGGTTGCCTCCTCCTTCTTTGTGGCAGCCCCTCAAATCTCCGCTCCTTCCATCAGAAACTTAAAACCCACCTATTCCAGCTAGCCGGCTTGGCCTAATTCCACCTATCCCACCTCAGTTCTATTTTTAAATTTTTAAGATTGGTTTTAAGGTCTCTTTTTTAATTTTTATAAATTGTACAGGGGTTGTGTAATGTGATTTTTACTTATGTGTATGTTTGTTTGTATGTTTTAAATTTATTCCTGTACACCGCCCCGAGTGCCTCCGGGGAGAGGGGGCGGTCTAGAAATTTAATAAATTATTAATTATTATTATCAAATACTGGAAGACTGCTCTCATGTCCCCCCTAATCCTTCTTTTTTCTACCAACCCAAATCCTGCAACCGTTGTTTTTCCCCTATGTTTTAGTCTCCGGGCTTTTAATCTTCTTAGTTGCACTTTTTTTGTTCTATTAGCAGCCTGTCAAGTCTACTGGTCAACCACACCCCCATAGGAAAGGGTCAACAGGGACACTTGCAAAACAGTGTTGATCTCCTCTTCCATTCGGTGTCACCGGCCAGCAGGGGAAACTGTCCCTCGTTGCTTTCCTTGACTTATGGCGGGGCACTGTTGCAGAAGGAGAGCCATGGGTCTTCATTCCAAGAATTGCAGGAATTGGGTATGTCTAGTTTAATGAGATGAAGGACCAGGAGTGACATGATAGCAGTCTTCCAATATCTCAAGGGCTGCCCCAAAGAAGAGGGACTCAAGCTATTGCAGAAAATACCACTTCAGCGACAGAGGGGTCAATGCCTGGAATGTGTTACCTGGCTCAGTGGTTTCTTCCGCAAACTCCCACAACTTTAACCTTAGACTGTCTACTGTCGACCTCACCCGGTTCCTAAGAGGTCTGTAAGGGGGTGTGCATAAGCGCACCAATGTGCCTATTGTCCCTGTCCTACTGTCCCTACATATCGTAAAAAAAGATGTGGAGACTCTAGAAAGAGTGCAGAGAAGAGCAACAAAGAGGATTAGGAGACTGGAGGCTAAAACATATGAAGAACGGTTGCAGGAACTGGATATGTCTAGTTTAAGGAAAAGAAGGACTAGGGGAGACATGATAGCAGTCTTCCAATATCTCAGGGGTTGCCACAAAGAAGAGGGAGTCAGGCTACTCTCCAAAGCACCTGAGGGTAGAACAAGAAGCAATGGGTGGAAACTGATCAAGGAGAGAAGCAATCTGGAATTAAGGAGAAACTTCCTAAAAGTGAGGACAAGTAACCAGTGGAACAACTTGCCTCCAGAAGTTGTGAATGCCCCAACACTGAAGGTTTTTAAGAAGAGACTGGACAGTCACTTGTCTGCAATGGGATAGGGCGGTGATGGTGAACCTATGGCACGCATGCCCTAAGTGGCACACAAAGCCATGTTGCCCGGCACACGCGGTCTTGCCTGTTTGTCTTCCAGGTTTCTGGCAGCATGGCCCCAACAAGCATGCGCATGGCGTTCCCACACAAACTTACCTTTCTGTATTCTGATTGGTTGTCAGACTCCCAGGGGCGGGAGGTGGGGGAGGGTCTTAGCTAACTTTGTAGTTTGTGTGCCTTTTTGAGTCCAAGCTTGGTTGACTTCCCAGATGCCAGGTGGTGAGTTTCTGCAGAAGGCCAATCCCACCTTTGTTATGTAGACTAGCTCACGCTTTTTTAAAATGGCCCATTAACAAAGTTGGGGGCTATTAAGAGTGAGTCTGTTTCCCTGCCTTATCCAGGGAAATATATGTCTGCCTTTTTAGTATTTCCTAAAATATCTCATTTTCCTAGGAGAGGGGTGGGTGCTAACTTCCTACACAGCCAATTTCCTATCCCACCCCCTCCAAATGTTCTTCAGAAGTCAGGTGTCAATTCTTTTCCTCTTGACGGTTGATCCTAATCTCTCTTGCCAGTTCTACACTTACGATCATTAGCTTGATTGTCTTTATATTCTACTTTTCACTGTCTGCTTTGAGTGTCAGTTACCAGAGCTTCCATATAACAAACCCTACGCTGAATCTCTCGAGGGAAATTGAATTTACTTAGGAGACAGGTTTTTAAAGCCTTGCTCAGCTCCGGAACAATTCTGACAGCTGTCACGTTTAAAAAAGCAATAAAAAGAGGGCACCATATCGCCCAGAGGGAAGGTTAATGAGTGTGATTATTAAAATGGGTGAACAAACCCTCAGGAACCCGGCCTCTGCTGAGGATTCACAGGAGGAAAGGAAGAAACGAGAAGAGGCGAACTGACAAGCTAGAGGGATTCCTTTATTTATGACAGTAATAAATGCGCGAATGAGAGATGTTAAGGCCAGGCTGAGCAAAGATAATTCAGGAGAAAGTCTATTTATGCAGTCAATTAATTAATCAGAATAGAGCTGCAAGGGACATTGGAGGTCTTCTAGTCCAACCCCCTGCTCAAGCAAGAGACCCTATCCCATTTCAGACAAGTGACTGTTTGGTCTCCAGTGATGAAGCATCCACAACTTCTGAAGGTTAGAAGTTCCACTAATTAATTGTCAGGAAGTTTCTCCTTAATTCCAGAACTCACTGTCTCCTGGTGATTAGCCCAAAGTCACCCAGCTGGCTTTCATGGCTAAAGTGGGACTAGAACTCATTGTCTCCTGGTAATTGGCACCAGTCAATATAAATCTAATAAATCAAATCAATCAATCAATCAGTCACCCAACCAGGTTTCATGGCTAAGGCGGGACTTGAACTCACTGTCTCTTGGTGATTGGCCCCAAGTCATCCAGCTGGCTTTCATGGCTAAGGTGGGACTAGAACTCACAGTCTCCTGGTGATTGGCCTCAAGTCACCTATACAGCTTTCATAACTAAGGCAGCACTAGAACTCACCATCTCCTGGTGATTAGCCCAAAGTCATCCAGCTGGCTTTCATGGCTAAGGTGGGACTAGAACTCACAGTCTCCTGGTGATTGGCCTCAAGTCACCTATACAGCTTTCATAACTAAGGCAGCACTAGAACTCACCATCTCCTGGTGATTAGCCCAAAGTCATCCAGCTGGCTTTCATGGCTAAGGTGGGACTAGAACTCACAGTCTCCTGGTGATTGGCCTCAAGTCACCTATACAGCTTTCATAACTAAGGCAGCACTAGAACTCACCATCTCCTGGTGATTAGCCCAAAGTCATCCAGCTGGCTTTCATGGCTAAGGTGGGACTAGAACTCACAGTCTCCTGGTGATTGGCCCAAAGTCACCCAACCAGCTTTCATGGCTAAGGCGGGACTTGAACTCACTGTTTCCTGGTGATTGGCCGAAAGTCATCCAGCTGGCTTTCATGGCTAAGGTGGGACTAGAACTCAGTCTCCTGGTGATTGGCGCCAAAGTCACCCAACCAGTTTTCATTGCTAAGAAAGTACTACCACTCACAGTCTCCCGGTTTTGATTCTGCTGCCTTAACCCCTAGACCAAATTGGCTCTTTGCTCCTCCTTCCTCCAACTTCTCAATTTTCTAACTTTTGCAGCTGTTTCATTGGGTCCTAATAGTAAGATAGCCACTTATTTATTTTAAAATATTGTATTACATTTAGCTACCGCTTCACTCTTCCTGCTGATGTTGCATCCAACACCAGTTCCCTACACAGAGATAGCTCAGTGCAACAATTATTCAGACAACTTTGCATATCAACAGATTTCCCGCTGCAGTGCGTTTTGAAATTTAGGCCACGTGCAGCTGTGTGAACTCCAACTCCCAGAATTCCTTTGCTAGCCAATGGCAGGAGAGAGGTCCTGATTTTGGCATTCTTTGCTGCCCTCTAGAGGTCATCCGCAATTTGCAGCCAAAATCTGGCAACTCCCACTGAATATCCGCCGGCGCCCGCTTAAAAGATGGCCGCCTTGGCCTCCCAGAATCAAAAGTGCCTGCGCTGAACATTAAAACGCGCTTTGGGTGCTCCAGCTCCCCGTAGCTCAATCAGCTGGCCACGGTTTTTTTCGTTTCTTCTTCCAAGATGGTGGCTCCCAGGTTACTCGGCAACCGGAGGCTTTGGGAGAGTTTGACGTCCTTCTTCCTCCTGCAGCTCCTTCTCTCGGCCGTCGGGGCAAAGCAGGAGCCCATCACAGCCGACTTCAATGTCAGACCCGGCGGGATGGTTCACTCGTATTCGCAAAACCTGGTGAGAGCGAACGAGACAGGGCAGAGAGCTAGGTGGCGGCCTCCGATTGGTTGGCTTGAGTCTTGCGTCCCTTAAAGGTAGCTTCCGATTGGTCGAAGGGAGGAGCGGGTCTTTTTTGTGGTGCTGTGATTGGTCGCCAGCGAGCCGAAGGCGGGAGAAACGGAGCGTTTTGGCATGTCCCGACCAGGTGTCCGTAGAAAGTGGCTAAATGCAGAATTGTAGTTCATAATGGGTGGACCAAGTTAACCCCGGAGTAAATGGGTGGTAGAGCCCCTGCCACGGTTTTGCTCTTGCCTACGAGATGGCAGCACTCGCCGTTGGCTCCGTTCATGCTGTGGCGTTCTCTTAATTTCTCACATTTATGTGACTGCCCCTTTAAACTTCTTTCCCTACATTTCCAGCCTTTCTATTATAATTTCTTTTTTTTTACTGCATATTAATCTCTTGATAGGGGGTAAATTCGATTTTTATGGGCTTCGCGCGTTGCATTGCACTTCTTCCAATTTTTCCCCCCAGGATTATTGCTGAAGTTTTTTTTTTATATTATATAAAGGATAGGCAAGTCCTCGACTTACAGCCACAATTGAGCCCAATATTTCTGTTGCTAAGTGAGACATTTGTTAAGTGAGGTTTGCCCCGTTTGACAACCTTTCCTGCCACAGTTGTTAAGCGAATCACTGCAGTTGTTAATAACAAGTGTGAAAAAACGGTCATAAGTCACTTTTTTCAGTGCTGTTGTAACTTAAGACGGTCACTAAACAAACAATGGTAAGTCGAGGACTACCTGAATTCTAGTCCTTCCTTAGCCAGGAAAGCAGGTTAGGTGACTTTGGGCCAATCACCAGGAGGCAGTGAGTTCTAGTCTTTCCTTAGCCATGAAAGCTGGCTAGGTGACTTTGGGCCAATCACGAGGAGACTGGGAATTCTAGTCCTTCCTTAGGCATGAAAGCTGGCTGGGTGACTTTGGGCCAATCACCAGGAGACTGGGAGTTCTAGTCTTTCCTTAGCCATGAAACCTGGCTAAGTGACTTTGGGCCAATCACCAGGAGATTGTGAATTCTAGTCCTTCCTTAGCCATGAAACCTGGCTGGGTGACTTTGGGCCAATCACCTGGAGACTGGGAATTTTAGTTCTTAGCTATGAAACCTGGCTAGATGACTTTGGGCCAATCACCAGGAGACTGGGAATTGTAGTTTTTCCTTAGCTATGAAACCTGGCTAGGTGACTTTGGGCCAATCACCAGGAAACTGGGAGTTCTAATCCCTCATTAAACATGAAACCTGGCTGGGTGACTTTGGGCCAATCACCAGGAGACTGGGAATTGTAGTCTTTGGGCTTTCTCTCAGTCCCTATCCACCTTACAGGATTGTTGTTGCAGGGAAAATAGGAGAAAGAAAGAATACAGGGAGTCCTTGATTTACAACAGTTCATTTAGTGACCATTCGAAGTTATAGTTTGACCCTTTTTCACACTTATGACCATTGCAGCATCCCTAGGATCACATGATCAAAATTTGGACCCTTGGCAACACTCATATTTATGAAGGTTGCAGTGTCACATGGTCCCCCTTTGTGACCTCCTGACAAACAACGTCAACGGGGAAGCCAGATTCACTTAATGACTTTGTTACCAACTTACCAGCAGTGATTCCCTTAACTGTAGCAAGAAAGGTTGTAAAATGGAGCAAAACTCACTTAATTACTGTCTCGCTTAGCAACATAAATTTTGGGCTCTATTGTGGTCAAAAGACAAGAACTGCCTGTGTTACATATGTTTGCTACCTTTAATCAATCAATCAATCTATATCTATCCATCTATCCATCTATCCATCTATCCATCTATCCATCTATCCATCTATCCATCTATCCATCTATCTATCTATCTATCTATCTATCTATCTATCTATCTATCTATCTATCTATCTATCTTCAATCATCTATCTGGATGTGTGTGTGTGTTGGAACTCTGGAACGCCTCAAGCAATTTCAACCAAACTTGGTACTCAGATGACTTACTCTCTGGAGAAAAATACTGTGGGGGTAAGACACCCCTAACACCCTTCGGTGTGTGTGTGTGTTCTGTTCAAATACAGCCTGTTGTGCCTTAAAACGGCTTCTCCCATATTGCCGTAAAATGGCTTCTACTGAACAGTGCACGGTAACAGCTTCACAGTACTCCACAAGGGGGCTCCCTCTGGTAAGGGGGAAATTCCAACATTAGAAATTACATTTGGTCGGGACATTTTCCCCCTATAAATAAATACCCTGGCAACGCCGGGTTATCGGCTAGTTACTTATAAAAAATAATTGAGTTGGAATAAAAATTAAAATTAAAATTGGTAGGTAGCTAATTTTAGTCATTCTTTCATTCTTCGTAAAAAAGGGAGCACTCCTTCTCCATACTGCCAAATTTACAAAGATTCCAGCATGTTGCAGCCGTCCAGTAAAAACATACAACTGGTAAAATGTTGATGGAAAGCATAATTAAAATAAACATTATGTTGTAGCCAATCTAGAAGAAAACCAACACACGGATAGGAAAAAAATAAAATAAGCAGCACAATCTAAATCCACGACAGAAACAGAATTTAATTGTGAAACGGAAGCAAAAAAACGAACCACATTTTTTTAACTAACCATTATTAAACGACAATTCCTGGCTTCTGTGCCAAGTCAAATCAGGAGCTGCTAAATGGGAGCAGAAATAATTTCTAGTTTATTTTTTTCCTGGTGGTTGTGGTGAAGGAAGACCTGACCCTTTGGATTGTGCGGGTTGGTTTGTTTTAAATCATACCTGTTGTTGTTTTTTAAATATCTTTTGCCCATTTTTAGCCTTCCTTATTCTCTAGCGTCGTATTTTCCCCCCATCGGTTTCAGTATGTTTGGTTCTTTTTGTAAAACAAAAAAACCCAAAACCCCTCACATTCATTAGCAGCTGGGCACCGTAAAAACTTTTAAAATGACAATCAAAATGAGAAGGAGGGATGAGGATAAGGCTTAGAAGCTGATTCGGATCATCGTCTGTTAAGCCGTTTGACCTGAAGGACCAAAATAATCTGTGCTGAGCTCAAAAATTAAATGGTTGGCCTTGATTTATATCGGATGGGAGACCAACGAGAAGTTCCTTGGCCGTAGGAGATAAGGGAACAATGATCACGTAGAATCCTTGTTGCTTTACGAATTTGGATGTTTTCTTGCAATCGTTTCACAACCCAACTAGGGAACACCATCAGTGTTAGAAAGGGAGTGGGGTTTGTGGGGAAGAGGAGGACTGAGGTCATCCTTGGTGCTCTCTGAGCTTGTCTGTTTTCTTGCAGGCGTTTCATGACCCAACTAGGTAACATCATCAGTGCTAGAAGGGAGTAGGATTTGCAGAGTGGAGGGGAATGAGGAGGAATCATTCAATCGTGGATGTTTTCTTGTAATCGTTTCACAACCCAACTAGGGAACACCATCAGTGTTAGAAAGGGAGTGGGGTTTGTGGGGAAGAGGAGGACTGAGGTCATCCTTGGTGCTCTCTGAGCTTCTCTGTTTACTTGTGGACGTTTCCTGACCCAACTAGGTAACATCATCAGTGCTAGAAGGGAGTGGGGTTTGTGGAAAGGAGGAGGTAGGTCGTCCTTGGCGCTCTCTGAAATTGCTTGCTTTCTTGCAGGCGTTTCACGACCCAACTAGGTAACTGTCAGCCCTGAAGCCATTTTGGGAGCATCTTCATGGCTGCCTGTTGGAGCTGTGGAAACGTGAAGGGAGAGAGAGAGATAGCTGGGAGATGTGTAGCCAAAATAACATTCTTTCCTGTGGGAGCCAAGGATGCTCCCTGGCAAAAGCCCGTCAGAGCTGGGACTGTGACCTGATTGGACCATGTGATGGACGAATGGCCTGGGGAGAAGGAACTTCGGGTTTGGACTTGGGCGGGAAAAATCTCGCGTCCTACAGAATCTGGTTTTCACCAGCCGTGCCAATATGACATTCCTAATAAACTCATACTTTGAGGGAACTCCATGCGGATTGCTTTGGTACTATTACTTGGAACCCTGATAGTAATATCAGTGCTAGAAGGGAGTAGAGTTTTTTCTGTCTATACGTAAGCCGTTTGTCCCATCGCCGTTGCTGGGAGAGTGTTTTTTCCTTGGTAGTTCCTTGATCAGGATATTGTTTTCTGCGTGATTGTTTGTCTGGTGTTAATCCCTGCTTATCTCCTGCAGGCTGCTGGAGAGGTTGCATCAAAACACTACAGAACCAAGATGGATTTTATATTTAATGTGTTAATGATTAGCATGGCTTCATTCAATACAGATAGCCCTCGATTTATAGCCATTCATCTGGTGACCATTGGAAGTTCCCCAAAAGTGACGTCAAAGGGACATTTTCCCATTGAATGACGGTTCCCACTTAATGAGAGAGAGTCCCACAGTCACACGTTCAAAATTCGGACACTTGGCAACTGGCTCCTATTTACGACGGTTGCATTGTTCTGGGGTAACAAGCAAACTCCATGGGGAACTCAGGTTCACTTAACAACCGTGTTACGAATTGAACCACTGGTTCAGCGATTCACTTAACCACTGCAGCAAGCAAGGTCATAAAATGAGGCCAAACTGACTGAACCACTTTCTCGCTCAGCAGCGGAAATTGTGGTCGTAAGCCAAGGACTGCCTCGGATTAGGCATGTCACACCAGCCCAAACCTTTGTGTTTGAAGACCGTGATTTTTGCTTCTTGACCATTTCTTGCGTTGTTTTCTACAGGGAGACGTTACCTGCAGCTTTACCTACGCAGCTCAGGGCGGGACGAACGAGGTAAGTGGTCTTCTTTCCACCCCTTGTGTGATCCGTTCTACATGGACCTAGACAACGAGACCTCTGCGTCTCGCAAAACTGAACACCCACACAGCAGGCCAGCTTATGCGGAGGGAAGGCCTCAGCCCTAGAAGAGGGAGAAGTGGCGGTGAGGGTGAGGAAGCCCAATTGGCCCGAGAATCTCATTTTCTGGAGGCGCTTTGAGCTTGGATGCTTTCTTGCAGACCCGACTAGATCACCTCATCAGTGCTAGAAGGGAGTAGGGTTTGTGAAGGAGGAGGAGGAGGATTGTGGGATCCATACTGCTCTCTGAGTTTGGATTTTTTTTGCTGACGTTTCATTACCCAACTAGGGAACATCATCAGTGCTAAAAGGGAGTGGGGTTTGTGGAGTGAAGGGGGAGCGGGGTGGGGTGGGGGGGGAAGAGGAGGAAGTACTGTCAGGTCTTTATTGCTCTCTGAGCTTGGAGATTTTCTTGCAGACATTTAATTACCTGACTAGGTAACATCATCAGAGCTAGAAGGGAGTGGGGTTTGCAGAGGGGGGAGGGGAAGAAGAGGAGGATTGTGAGCTCTCTGATCTTGGACGTTTCATTACCCCATTAAGTAACCTCATCAGTTCTAGAAGAAAGTGGGGTTTGCGGAGAGGAGGAGGAGGAGGATTGTAGGGCCCTTATTGCTCTCTGAGCTGTTTTCTTGCAGACATTTCTTTACCCAACTAGGTAACATCATCAGAGCTTGAAGAGAGTGGGGACTGCTCTCCTTTTATATACTAGTAGTGGCTTGCTCTGTCAGCATCAGTAGGAATGATGCTTTGTGGTTACTTGATCAGGATTGATGATGTTCCCTAGCTGGGCCATGAAACATCTCCCAGAAAACAACCAAGCTAAAAGAGCACCAAGGACCCCACAGTCCTTCTCCTTCCTCCTCCTCCAAAACCCCACTTCCTTCTAGCACTGATGATGTTCCCTAGTTGGATCATGAAACGTCTGCAAGAAAACCACCCAGCTCAGAGACCACCAAGGACGACCCCACTTCAACCCTGAACTACAAATATTCTTTTTTGTTGGACTCTCATTCTTGTTATGGATGCTGGTTAGATCCCTACCAAATTTGGGGTTGAACCTGCCATCGGATTCTTTTTTTGGGGTGGGGGAGCGGGGTGTCTCCCTGCAGAGAAATTATTTCCCAGCATGCTTTGCCTGTCTTACTCTTGGCCAAGGGAGCCCAAGGCTGTTGACTTCCCCGTAGGCAGATAGGCGGAAATGTTCACAGATGTCTGTGTCACATAATATAGTGGATATCTATAGTACATAATTTTGTATTTTGTTTATTCATTTTGTCATGTTTGTGTAGACTAGAGTATATTGGAGGGGGTGAGCCTTTGAGAGCTGCAGGCAACGAAATTTCATTTAATGTATGCCTAGTGTACATTTAAAATGACAATAAAGTTATTCTTATTCCTAGTCCTATTCTCTTCAATTCTATTCTGTAATTCAATTGAATTCTCATTCCCATTCCGTATTCTATTCTATTCTATTCTATTTTGTAATTCTATTCCATTGTCTCGTTTCTTCTCTTCTTCCCTTCTCCAATATATTTATATTCTTCTCTTCTATTTTATTCTGTTCCATTCTATTCTATTCTAATTCTATTCTAATTCTTATTCTGTTCTATTCTATTTATTCTATTCTGTTCCATTCTAATTCTTATTCTATTCTTATTCTATTCTATTCTATTCTATTCTATTCTATTCTATTCTATTCTATTCTATTCTATTCTATTCTAATTCTATTTAATGACCTCCACCCTTCTCTCTGATTTCAGCACTGGGAAATGATTATTGGGGTCAACGAAGACAAGAAGCTCTTTTCCTGTTCAATCTGGAGGTACGCCCCCCCCGTTACGGTTGTAAGCTTTACAGGTAGTCCTCGCCTTACCACCACCAAACGGCTGTTTAGTGAGTTTGCTCCATTTTACGACGTTTCTTCTCACAAGTGAATCACTGCAGGTGTTAAGGGAACCTGGCTCCCCCATTGACTTGGTTCGTCAGACGGTCGCAAAAGGGGGATCACATATACTCTGCAATCATCATAAATGTGAGTCACTGGCCAACAGTCTGAATTTTGATCACGTGACCACAGGGTTGCTGCACCCAGTCGTAAGGGAGAAATGCGGTCCTTAAATCACTTTTCAGAGCCATTGTAACTTTGAACGGTCACTCTACGAATGGTCGTAAGTCGAGGACTACCTGTATTCCACTGAAAGAACAATCGGATCAGTCCATCAAAATTAAAATATTTTGCCAAGATCCATGTCATCCTCAACGTGTGACAATTGCGCCCGAAATTTAGGCCATTAAGTGAGGTATTCGTTAAGTGAGTATTTGCCCCATTGTACCACCTTTCTTGCCACGGTTGTTAAGCGGATCACTGCCGTTGTTAAGTTAACAACACGGTGGTTAAGCGAATCTGGCTTCTCCTTGGACTCTGTTGTCAGAGGGTCATAAAAGGGATCACATCTGACCCCCGGGATGCTGCGACCATCATAAGTGTGAGACAGTTGCCACGCATCTGAATTTTGACCACACGCCCAGGGGGATGCTGCGTAAGTCTGAAAAATGGTCCTAAGTCACACTTTTCAGTGATGTTGCAACTTCGAATAATCATGAAACGAACTGCTAGCGATGTGCTTTTGTCAATCAGTTTAAGTCACAGTGTTTCTCAACCTTGGCAGTTTGAAGATGCGTGGACTTCAACTCCCAGAATTCTCCAGCCAGCAACGCTGGCTGGAGAATTCTGGGACTTGAAGTCCACACATCTTCAAATTGCCAAGGTTGAGAAACACTGCTTTTAAGACATCAATCACCTTAAAACAGCGTGAGGGAGAGCCCCAGGAATGTCCATTCCACCACACTTGGAATATTTGCATCCAGTTTTGGTCACCACGATGTAAAAAAAGATGTGGAGATATTAGAAAGAGTGCAGAGAAGAGCAACAAAGAGGATTAGGGGACTGGAGGCTAAAACATATAAAGAACGGTTGCAGGAACTGGGTATGTCTAGTTTAATAGAAAGAAGGACTAGGGGAGACAGGATAGCAGTCTTCCAATATCTCAGGGGTTGCCACAAAGAAGAGGGAGTCAAACTATTCTCCAAGGCACCTGAGGGCAGAACAAGAAGCAATGGGTGGAAACTAATCAAGGAGAGAAGCAACTTGGAACTAAGGAGAAATTTAAATTAAATATTTAAATATTAAATTAAATATTGCATTCCCCCCCTGCTAAACACCTGAATTGACTTGATGAAATTCGTTGCAAAATTCACAGGGACTTAAGTTTAAATACCTTTCATCTCCAAAATGCAACATTAGGTACATTCGTGCAGCCAGTTCCTCTCTCAAACTTGTGATTCTGTTTCAGGAAGGAAACCTGAGTATTTGTTTCCACTCTTTTCATTTCTTTTTTTTTTTATTGTTGCAAGCTGCGTAGAATTTCCCCACAGTGTCTAGTGGACAATTGCTTAAATATGAACCAGCAATGTCCTACAGCTGCCAAAAAAGCCCTTTATTAATTCCTAGGCTGCATCAACAGAGGGAATCAAGATCATGTGAAGGGTTAATACCACTTTATAAGGCCTTGGTAAGGCCACACTTGGAATACTGCATTCAGTTTTGGTCGCCACGATGTAGAAAAGATGTGGAGACTCGAGAAAGAGTGCAGAGAAGAGCAACAAAGATGATTAGGGGACTGGAGACTAAAACATGAAGAACGGTTGCAGGAACTGGGTGTGTCTAGCTTAATGAAAAGAAGTAATGGGAAAACCAGATTCACTTAGCGGGCGTCTGACTAATTTAACGACTGCAGTGATTCACTTCGCAAAGAGGGCAAGAAAAGTCGTGAAATGGGGCAAAACCTCACGTGACAAATTTCTCACTTAGCGTCGTAAATTTTGGGCTCAGTTCGGGTTGTAAGTTGAGGGCTTACCTTTGTTAGTCTTTATGCTTTTTATCATCTTCTTTAAATCCTCCTTTTATTGGTATTCTTGTTGTTATCGTTCTCCTTGTGGCTTTGCAAGTACACTGAGTGTTTCTGTGCTGGAAACAAACTCCTTGGGGGTCTAATCAGACTTGGCCAAATAAAACATGCAATTCAATTGAATCCAATTTTTCCTTCTCTTTCCCTTTCCCTCCCCCCTCTCTTCTCTACCTATTATTTTCTTCTTCTTCTTCTTCTTCTTCTTCTTCTTCTTCTTCTTCTTCTTCTTCTTCTTCTTCTTCTTCTTCTTCTTCTTCTTCTTCTTCTTCTTCTTCTCCTCCTCCTCCTCCTCCTCCTCCTCCTCCTCCTTCTCCTTCTCCTCCTCCTTCTCCTCCTCTTTCTCCTCCTCCTCTTTCTCTTCCTTCTCCTCCTCCTTTCTCATCCTTCTTCTCCTTCTCCTCCTCCTCCTCCTCTTTCTCCTTCTCCTCCTCCTCTTTCTCCTCCTTCTCCTCCTCCTCTTTTTCCTCCTCCTCCTCCTCGTTTCTCCTTCTCCTCCTCCTTTTTCCTCCTTCTTCTCCTTCTCCTCTTTCTCCTCCTCCTCTTTCTCCTCCTCCTCTTCCCCTCCTTCTCCTTCTCCTCCTCCTCCCTTCTCCTCCCTCCTCCTCCTCTTCCCCCTTCTCTTCCCCCTCCTCCTCCTCCCCTCCCCCTCCTCTTTTTTTCCTTTCCTTTTAGGCCCCAAGGAAAATCTTACCTTTTCTTCACCCAGTTTAAAGCTGAGATGAAAGGAGCAAAGATCCAGTACGCCATGGCTTACGTGAGTCCCATCTGAAGGGGGCTGGGGGAAGGTCAGGTCCGTAACCCAGGTTTTGAATGACAGTTTGAATTGAGGGGGCCCCTTTCTCCCTCTCAGTTTATGGGTTCGCTTTCGACAAAATTCTTGGGCCTTCCTGTATTTTCTGCTGGCCACTAGGAGGCACCACCCAACCAGCTTCATCCTTATATTGGGACCAACGAGGTACATACCTATACAGGTAGCCCTCAGTTGAGCTCCAATCCTATATTGCAAAGTGAAAAACTGGTTAAGGGAGTCTTGTCCCGTTTTATGACTTTTCTCGCCACATTGGTTAAATAAATTGCTGCAGTTGTTAAATTAGTGGCACAGCCATTAAGTGAATCCGGCTTCCCCATGGACTCTGCTTGTCAGAAGGACGCAAAAGGGGATGGCGTGACCCAGGGACACTGCAACCGATATAAATGTGAGCCAGTTGCCAAGCACCTGAATGTCAATGGGGGATGCTGCAACGGTCATAAGTTGAAAAAACGGTTGTAAGTCCCTTTTTTCGGTGATGTAACTTTGAATGGTCAGTAAGCAAACTGTTGTAAGCTGAGGACCACCTGTATATATAATATATGCAATACAAGGACAAAACTGGTCTTGGGGTGAGTGCCTTTGAATGGTCGATAGTAAATAGAACATATAAAAAAGCCATAAACTCTCCAATTGGGGAAGGCTCCTGAGGCTTCTGCTAGGGGCCCCAGAAAGCACTTACAGTGATAAGACAGAGCTAATGGAGAAAAGCAACAAAAATGATGAGGGGACTGGAGGCTGAAACATGAACGGTTGCAGGAACTGGATATGTCTAGTTTAATGAAAAGAAGGACTAGGGGAGACAGGATAACAGTCTTCCAATATCTAGTTACAAAGCTTAATCTACTCTTGGTTCAACCCTGACCTTCCCCCCTGGTCTCATTATGGTAGAGTATAGGTCTCCTTTTTAAGCTTCCCATCCGATACTTTTAAGTGTGGGTCATGTTGTCATTCTTTCATTGA
Organism: Natrix helvetica; assembly: GCF_964273705.1. Classification (NCBI taxonomy): domain Eukaryota; kingdom Metazoa; phylum Chordata; class Lepidosauria; order Squamata; family Natricidae; genus Natrix; species Natrix helvetica. Next base: position 6,566,779 of record NC_138548.1, read on the forward strand.
CACCCCCCACTCAAGTGCACTGCTGTTTTCAGCCACATCTGCTTGGCTCCCTCTCCCCCATAACTCACAGCTACTAGAGAAGAGTTTTTCAACTACTGCTGAAGACATATAGACTTCAATTCCCCGAATTCATCAGCCAGCTTGCTGCCTGGGGAATTCTGGGGCTTGAAGTCTACCCATGTGGACTGGGGAATTCTAGGGGGTTGAAGTCCATTCTGATTATTCATCCATGCTGGCTGGGGATTTTGGGGGTTGACGTCCCACCATGTTGACCGGGGAATTCTGGGGATCGAAGACCACATACATCAACTTGTGAAAGTTGTGAAACCTTACTATACAGGATTTCCTTGGGTGCTCTAGTATCTCCTCGGTGGAGTTGGGGCTGCCATGTTGACTTTTTTGAACTTTGCCAACTTTGCCCACTTCCCTCTCGTCTCAGGGACAGGTCATTAAAATCGTAGGGGTAGGGTCGAGCCCTTTGGGCACTCCTGCTTGACTGACGGGTTTGTTTCTTTCAGTCCTCGGCTAGCGTTGGAGGACAGAACGACATCCCCTTAAAAGAGGAGGAATTCACGGTCACGGAACAGGCAGGCAAGTTTGTTTGTTTGTTTGTTTGTAACATCTAGACATCCGCTCGTCTTTCGACCAACTCTGGAGTAGAAGACCTCCAAGGTCCCTTCCAACCCTGTTCATTGCATTTCTATTCTATTCTAATTTTAATTCTAGTTCTCTAATTCTAATTATCTAATTCTAATTCTTTAATTCTCTCATTCTAATTTTCTAATTCTAATTCTTTAATTCTCTCATTCTAATTTTGTTATTCTAATTCTTTAATCTCTAATTCTATTTTTCTCATTCTAATTCTAATTCTTTAATTCTCTCATTCTAATTCTGTAATTCTAATTCTCTAATTCTCTAATTCTAATTCTCTAATTCTAATTCTTTAATTCTCTAATTCTAATTCTCTAATACTTATTCTAATTCTCTAATTCTAATTCTCTAATACTTCTAATTCTTTAATTCTCTAATTCTAATTTTCTAATTCTAATTCTCTAATTCTAATTTTCTAATTCTTTAATTTCTAATTCTTTAATTTCTAATTCTAATTTTCTAATACTTATTCTAATTCTGTAATTCTAATTCTCTAATTCTAATTCTTGAATCTCTAATTATAATTGTTTAATTCTTTAATTCTCTAATTCTAATTCTCTAATTCTAATTGCTTCCAATTCTAATTCTTCTATCCTTATCCCTATTCCATTTCTTTTTCTATTCCTATTCTATTTCTAACCTTCCTGCCACTCTCTTCCTCTTTCCAGTGTCTCACCGCGAGGGCAAATTCCACTCCGAACTCTCCAAGCTGATGATCGTGGCCGAAAAATCCCATGACGAACTGTGAGTCCCGTCCACCTTGGCCTCGGAGAAGACATGCGGCGGGACCTCGGGTCGCTCTTGGTGGGGGACTCTTCTTTCCGCGGATCCCGAGGTCCACCTGAGCACGCCTTCAAGAAGAACACATTTGGGGAAAAGAAACACAAGCCACGCATATGACCCTTGGACTCGCGAGCTCCCTTCCACGGCGTTCTTCCGTGGCATCGGGGGTGTCCTGCAACGCGCGGGAAGCCAACCGGGGACAGGAGTACTGCATCTCGGATCCGGTGGCTGCAAAAACTGATTGCATAGGATCTGGCCGCGTCCACTTGGAGCAGGATTTAGCCCGAAAGACTTGCAGAAAGTTCATCCCTTTGCAGGAATTGGTTTGTGCGCATGTGTGTGTAATCCCTTACAAAAAGTTTCCTTCCCTCTCCCCGCCTCTTCCCCATAAATTGGTCGAATGGTCATTCCCAAAAAATCCCCCCCCCCGGGTGAAATGGAGCAATGGTATGAATAAAAACAGATTTATATCCTCAACGCCAGCGAGTTTCCACCTGCCTTTCCGCCTCGCTTCCCTTACCGAAGAGGAGAAAACACAGTTTTTGTTAAGTTATGACCACAATCAAGACCAGAATTTCTGTTGTCAAGCGAGACATTGGCTAAGGGAGTTTTGCCCTGCTATACGGCCTTTCTCGCCACCGTTGTTAGGAGAATCACTGCAGTTCTTAAGTTAGTCCCCCGGTTGTTAAGCGAATCTGTCTTTGTTACTTGTCAGAAGGTCGCAAATGGGGATCATGTGACCCTGGGACACTGCAACCGCCATAAATACAAGTCAGTTGCCAAGCCTCCGAATTTGGATCAGGTTACTATGGCAATACTGCTACAGTCAGGATTCCAACTAACAAGCCCAATGAAAGGAACTCCAAGGCTTCTGTTGCCTCAAAGCTACAATTTATTGCAGATGTCATATTGGCACATCTGGGAAAACCCGAATCTGAAAGCTTCCAGGTTTGCCCCGCCCAGTTAAAAGTTCAAGATCATGCCCCCACAGCCACAAGTTTATCACATGGTCCAATCTTCCACTGCCATGAAGGAAGATTCCTCCCATCCACATCCGTCCAGGTGCAGGGACAAAAGTGACCTTGACTATCGGAGAAGAATGTTGTTATGGCTACACATCACCCATACTCTGTATAATTCCCCCTCCCATTCTCCCACAGTAGAAAGTATGGCAGGCGTGAAATCCAAAAGGCAAAAGATAGCTTCCAGGCCTGACACGTAAATGTGAAAAACCATCCTAGGTCACTTTTTTTCCAGTGCTGTTGTAACTTTGAACGGTCACTAAATGGAACTCCTGTAAGTTGAGGACCACCTGTAAAGGAAAGGGGATTTATTCTCCAGATCTCTTGAGGCTAAAAAGAGGCCACAGCCTCAACCTCAAGACCAATTTCTTGATGGCGGGTTAACATAGTCCCCAACTTTTACCGCTTGGCGGCCGAGCTGGGGTGGGAAAGGAAAGCGGGCCCGCAAAAGTGGGCTGGTGCGGGCACGCAACTCCAATCACAGAAGAAATGAGAGTTGTTCTGGGGGCACATATTTGTGCTGCTTCAATGTTCTCCGTGCCAAAAGATTTTTCAAAGGGGTTGGAAGGCCCGAAGCGGCACAAGATCGCTGCTCCAAAGCCTTTTATCCGTGGGCAAAAACCTTCAGCGTGGAAAAGCGAAGCCTTCCGGGCCGCAGTCTCACGCTTCTTCAGACCTCGCCAAGGCCCCCCGATGCCCCAAAAGCAGACTGGGCAGGGGTGTCAAACTCAATTTCCTTGAGGGCCGCATCAGGGCTGTGTTTGACCTTGGGGGGGGGGGTGTATGTGGCCAGCTCGATGTCACTCGTGTTCAGGTCTGTTTGTAGAGGCCCGAGCGCTCTTCCAGTGAGAACGGGCTCCCCAGCTCCATTTTCAGCTGTGACAGCCTCCTGCACTCCTCTGCCGGTGAAAACCCTCCTGAGATCCGTTTTCTCTGGCAGAGGGTTGCAGGAGGCCATCACAGCTGAAAATGGAGCTCGGGAGCCGTTTTCCAATTTGCTGTTTCCAAGGCAGCCCCGTGGGACAGATCTAAGCACCCACGGACTGGATGCGGCCCCTGGGCCTCGAGTTTGACTCCTGAGATTGGGTAACTTGTGTAGGCAATGAGTCAGCGAAGCTGAGCAGGACACGCTCGTCCCACTCAACGTCTGCTCTCACGGCTCCATTTTTGGAGCATCTGGAACAGGCAGCTTGGCGGCCCAGCTGGGGAATGAGAGGAGGGACCAGGCTCCACGAACGGCGGGCTGGTGTGTATGTGCACGAACGCGCAGCTCCATTCACGCAAGCGAAGAGAAGCCCATGGAGCGCCACTCACTGCGAGCGGAGCTGCACATACACATGGGCCAGGCTTTTGCGTGGCCCGGTTACAAATAGACCACGTCACCGGAGTGATCGGCAGCCTGGGATTGTGGACCTCTGGATTAACAGATCCAAAGTTTATTCAACCCAGTGCCACAGTGGCCAACATGGAGTCACACATTCCATTGAACTCTAAAACATTGTCCAGTTTATGGATTCAAGCTGGCGCATGAACTTTCAGTGGCCCTGTGGCCCCACACTTAATGGGGGTGACTAACGAGAGCATCATCCCTGAGGAGATGAACGAAAATCAGCGCATGGAGTTTGATCCTTTAATTGTAGCTGCCATGTTGGCATTTTGACACACCAGCCCAAACACACCCACAAATGCTAATCCCTCCTTTAAATTTATCCTCAAATAGACTTAATCCTGCACCAGATTACACCGACTCCATCCAATGTTGTGAGAATAGCTAAACCCCGGGTTCTGACAATATTTGCTCCTCCCTAGAAAAAGCTGGCGTGAGGGGAAAGAGAATGGCTGAGAAAAAAAAAAACATCCATTTCTCCAGAGTAGAATTGGTAGGCCGGCTGGGGAATTGTGGGAGTTGAAGTCCCTCCATCTTAAAGCCTGCCGACGGGGGGAATTGTGGGAGTTGAAGTCCACCCATCTTAAAGCCTGCCGACAGGGGAATTCTGGGAGTGGAAGCCCACCCATCTTAAAGCCTGCCAACAGGGGGAATTGTGGGAGTTGAAGTCCCTCCATCTTAAAGCCTGCCGGCGGGGGAATTGTGGGAGTTGAAGTCCACCCATCTTAAAGCCTGCCGGCTGGGGAATTGTGGGAGTTGAAGTCCCTCCATCTTAAAGCCTGCCGACGGGGGGAATTCTGGGAGTTGAAGTCCACCCATCTTAAAGCCTGCCGGCAGGGGAATTGTGGGAGTTGAAGTCCACCCATCTTAAAGCCTGCCGATGGGGGAATTCTGGGAGTTGAAGTCCACCCATCTTAAAGCCTGCTGACTGGGGAATTCTGGGAGTGGAAGCCCACCAATCTTAAAGCCAGCTCACGGGGGAATTCTGGGAGTGGAAGTCCCTCCATCTTAAAGCCTGCCGATGGGGGGAATTCTGGGAGTTGAAGTCCACCCATCTTAAAGCCTGCTGACTGGGGAATTCTGGGAGTGGAAGTCCCTCCATCTTAAAGCCTGCCGATGGGGGGGAATTCTGGGAGTGGAAGCCCACCAATCTTAAAGCCTGCCGACGGGGGAATTGTGGGAGTTGAAGTCCCTCCATCTTAAAGCAACCTTGTTCACTCACTGAAGCTCATCCATCAGACAGAGACGGTTTCGAGGATCCCTTTTTCCCAGAATTCCCAATCCAGCCTCCCCATTCAGAGACCACCTCTGCTGCACTTAATGACTCATTTCACAGCTGCTTGCTGCAACATACTCAGCTAACCTTCCTTCGTGGAATCGGGAGTGTGACCCACAAACCCAGCCTGTAAATTTAATCTACCTTCTCTTATGCACCTTTCTTTTGTCACAACTTCACATTGGTTTACCAAACTATCCCATACAAAAAGAAAAGTGAAAATAATAGGAAAGTTGGGAAGGATGGGGGGGGGGGGGAGTAAACGCGTAGTAGGGTAGAAAGAGAAAGAAAAGCTTTGAGTTCTGACTTTTTGGCACAATAGAATAAAGTAATAATACACGATCTCAACTTCTTTACGTTTATCATTTATACTAGCCATTCCTGTAACTACAAACCTACCTAAACGACAGAACTCAAAATCCAAGTTTTGTTTTGTTTTCCTCCCACCCCAAGCACAAAGTCCAGTAGTGGTTTCCCAATTGAAACAAAATTGTGTTCCTTTCTTAATCAAAGCAATCGATTTCAGCCATTGATTTAAGAACTCCAGCGATTCACTTGTGGCAAGAAAGGTTGTTTAACAGGGCAAACCTCACTTCATGACTGCCTCGCTTAGCAACAATTGTGGTTGTACGTCGAGGACCCCTCGCATATTCAACTTTAAAGAATCTTCTGCGTGAAGACATGAATCCTACTCCGATGTTTCTTTGCCTCTTACGCAACTCTTGAGGCCTGGAAGACTGCACAATGGGGAACCCCCCCCCTCCGCCCACACACACCTGTCAACATCGTAGCAAAACATTTCCTGCCTTGTGTGTTTTCGATGCCGCCAGCCACCCTGGCTCGGTTTCTCAGACCAGGTTGTGCATAATAACAACTTTCCAGAGGTTGACAAACAAGTCCGACAACTCTACAATTAAGCATCCCTCCCTGTCCAGGTTTCCGCCACTGGCTCGGCAGAGTCCTTCACCTGCAGTGTGGTTCATCACAAAGATTGTGACACCAGCTGGGCTGCCATCTGCCCTCCTTCCCGTGAAGGCCTCCCTCCGGCAGCCAGGGAGAAAAAGCTCGAATTCCGGCAGCTGCTCTCCGGATTTCTGGGTTTAAACTGGAACACAAATGATGTGTTGGATACGGAGCGGAAGAGATGCGGACTTCAACTCCCAGAATTCCCTAGCCAGCACATGAGAATTCTGGGAGTTGAAGTCCCACCTGACTTCCACTTGCCAAGCTTGTGATCTCTCTACTCCCCAAGGCCTAAATGTTCCTAAAAGCACGATCCAAGGACTCCCAGGCCCAACCAGGCTGCAGATTCACTTAACAACCATGCTGATTCATTTAACGACCTGTGCAAAAAAAAAAGTCATAAAATCCAGTCTGACACACAACCAAATTTATTTTATGACCATTATGGGCTATAATCAAGATGGTCTTGAAAGCATGATCCATAGATCTCAGGAGTGCAACCAGGGTTGCAAATTCAGTTAACAACCACGGTGATTCACTTAACGACGGGTGCAAGATAGGTTATAAAATCCAGTCCAATACATGATCGCTCTGTTTTATGATGATCCTGTGTCACGACCATGATGGGCAGGTTCCTTTGTGGGAATTGACGTTGCCTTGGGAAACACTGCCCTAGTTATCTCAAGGCAGACTGCTCTTGCATATGGAGGCTCTTCCGAGGTAATTAGATGCTGGCTAGGGAATTCCGGGAGTTGAAGACTTGAAGTCCACCATTTGTTCCAGTTGTCAAGCATGTGAGCTATCTATTCCTCTAGGCCAGGGGTGTCCAAACTGACTTGTGGACTTCAACTCCCAGAATTCCCCAGCCAGCTGCTGGCTGGGGAATTCTGGGAGTTGAAGTCCACAAGTCTTAAAGTTCCCAAGTTTGGACACCCCTGCTCTAGGCTAGCATTCCTGAAAGCATGATCCAAGGCCCAACCAGGCTGCAGATTCACTTAACAACCACACTGATTCCTTTAATGTCCAGTTTAAAAAAAAGGTCATAAAATCCGCTCCAACACACGACCAGCCTGCTTTATGACCATCTTATGCTATAGCCATGATGGGGAAGCTCCATTCCTGGAGCTGATGTTTCCAAGGTTGGGAAAACACTGCCCTGTTTATTTCAAGGCAGACTGCTCTTGAATATGGAAGCTCCTTTGAGGTATCTAAACACTGGTTGGGGGATTCTGGGAGTTGAAGTCCCCCCAGCTTCACATTGACAAGGTTGGGAAACGCTACTCCTTATATCGAGGCAGAATGCTCTTGAATATGGAGGCTTGTTAGAGGTCATTAGATGCTGCCTAAGGGATTCTGGGCGTTGAAGTCCACATTGACAAGGTTGGGAAACAGGATTCTAATCATTGTTAAGCCTGAATGCTCTTGAATATGGAGGCTCCTTGGAAGTAATTAGACGCCTCTCTTTGCATGGCATCTAATTTGCAAATCCCAGAAAACAGAGAAGGAGTTAGCAAATTGCACCACGCCGGCCTTCCCGAGTCTGCTGCAAGATGTTGGAAGAGGAATTCCCAGGAATTCTCAGCCAGCACGGCCCCAACAGAAGCAAGTTGGCTTGTGTTAGGTTAGGACCCTGTGGAATGACCTCCCTCCGGATATTAGGAATACCTCTGACCTCCGCTCCTTCCGTATTAAGCTTAAGACCCACCTATTCCAAGCAGCTGGCCTGGCTCAACTTTGATCTAACCATATCGCTCCTGACGGGTTTTTAACTGGGTATTTTAATTATATTTAATTTCTAGGGGGTTTTAAATACTGTATTTTAATTGTTTTTTATCAGCCGACCTCCTCCTTGTGTATGTTTCAGTGTATGTCTTTGCTATATGTTTGTTTTGTTTACATAGTTATTTCGTATGTTTCGTTGTACGCCGCCCCGAGTCCTTCGGGAGAGGGTGCGGCTAAGAAATAAATATATTATTATTATTATTATTATTATTATTATTATTATTATTATTATTATTATTATTATTATTATTATTATTATTATTATTATTATTATTATTAGGACAAGCTGTGGTTGGCTTGGGCTTTTAGCCTGTAGGAAGTTAAAAGCCACCCCTCTCCTAGAAAAGTGAAATAGCCTGGGAAATATTGAAAAGGCAGAATATTCTATTTTCCTGGATCAGAAATGGAGAAACATGTTTTTAGGTAGGAAACAGACTCACTCTTAATAGCCCCCACCTTTGTCAATGGGCCATTAAAAGGCCTGAGGCAGTCTGTTCTACATAACAAAGATCTTCCCCCCCTTCAGCTCCAGGGTGATGGGATTAAGGCATGATAGTATTAGCCCTTCACCCATCTCACCACAGGGCACCTGGGAAGAAGCAAGGCTCAACCAAACTTGGACTCAAAACACAGCCTAGAGAGTTGACCCTGCATGGCCCCATGGGAGCCTGACAACCAATCAGAATACAAGCTCAAGATCAAAGGCCAGAGAGGGCATAAAACCAGGGACTTTCAGCGTTTCTGCTCTTTTTCTTCTTCACCCAACATCTGGAAGCATTGATCCCCCTTTTCTGCTCAGGAACTCAAGCCATGTGGTCCTGTCCACCATGAAACCATCTTTCCAAGCAGCCTCCATGAGAAACACAACTAATTATAGTTCAGGCAGTAAACTATCCAGCTTGCTAAGCCACATCGTGTCTTCTCCAGATGTTGGTTTAGCTAATTATAGTTTATGCAGTAAACCAGTATGGTTTAGACTAAGAATGATCCAATGTGACTAAGCCACATAACGTCTTCTTTAGATGTCAGTTTAGTGCAGAGTAGAAACACAGCTAATTATGGTTTAATGCAGTAAACCAGTATGGCTTAGCCAAACAATTATCCATCACGCTAAGCCGCCTTATGTCTTCTTCAGATGTTGGCTTAATGTGAAATAGAAACACAGCTAATTATAGTTAATGTAGGAAACCAGTATGGCTTAGCCCAACAAATATCCATCATGCTAAGCCGCCTTGTGTCTTCTTCAGATGTTGGCTTAATGTGAAATAGAAACACAGCTAATTATAGTTAATGTAGGAAACCAGTATGGCTTAGCCCAACAAATATCCATCATGCTAAGCCGCCTTGTGTCTTCTTCAGATGTTGGCTTAATGTGAAATAGAAACACAGCTAATTATAGTTAATGTAGGAAACCAGTATGGCTTAGCCCAACAAATATCCATCACGCTAAGCCACATTGTGTCTTCTTCAGATGTTGGCTTAATGTGAAACAGAGCTACGGTAATTATAGTTTATGCAGTAAACTAGTATGGCTTAGCCTAAGAATTACCCAAGAATTATTATCATTCTTTAGATGTTGGTTTAGTGCAAGGTAGAAACCCGGCTAATTATGGTTTAATGCAGTAAGCTACATTATGTAAGGTGGCTTGGCACAATTTATGGACCGAGTTTCCAACCAGAAGCTGTTCAGGCCGGTTCAGCTCCCAGCCTGCATCTGACCCCCATTAAAACTACTGCACGTCTGAATGCCCACAGCTACCCACTGGGAGGGTGGGGGTGATCTGTTCCCACCATTTTAATGTGTTCCGATTGTGTTCCGATATGGGCTTGTTTGCCGACAAAAGACTGCCTGTCCATTCTCCGAACGGACAGCGTGCCGAGACAGCCTACGCCAGCTGTGCTTGGCAGGATGCCCAGTGCTTTGACCTTCTTCTACATTTCTTTGTGTTGCTCGAAATGCTACAGCTCAGGATAGATCCCTGGGTGATCTACCAGATTCCCAGGTGGGGCTTAAAAACGAAGAAAACATTTCCCCAAAAGTCTGGGAGGAAACACCCACGTTGTTGTCGTCATCGCACCATCTTACATCAGGGATGTTCACCTTGGCTACTTTCAGACTGCTGGACTTCAACTCCCAGAATTCTATGCTGGCTGGGGAATTCTAGGAGTTGAAATCCACAAAGGTTGGATACTCCTGATCTGCACCCTACTAGGGGCTGCCATGGGGAAGAAAAAGAATGTAGTGGCAGATTTTATTTTCCTGGGCTCCAAGGTCACCGCAGATGCGGACTGCAGCCAAGACATTAAAAGACGCTTGCTCCTGGGGAGGAAAGCTAGGGCAAATCTAGACTAAAAAGCAGAGATATCATCCTCCTGCCAATCAAAAGTGTGTCTAGTTAAAGCAATGGTTTTCCCAGTTGCAATGGATGGCTGTGAAGGTTGGACCATAAGGAAGGCTGAGTGCCAAAGAATGGAAGCCTTTGGACTCTGGTGCTGGAGAAGACTCCTGCACTGAGTCCCTTGGACTGCAAGGCGATCCAACCCGTCAGTCCTAGAGGAGGTCAATGAGAGCTCTTTAGAAGGCCAGATCCTGAAGAGGAAACTCAGACACTTTGGCCACCTAAGGAGAAGGAAGGACTCCCTGGAGAAGAGCCTCACGCTGGGAAAGATGGAGGGCAAAAGAAGAAGAAGGGGATGACAGAGAACGAGGTGGATGGATGGAGTCACCAAAGCAGTAGGTGTGAGTTTAAATGGACTCCAGAGGATGGTAGAGGAAAGGAAGGCCTGGAGGAATGTGGTCCATGGGGTGGCGATGGGTCGGACACAACTTCGCAACTAACAACAACAAAGTGGCTGCCAGGCCTTGTGATGTGGTATTGTTTTCCTGCTTAACAGGAGGTCCTCAGCTCATGACTGCAAGTGAGCCCAAAATTTATGTTGCTAAGCAAGACATTGGTGAAGGGAGCTTTGTCCCATTTTACGACCTTCCTTGCCACAGTTATTATGTGAATCAACTGCAGTTTTTAAGTTAATCCGATGGTTGTTAAGTGAATCTGGCTACCCCCGTTGACTTTGTGTGTCAGAAGATCGCAAAAGGGGATCACGTGACCCCGGGAACTGCAATGATCATAAATATGGACTATAGGGAGTCCTCGACTTGCAGCAGTTCATTTAGTGACCATTCAAAGTTACATCGCTGAAAAAAAATGACTTACGACCGTTTCTCACGTTTAAAACCATTTGAGCATCCCGGCGGTCACGCAATTAAAATCCAGATGCTTGGCAAGTGACCCCTGTTTGTGACAGTCGCAGTGTCCCGGGGTCATGTGATTTGGCTTTCTCACAAGCCAGGTCAATGGGAGAGCCAGTCTCACTTAACAACCGTGTTGCGAATTTAACAAGTGCAGCGCTTCACTTCTCAACGGTGGCAAAAAATGGGGCAAAACTCACTTAAGAGCTGTGGTGGCCCAGTGGTTAGAGTGCAGTACTGCAGGCTCCTTCTGCTGCCTGCCGGCTGCCTGTAATTTGGTGGTTCGAATCTCACCAGGCTCAAGGATGACTCATCCTTCCGTCCTTCCGAGGTCAGTAAAATGAGAACCCAGATTGTTCTGGGCAAGAGGCTGACTATGTAAACCGCTTAGAGAGGGCTTTAAAGCACTGTGAAGCGGTATATAAGTCTAAGTGCTATTGCTATTCTCTCCCTCCCTCCCTCTCTCTTTCCTTCATTTTCTTTCTACCTTTTTCTTTCCCTCTGCTCTATCCTTCCTTCCCTTTTTTTCCTCCCTTTTTTTCTTTCTCTCCTGCTCCCACCATCTCTCATTTCCCTTTCCTCTCCTCCCTCCCTCCCTCCCTTTCCCTTTCTCCTTTTCTTTCTTTCTCTTCCTCCCTCCCTTTCTTCTGTAAGAGCCGTGATGGCGCTGTGGTTAGAATGCAGTATTGCAGGCTAGTTCGACCGACTGCCAGGGGTTCGATCCTGACCTGCTCAAGCTGGACTCAGCCTTCCCACCTTCCAAGATCAGCAAAATGAGGACCAGGATTGTTGGGGGGCAAGAGGCTGACTGTGTAAACTGCTTAGAGAGGACTGTAAAAGAACTATGAAGCAGTATATGTGCTTTTGCTACCATGTTTCCCTGAAAATAAGACAGGCTCTTGGCCTTATTTTAGGGGAGGTCTTATTGTTTTTGAGGTGCAGGAAGTGGTGAGTGTGGTCACCTCATGGCTGCTGCTGTGTTGCAATATTTTTGGGGAGGGCTTATTTTAGCGCATGTGCTTAAAGACCCAGTTGGGGTTATTATCCGGGGAGGTCTTCTTTTCGGGGAAACGAATATTTCACTTAGCAACAGAAATTTGGGGCTCAATTGTCGAGGACTCCCTGTGATTGTCAAGCGTGTGAATATCGATCACATGACCATGGGGATGCTACAATCCCTCCTGGGGTTTTTAAGAAGAGACTGGACATCCGTTTGTCTGAAATGCTGGAGGGTCTCTTGCCTGATTACGGGGTTGGACTAGGAGACCTCCAAGATCCCTTCTGTTATTCTGCGGTCCTTCCTTCCTTCCTTCCTTCCTTCCTTCCTTCCTTCCTTCCTTCCTTCCTCCTTCCTTCTTTCCTTCCTTCCTCCCGAGGTTTTTAAGAAGAGACTGAACATCCGTTTGTCTGAAATGCTGGAGGGTGTCTTGCCTGAGCAGGGGGCTGGACTAGAAGACCTCCAAGGTCCCTTCCAGCTCTATTCTGATTGATTGATTGAAAGCACCAGAAGGCAGAGAAAGAAAAAAAAACAGATGGAAACTCATCAAGGAGAGAAGCAACCTAGAATTAAAGATAAACTTCCTAGCAGTGAGAACAATTAACCAGTGGAACAGCTTGCCACCAGAAGTTGTAGGAGCTCCAATGTGGGAGTTTTTTTTTAAAAAAAGACTGGACAGCCACCTATCTGAAATGGGATAGGGTCTCCTGCTTGAGCAGGGGGTTGGACTAGAAGACCTCCAAGGTCCCTTCTGGCTCTGTTCTGATTGATTGAACATGATCGGCTTCGTTGGTTTAGTATCTAAACTGAACCCAACCTGAAGCTTCCTTGGGCATCTCTGAACATAATCCTGGCATTCCAGAGAAGAAAAATATCGGACAAATGGAATCCTTGCATGCCATTCATAATCGAGATACAGCTGCTCAACAAATAGTGCTTGACTCAGAATCATTCATTTGGTGACCGTTTGACGTTACGTCACCGAAAAATAGTGCCTTATGACCGTATTTCACACTTAACGACCGTTGCAGTATTCTTGAATTTTGACATGATCAAAATTCAGGTGTGCGGCAACTGACTTGTATTTATGATGGTCGCGGTGTCCTGGGGGTCACCTGGAAGCCTCCTGAAGGCTCCGGAGGTCTAAAATCGACCCTACGGACAAACCGGAAGTCACCATTCCCGAACTTCTGGATTTCCCATAGGTCCGTTTTTCGGCTTCAGGAGGCTTCCCTGAAGGCTCCGGATGTTGAAAATCGGCCCTACGGACAAACCGGAAGTCACCATTCCCAAACTTCCAGGTTCCCCGTAGGTCCGTTTTTCGCCCTCCGGAGCCTTCAGGGAAGCTCCCAAGGCCTCTGGAGGGTGTCCGGGGGGGGGGGGAAGGCTGTTTTCGCCCTCCCCAGGCTCCCATAAAGCTTCTGGAGTCTGGGGAGGGTGAAAAAAAGGTGGCAAAAGCAGGGTATGTGTGTGATCACGCGCATAGCATTATGGGAATGGCACGCCAGCGCACGACACCCCCCCCCCCCCTGCGCACGGGAGCCAAAAACGTTTGCCATCACTGATCTGGACTGAATGTGGACTCCGGATACAATTGGCCAGTCCCCCCCAAAAAGATGGTCCCAGTTTCCCTCCCGGTTTTATTTTTGCGCTCCGAGCAAACACAGAATCCGTTTTGCCATCTGCAGAGACCATTCCAGATTAGAGCGATCAACTACAGAGATTAAATCCTAAAGGCTGACTTGCATTCCTGTCTTCTTCCTCCTCCTCCTCTCTTCCAGGGTGTGGGTGGGGAGCGTTGCAAGATCTGGCATTCTTTCTCTTTGGAATTAAGTTTGCACTTCAACAAATAAGTTTAATAGCCCGGAGGGGCAGGGTTGTAACTGTTTAAACAACCACACGAAAACCAGGCCATCTGCCCTTTGCACTAATTTCTACGAAGAATAAAAATAAATAAAACATTCACCAACCAACCACCCTGCCCTTCCCTGCCAGCCTTTCAAGGAACTGGAGTCCTCCCAGAGAGAAAAATACTTTTTTTTAAAGTGGATTTTCGGTTACCAAATTGGGACAAAACCATTGGGAGCCAAGGTCTCCGCGTCTGTTTAGAAAAAAGAGCTAACAAGAGAGCTCAAAACGTTTGCATTTCAAAACATCAGCCAAATAAACCATCGGTCTCTACTCCGGGTTTAATAAGTAGAAGTTGCTTGGAGAAGTGAATTAATTGCACTCATCTTAACCATGGCTTACCGGACAATAAATGCAGATTAATTTAAAGCCCAAGAATATCACGTTTGAGACCCCAACCCACTTTTGCAGCTTCCCCAGTCTGCAAAAGTTTATTAGCAATAGATAAAGGACTGACATGTATGTCCCAAAGGTGCTTTTTTTTTTCTTCAAGAGGCAACTGGACTTTTTCCTTGACGACGTTTCGCTTCTCATCCAAGAAACTTCTTCAGCATCGACTGGATGGTGGGGAAGGGAAGGATTCATCGCTGTTAATTTGTATCCTTTGAGGGAGCCGTCAAGGCCACTTGGAAGTTTCTCTATGTCCTCAGGGTCACCTGAGTAGTGCAAATGGGTGGGGAGACTTCTTGGAACTGTTTTTATGGACAGACCTGTATGTTGTGGAAACAAAACAGCCACTTCGCAAACGCATGGCACAACATAGGAGAACAAACCCATCAGGAGAAGATTCAGAGGTCCATCTGCATTTCAAAGATAAAAGTCGCTCTTTGGAAAGCAGCAGAGTCCACATTTTGGACAGAGAGGAAGGCTGGTTTGAAAGGGGGATCAAAGAGGACATCTTTGTCAAAATTAAACAGCCCCCTCTCAACAGAGGGGGGGGGGACAACATCATCTACCTCCAGTCTACAACACGGTCCTTTCAGCAGTTCCAAGAAGGCTCCCCACCCATTTGCACTTTGTCTTTAAGATGTTGGACAACCAATTGTCTGAAGTGGTGTAGGGTTTCCTGCCTAGGCAGGGGGTTGGACTAGAAGACCTCCAAGGTCCCTTCCAACTCTGCTATTCTATTCCATTCTAAATGTCCAAGTGGTCCAGTGGTGGATTGCTAACTAGTTTACTACCGGTTCGCTTGTGCTCACTCGCTTCTGCGCATGTGCCGAAGCGTCCGGATGGGTGGGCGGAGTCTCCTGCCGCTGTCACTACTGGTTTGGCTGAACCGGGCCGAACCGGGCCCAACCCTCCCTCTGAAGTGGCCTCAATGACTCTCTAAAGTCTAAAAGGCTCCAAATGACCAGCTGTCTTAAAGGACCACCAATCCTTCCATTCCCCACCATCCGGTCAGAACTGAGGAAGCTTCTTGGATGAGAAGCGAAACGCCTTCAAAAGAAAAAGAAGAAAGTCCGATCGCCTCTTGAAACCGGGCCACAGAAGCGACGGGCAAGAGCGTGCGAGCATTTGTGCAAGGGGAGGCTGTGTATGCCGGCCACTCACGCGAATGCAGTTGTACGCTAATACTCACTCACCCGCCACTCACACGTAACTATTCCCTCCCCCTCCCCCCCCCATTGGTCCACAAAGCTGGAAAAGTTGGTGCGTTAAAAGTTTTCCCCTGAAAGGGGATCGAAATATTTACATGAAGGGTGGTACATAATCTGTTTTATTACGTCCCCCGTTTTAAAATAAACATTTTGGTCTCTTTTTAGAGCTCATCCGCGACGGGGGATCCAAAATCACACGTTACAGGTAGTCCCCATCCTACAACCTTTCGCTTAACGACCGCTTGAAGTTACAACGGCACTGAACAAAATGGGCTTATGATCGGTTTTCACACTTCTGACCGTTGAAGCGTCAGAATCAAAAATTTAAGCACTTGGCAACTGATTCCGTATTGACGACGCTCGCCCTGTCCCCTTCGGCCACCTCCTGACCAGCAAAGTCAACGGGGAATCTGGATTCACTTAACAACCGTGCCACCAACTTAACAACAGCGGCCATTTGCTCAACCACGGTGGCCAAAAAGGTCGTACGATGGAGGCAAAACTCACATCACCACTGTAAGCAGAAGTGTCGGGTCCCATGGCAGTCGTAAGTCGAGGACTGCCTATATCTGCCCTTTTGACGATGGTTTGCTCCCTTGCGACACTTTTGTGAGGAAAAAAAGAAAGAGAGGAAGGAAATGACAACAACACAAGGGTTTTGCTCTTGTCTCCAAAGCAAACTTTGAAGGACAGACCTGTGGTGTGAAGTCTCAACACTCAACAAGTGGTGTCCTATTTCCCCATTGAGAGGATCACGACCATATTGTCTAGGTTGCAAACGCTGCGTTGTGTTCCAACTTCACACTGGAAAGTGTAGGTTTGTTGAGAAGGGCCTTTGGCACGCTCCCAACGGGCTGAAATCCAAAGCGTTTCTCCACAAACAGCATTTTTTGGGGAAAGAAAAACAATGAAGGAGATATTCAAAAGCAGCGTGTTTTATGTTGGACATGAACATGTGAAGCAGTGTTTCTCTGACCCCGTAACTTTCAGATGTCTGGACTTCGACTCCAAGCATGCTGGCTGGAGAATTCTGGGAGTTGAAGTCTATGCATGGTGGCTGGGGAATTCTGGGACTTGAAGTCTTCCCATCTTAAAGCATGATCGCTGGGGAATTCTGGGAGTTGAAGTCCATGCATGGTGGCTGGGGAATTCTGGGAATTGAAGTCTTCCCAACTTAAAGCATGATCGCTGGGGAATTCTGGGAGTTGAAGTCCATGCATGGTGGCTGGGGAATTCTGGGAATTGAAGTCTTCCCATCTTAAAGCATGCTGGCTGGGGAATTCTGGGAGTTGAAGTCCATGCATGGTGGCTGGGGAATCTGGGAATTGAAGTCTTTCCATCTTACAGCATGATCACTGGGGAATTCTGGGACTTGAAGTCAACCAGCAACAATTAGAACAATTAATCAGTGGAATGACTTGCCACCAGAAGTTGTGGATGCTCCAACAGTTTTTAAGAAGAGATCGGACAACCATTTGTCTGAAATAATATAATAATATAGGGTTGGACTAGAAGACCTCCAAGGTCCCTTTCCAGCTGTTATTTTGTTATTCATCTCAAAAGGACACTGGCCTAGGGAATTCTGGGGGTCGAAGTCCACCCCTCTTAAGGCATGCCAGCTGGGGAATTCTGGGAGTTGAAGTCCACCCCTCTTAAAGCATATCAGCTGGGGAATTCTGGGAGTTGAAGTCCACCCCTCTTAAAGATTGGAAAATACCGGGCAGGGCACAGAATCAAATCACAGTGAGATAGAATGTAGATAAACATTAAAAGGAAAATCAATCCTTTGATTTCTGACAACGAAGTCTGGACAGCCATCTATTCTGGGTTCTTTTCTCTCAGATCAGATGGATGCCCTCAAGGTTCCTTCCAACTCAAAGCCTTTGCATAGGAGTTCCTGTGGACTGCCAAGCGAAACGAACTGCCGATTGGAAGTGGACCTTTGGAGAAGTACAACGGACCTTGATGTGCCTTTGAACACCAGCCACCCTGGGAAGGAAGGCCCACCCCCCCAAGCTCCAACTTGGCCACAGGAGCTCCTTGAAAAGACTTCCAGAGTTAGGAGGCCCAACTCCATTAAATCTTTGGTTTACTTGCTCCCACGGATGTATCTTCTGCTCTAGAAGACGACCAGATGCAGAAGTGCAAGGAAGAGCAATGAAGATAATTAGGGTGTCAGAGAGGGGTGGGTGGGTGCTGTTTAATATAAGTTGTTCTTTGCGCATGCGCAGAACAATTTTCAGTGAACTGCGCACGGGCAGTCACTAAAAACCAAAATGGCGGCGGCAGCAGTGAGGGAACCAGTTCAGGGGCGTGGCCAGCCTGGGGCGCTGCCGTTTCTGCGACCCAGGCCTGAATTCCACTGCCATTTTGACCGAACTGGGCCGAACTGGGAGCAACCCGCCTCTGGTGTCAGACCTGGAAGCCATTTTTTACATTTGGGGCTTCAGGCCTGCCGCATTTGCTACTGTGAGAAAACGGGAGGGGGGATTATATGGCGTGTGGGTGAAATATAGTCAAAATAACCTTCTTTTCTCAGAGAGTCAAGGTCATCTGGCCCTGCAGCTGCGATGGTGTGACTGGGAGGCATCTCCAGTTTTGGATGGTGCCTGATTGGATGATGTGACGGACATGTGGGTGCTGGGCAGGAATTTGAACTTTCTTTTGGATTCGGGTTTTCCCAGATGTGCCAATACGACCTCCCTAATAAAATGGGACTTTGAAGAAACTCAAGCCTCGGAGTCTTCTTTCCTTGGGGGGTGTTACTTGGAAGCCCGTCATAGGGGGCAACATATAAAGAATGGTTGCTGGAATTGGGTATGCCTTGTTTAATGAAAAAAAGGACTAGGGGAGACATGACGGCAGTCTTCCAGGATTCGGGGGGCTGCCACAAAGAAGAGGGAGTCAAGCTATTCTCCAAAGCACCTGAAGGCAGGACAGGAAGCAATGGGTGGAAACTAATCAAGGAGAGAAGCAACCTGGAATTAAGGAGAAATTTCCTAAACAGTGAGGCGGAGCTACTTGCCTCCAGAAGTTGTGATTGCTCAAACACTGGAAGTTTTAAAGAAGAGATTAGACAACCCTTTCTCTGCTTTGGTATAGGATTTCCTGTCTGAGCATGGGGTTGGACTAGAAGACCTCCAAGGTCCCTTCCCACTCTGTTATGCTGTTAATAGCAAGACAACCTACGGGTCTGGAAGTAGCTTGCTGTGGAACCCACCTCTCCAGCCCTTTCCGGGTGAAGAGATACCCGAGATGGCAGGCAAGCACCCTCATTATTTAAGACCAAAATCCAGGGGGTTGGACTAGAAGATCTCCAAGGTCCCCTTCCAACTCTGTCATTGAAGTAAATCTGGAGATGGCCTTCAGTTGCGGTCTCCATCAGAGTCGGCCCTGGCTGCCTTCCACCAAAAACCTTTATAAACCCCCTTTCATCCCTTGGAAAAAGTTAAGAGAGGACAGTGGAAAAACCCAAGGTGAAACCATATCTTTAAAAAAAAGCAACACACACACACCCCACAATCTCATTCTTAAAATACCACTCCATTATGTCAAAAGCAGATCCGGAAGTGGTGAAACCAAAGCCAAGGAGTCCACAGCTGAGTCTTGAAGCTATGATTTTTGGTTGCCCCTCAGATGTTGCCTTCATCCAACATCTGGTTCAGCCCTTCGCAGATTCGTTGCAGGTGGCTCTGGTAGGGCTCCGAAGAGCCGTAGAGCGCGGAGAGGAACTCGTAGTCCGCGAAATGGTTGAAGACGTGGTTAATCCGAGAATGGGACTTGCTGGTCAGGTGTGTGTTGACGGCTTGGTGGAGAAGGTCACGGCATTCGTTGAGCATGCTGGACATGACCCGACGGTCAAAGGTGAAGTCTACCTGGTAGAAGCTGACCGCCGTCATGGCCAAGGTATGGAGCTTCTTACGGAAGCGGTCCATCAAGACCAGCTCTTCGACACCGAACTGCTTGTTGCGGTACAAGACGCCCAACTTCACCACGATCTTGATCAAGTTCTTGATGATTTTCTGGGCTTCTTTGCGGTTGTGGGTGAATTCCTTGGTGACCCGGTAGAGCTCGTCCAGGATCTCACTGCTGGTGTCGTCGATGAAGATGCTGGCCACGTTCTTGGAGGCCATCTTGCTCAGCAGTTTCTTCTGAGCTTGGAGAGCCAAATTCTTAGTGCTGAAAGTATCCATCTTCCCTGAGAGATGGGAGAGAAGGCATCTTTGGTCATTATCATCATCATCACCATCACACAGCATCTTATTGTTGCATCATCATCTAGGACAGCAGGTTGGGATAACACCTGGGGGACATTTGATCCTACTTTAACTTGAATGGGGCTTACCGTATTTTTCAGATTATAAGACGCGACTTTTTCCCTCAAAAAAGAGGGTGAAAATCTGGGTGCGTCTTATACACTGAATACACCATTTTTTTTGGCTTCCGGAAACCTCGCCCCCTTTGCAAAAATGGCTGTGCAGAGCCTTTAGGAGGCTTCCAGAGTGCTGCTGGGGGCTGGAGAGAGGAAAAATGACCAAAAAATGAGCCGTTTTTTGCTCTTTTTTGCCCCCCCCAGCCCCTGGGAGCACTCTATAAGCCTCCTAAAGGCTATTCATGCCCTTTTTTTCGACACAAAAAAAAAACGGGCCGTTTATGAGAGGTCAGCAGAGTGCAAAAACTTTTTTAAAAAGTTTGCCTCTTCAAAATCTTGGGTTTGTCTTATACTCCGAAAAATACGGGATCTGTTTTAGGACTGTCATGACGTACAGATGTAATGATCAGCCTCCATCATGGTCCTAATGTCCAGGAATAGGGCTGGGTTCCTGCCAGCGTTCCTGCCTGTTCTGCCTGCACGCAATTTGCGCTCACTGGCTTCCATATAAACCATGTGAAGAACGGTTGCAGGAACTGAGTATGTCTAGTTCAATGAAAAGAAGGACTAGGGAAGACATGATAGCAGTGTTCTGATATTACAGGGGCTGCCACAAAGAAGAGGGAGTCAAGCTATTCTCCAAAGCACTGAGGGCAGGGCAAGAAGCAATGGGTGGAAACTAATCAAGGAGAGAAGCAACTTAGAACTGAGGAGAAACTTCCTGACAGTTAGAACAATTAATCAGGGGAACAGAAATTGCCTCTAGAAGTTGTGAATGCCCCAAAACTGGAAGTTTTAAAGAAGATGTTGGATAGCCATTTGTCTGAAACAGTATAGGGTTTCCTGCCTAGGCAAGGGGTTGGACTAGGAGACCTCCAAGGTCCCTTCCAACTCTTTTTATTCTATTCTATTCTATTCTATTCTATTCTATACTAATACTATAATGTGATTGTGTGTGTGTGTGTGTGTGTGTGTGTGTGTGTGTGTAGAAGGAGCAATGGGTGGAAACTAATAAAAGAAGCAATGGGTGGAAACTAATCAAGGAGAGAAGCAACTTAGAACTGAGGAGAAATTTCCTGACAATGAAAACAATTAATCAGTGGAACAGCTTGCCTCCAGAAGTTGTGAATGCCCCAACACTGGAAGTCTTTAAGAAGATGTTGGTTAGCCATTTGTCTGAAATGGTATAGGGTTTCCTGCCTAGGCAGGGGGTTGGACTAGAAGACCTCCAAGGTCCCTTCTAACTCTGCTATTGTATTGTATTGTATTGTATTGTATTGTATTGTATTGTATTGTATTGTATTGTATTGTATTGTATTGCATTGCATTGTATTGTATTGTAAGCATATGCAGCGTATGCTGGCTGAGGAATTCTGGGAATTGAAGTCCACACATCTTAAACCTGCCAAAATTGAGAAACACGGGCTCGAAATAATCATAACTTTCTAAATTAGGGAGCGATCTTGTTTTGGGAGCTGCTTCTATGAGGTGTCATTTTCTCCCAAGATGAAGATATTAAGAAAAACACTTGCCTATTTTTTTTCCTCCCTTGGGCTCCTAGGAAGCTATAAATCAAATGAACGGAAAACAAAAATGTATGATTAGACCATGAAAAATGGCAGAAACTCAGAGAGGAAGGTTTATTTGGCATCAGTGAATTTTCATCCCAGTCTTTTCTCTCTTCTAGCATGTCCCCAGCGGGTTAAGTCTACAAACCTCTCCAAAAGTGGAAAGGAACCACAAACCACATTTTTATTCTTGCCAGGTGTCAAATTTAATTCAAAGGCAGAAAGAAAGAAAGACAGAAAGAAAGAAAGAAAGGAAGGAAGGAAGGAAGGAAGGAAGGAAGGAAGGAAGGAAGAAGAAAGGAAGGAAGGAAGGAAGGAAGTAAAAAAGGGAGGAACAAAGGAAGAAAAGAAAGAAAGAAAGAAAGAAAGAAAGAAAGAAAGAAAGAAAGAAAGAAAGAAAGAAAGAAAGAAAGAAGGAGGGAGGGAGCGAGAATGAATTTTGATGAAATTTTTGGGGCAGCCCCATATTGCAAATTCCTCTCCCTCTCTAAAGATTAACCACAACTTGTGTCCTACTGTCAGCTTATCTTGCTGCTTCCCCCCCCCCAAATGCTTGTAGAAAACGACATTTTAAGACCAATCTGCTGTGAGAACGGTAACAACAATTTAAGAATAATTAACCAAAAAAATGCACGCGAAGCCAGAATTGAGAAGATGGCAAAATTGCCGCAAAGAAGCTGAAGCAACAGGGGATCACTTGGTAAAGTCGATAAGAAAGACAAAAAAGTCCAAATAGTTTAATTTAGTGTCATCTGCAAATTGGATGAGTTCCCCTTTTATTCCCTCTTCTAGATGATTTATGAAGATACGTAGCCCTTGGCTTACCACCAAAACTGAGCCCCAAATTTCTGTTGTTCAGTTAGACATTTGTTAAGTGAATTTTGCCCCATTTTACAACCTCGCTCGCCTTAGTTGTTAAGTGAATCGCTGCAGTTGATCAGTTAGTAACCTGGTTGTTAAATGAATCTGGCTTGCCCATGGACTTTGCTTGTCAGAAGGTCGCAAAAGGTGATCTCATGACCCCGGGACACTGCAACCGTCATAAATATGAGTCCATTGGCAAGCATCTTGCCTCCAGCTTGCCTCCAGAAGTTGTGAATGCCCCAACACTGGAAGTCTTTAAGAAGATGTTGGATGGCCATCTGTCTGAAACAGTACAATAGGGTTTCCTGCCAAGGCAGGGGTTTGGACTAGAAGACCTCCAAGGTCCCTTCCAACTCTACTATTGTATTGTATTGTATTATATTATTATATATGTATTATAATAATATTATTATTGTATCTAAATTTTGATCACGTGATCATGGGGATGCTGGAAAGGCTGTGAAAAATGGTCATAAGTCCCTTTTTTTCAGTGCCGTTGTAACTTTTAACAGTCACTAAACGGACTGTTGTAAATCAAGCATTCCCCATATTGAAGTGTACCGGGCCTAACAACCACGTGACGAAGTAGCTGCAATGGTGCATTAGGAGATCTGCAAAAAAATGCCATTTGCCTGAAAGCAAGAACTAGCGGGACCATCAAGTAGAAAAAGTCATTGAAAATGAGGAAGCTAAATTGTTCTGGGCTGGGCTGGGTTTCTGCCGGTGCGCTTTGCACAGTTGAGCATAAATTGTTCTACGCATGTGCACAGTGACGTGCGGTGAGGTTTATGGCTGGTGAGGCTGGTGACGTCATCAGGAAGGCGGGGAATGGGACCACGTGTGCTGGAGGCTCAGGCTGCCTCAGCCTCCAGCACACGTGATCCCATTCCCTGCCTTCCTGAGCGTGCTCCGCTGGCTCGCGCTCCGCAGTCCTCGAAAGCAACTGAGGAACGACGAGAACCTTCCTGTCTCCACTGGACTTTGCGCGCTATGAGTGCGCGAAATCCAGCAGAGGCAGAAAGGTTCTCGGCGTTCCCCAGTCGCTTTCGTGCCTTTGTCATCCGGGAGCGCCGACAACATTTCTGCCTCCGCCCTCCGCAGCTATATATATGCTGGTTTTGTTGTATTCGGGTCTTTTCCCGTGTAAGGTTGAGATTGTCTTTGCAACGTTTCGGCAGGATCTCACCTGCCATCCTCAAGCGTGGGCTCAAATTGTGGGCTTAAAATGGGAACGGAGCTGCCGTCTTTCTGTAAGTCTTGGTGGGAGGGGATGGGGTGCTGGCTTTGTTTCAGTAAGTGGAATGATTGGTTGTGTGGTTGTATCATGATTGGTAGATTGGTGCTGATTGGTGCAGGTTGTGTGTGCATTGTTGTTTTGTATTTTAACGGCTTGGGTGGTGGGTGGTGTTCGTTTGTTGGCTAGGGCTGGTTTCCAGATGTTTGGTAGGCGGGAGGTATCATCACGTTTGTTCATGCTGTGGGGGTGTTTCTCTATTTCGATGGCTTCCATGATTATTCTCTTGTGGAGGTGTTCTGTTTTGGAGATTAACCTGGCTCCTTCAAAGGAGCACCCATGGGATCACCCCTCTCTCCTGTCATTGCAAACTTATACATGGAACATTTTGAAACCAATGCCTTAGACAAATCTGAACACAAACCCAAACTCTGGCTTAGATATGTTGATGACACTTTCGTGATTAACCTGGCTCCTTCAAAGTTGATTTCATGTCCTGTAGCTTTAAGGTGCTGGAAAAGGGAGGAAGTTTTTTCTTTTTTTCTTACTGCGTTCTTGTGTTCTGTGATGCGTGCATTTATTCTTCTGTTTGTTTGTCCTATGTATATTGCTGGGCAGATTTTGCATGGTATTTTGTAGACTCCTTGGTTTTCTAACTGGATTTTGTCTTTGGGGTTTCTTAAGATGTTGGCTATTTTTTGGTCAGTGGTGAAGGCTGTCCTGATATTGTGCTTGTGGAGAATTTTGCTGATTTTATCTGTGGTGCCTTTGATATAAGGGAGGAGGGCGATGCCATTGTCCTGTTCTGTGTCTTGGTTTTTTGGGGGAGTCTCCTTTTGGATTAGGTTGGTGATTGTTTTTCTTTGGAATCCATTGGAGATTAATACATTTGTGAGTTTGTGTAATTCAGTTTTCAGGTGGTCTTTGTCGGCTAAGCGTTTGGTTCTGGAGATGAGGGTCTTGGCTACAGAGTTGATCTGTGCAGGGTGGTGATGGGATTGTGCATTTAAGTAGCGGTTGGTGTGTGTTTTTTTCTGGTAGATGGTGTGTCCTAGAGAGCCATTAGGTTTTTTGTAGATTAGGACATCCAGAAAGGGAAGTTGTTTGTTTGCTTCTATTTCCATGGTGAATTGTATTTTGGGGTGTAGGCTGTTGAGGTGTGTGAGGAAGTTGTCCAGTTTTTCTTTTCCATGTGGCCAAAATCACGAAAGTGTCATCAACATATCTAAGCCAGAGTTTGGGTTTGTGTTCAGATTTGTCTAAGGCATTGGTTTCAAAATGTTCCATGTATAAGTTTGCTATGACAGGTGAGAGGGGTGATCCCATGGGTGCTCCTTCTATCTGTTTGTATCTTTGTCCATTATGGATGAAGTATGTGTTGGTTAAGCAGTGGTTGGTCAGGTCCAGGATGTGTTTGGGGGGGTTGTGTTTTTTCTGGATGGCTGTCAAGGCTTCTTTTATAGGCACTTGGGTGAAGAGGGATATGACATCGAAACTCACAAGTAGGTCGCTGGGTTGTATGTTTTGTTTCTTTATGGTTTCTATGAAGTGGAGTGAGTTTTGTACGTTTGAGGTGATGGATTCTGCGTAGGGTTGGAGTTGTTTGGCGAGGAATTTGGCAAGGTTCTGTCGAGGTGAGCCTATGGAGCTGACTCTGGGTCTGAGTGGTGTTCCTTCTTTGTGTATCTTGGGGAGCCCATAGAGTTTGGGGCATCTGGAAGATTTCTCTCTGGGGATGATTCTTTGCTGGATCTCTTCACTGATGGCAGAGGCTTTTATTTTGGATTTGGTGGTTTTTTCCAGGTAGGTGGTGGGGTCTGTGTTTATAGGTTTGTAAGCAGGGTCTTGGAGTAGGTTGGATAGTTTGGCTTGGTAGTCAGATGCGTTCATCACCACTGTGGCGTTTCCTTTGTCTGCTGGGAGAATGATTATGTTGTTGTCTTTCCTCAGGTTGGAGAGTGCTTTTTCTTCTTGTTGCTGTAAGTTGCTTCTGGGTGGATTGCTGGAGCAAAGGACGTTGCTGACTGCAAGTCTGATTTTATTGGCTTCATCTGGGTTGATTTTGATGAGTGTAGCTTCAACTCCGCATATGATGTCTTCAGTGGGGATGCGTTTAGGGGCAACTGCAAAGTTGAATCCTCTGGAAAGGACATTGGTTTCAGCTGTGGTGAGGGTTCTGTCTGATATGTTGTGTACTGTTTGTTTCATGAGTTGCTGAGGAGGGGGGTTTGTGAATGGAATTTTAGTTGGAAGCATGTGGGGATCAGGCTTTTGTCTCGGCAGCTGCGTAGGAATGTTAGGTCACATAAGATGGTGGCTCTCCGGACTTCAAGCCTCTCGTAGGATCTGGTGAGCAAGAAGGTTTCCTCCCCGTAGAGGTATTTGTTTTCGTAGACTAGAAAAACGACAGAAGCCTAACCACAAACACATATATATATGTTTGTGTTACAACCCCTGGTATGCCCAAATATGGCTAGCTGATGAGAGCTAAACAGCTTGAAATGGATCCATACTAGTCTCCCTTTATTTATTTATCAGCACAAATACAACACAAATATATATATATATATATATATATATAGATAGATAGATAGATAGATAGATAGATAGATAGATAGATAGATATACATATACATATACATATACATATACATATACATATATGTAGTATATAATATTATATACTATTATTTCATGAAGAGAGGTGAGGCTCTGCCTCCCCTGCCTCCCCTGCCCGCACGTCCCTGCATGTGCACAACATTGAATAAAAAATACTAAAAGCCATGCCGGCAACAGCAGCGGCAACCGGAGAACTGCTTCCGGGGCGTGGCCAGCCTGAGTCGCTGCCGTTTCTGCGGCCCAGGCCAAAATACCACTGCTGGTTCAGCCGAACCGGGCCGAACCGGGAGCAACGCACCTCTGGTTCTGGGACTTCAGAATTCAGGCACCTGCAGCAGAACATACCAAACTTTTTAAAAAAGTTATCAGTCGATAACAAGGACAAAAAAAAAAAAGTATCTGGAGAGCGGACACCGCAGTAGCTGGAGAGAGCCGAAGAGACGAATATGAGCATTAGCCTGCAATGCCACATTCTGACCGCTGTGCCACCAGGGCTTAGAGCTCGCCTTGCGAGGAGCAGCTGACCTCTGGTTTCAATTCCCGTGGGATGCGCGGTGTGGTCACTCCGCGTTCCGTGAAATAAAAACCATGCTCTGATGAATGAGCTCACCCGGCTCAGCCAAGATCCAAACCAGCGGAGGGTTTCCTCAAACCGGCAATCAGCTTGACTCCGTTCGGAATCCGTTTGATAATTACAGGCTTATAAACAAGCAAACAAACCCAATTCCCATCACTCAAGATTCTGCTCGGATCTGAACCAGCCGATAATTATAGCGGTCTTGGTCAGACTGCAATTTGGCTGGATGCAGGATTCCGCTGGATATATCTACGTTGCTTCTTGCCAAGGCATCGGCTAGGCTCAGAATAACAGAGCCAGAAGGGACCTTGGAGGTCTTCTAGTCCAACCCCCTGCTCAAGCAAGAGACCCTGAGCCATTTCAGACAAGAGGCTGCCTACAGTCTCCTCTTAAAATTTCCAGTGTTGGAGGATTCACAACTTCTGGTGGCAAGCTGTTCCACTGGTTAATTAAGTTAGGAAGTTTCTCCTTAATTCCAGGTTGCTTCTCTCCTTGATTAGTTTCCACCCGTTGCTTCTTACCCTCAGGTGCTTTGGAGAATGTGGCAGCTGCCCTTCTTCTTTGGGGCAACCTCTTAGTTCTTGGAGGAAAGGGAAAGGGAAGGAAAGGGAGGAAAGGAAGATAGAAAAAGGGAAGGAAAGGGAAGAAGGGAAGGAAATTAAGATAAAAAAGGGAAAGGAAGAAGGGAAAGAAAGGAAAGGAAAGAAGGAAAGGAAAGGGAAGGAAAGAAAGCTAGAAAATGGGAAGGAAAGGAAAGAAGGAAAGAAAAGGGAAGAAAGATAGAAAAAGGGAAGGGAAAGGAAGGGAGGGAAGGAAAGGAAAGAAGGAAAGAAAAGGGAATGGAAGGAAGATAGAAAAAGGGATGGGAAAGAAAGGGAGGGAGGGGAAGAGAAGGAAAGAAGGAAAGAAAAAAGAAGGGAAGGAAATAGAAAAAGGGAAGGGAAAGGAAGGGAGGGAGGGAAGGAAAGGAAAGAAGGAAAGAAAAGGGAAGGGAAGAAAGATAGAAAAAGGGAAAGGAAGAAAGAAAAATAACAGAGTTGGAAGGGACCTTGGAGATCTTCTAGTCCAGCCCCCTGCCTAGGCAGGAAACCCTATACCGTTCCAGACAAATGGCTATCCAACATCTTCTTAAAGACTTCCAGTGTTGGGGCATTCACAACTTCTGGAGGCAACTTCTGTTCCACTGATTAATTGTTCTAACTGTCAGGAAGTTTCTCCTCAGTTCTAAGTTGCTTCTCTCCTTGATTAGTTTCCACCCATTGCTTCTTCTATTAGTTTCCACCCATTGCTCCTTCTACACACACACACACACACACACAATCACATTATAGTATTAGTATAGAATAGAATAGAATAAACAGAGTTGGAAGGGACCTTGGAGGTCTTCTAGTCCAACCCCCTCCCTAGGCAGGAAACCCTATACCGTTTCAGACAAATAGCTATCCAGCATCTTCTTAAAGACTTCCAGTGTTGGGGCATTCACAACTTCTGGAGGCAAGCTGTTCCACTGATTAATTGTTCTCACTGTCAGGAAGTTTCTCCTCCTGTTCTAGGTTGCTTCTCTCCTTGATGAG
The DNA here is from genome assembly GCF_964273705.1 of Natrix helvetica. NCBI lineage: Eukaryota > Metazoa > Chordata > Lepidosauria > Squamata > Natricidae > Natrix > Natrix helvetica. The sequence goes on from NC_138548.1 coordinate 6,595,204, forward strand.
TTTCCACCCATCGCTTCTTGTCCTCAGGTGCTTTGGAGAATAGATTGACCCCACCTCTTCTTTGGGGCAGCCCCTCAAATACATTTAGTCCTTGACTTACAACCATTTGTTTAGTAATCGTTCAAAGTCACAGCAGCACCGGAAAACGTAAGCTATGACCATTCTTCACCCTTCTGACCATAGCAGCCTCCCCGTGGATAAATAGCCGGATTCTTGGCAACTGGCATGTATATTTATGACGGTTGCCGTGTCCCCGGGTCAAGTGATCCTCTTCTGTGACCTCCTGACAAGCCAATTCAATGGGGAAGCCAGATTCACTTAACAACCTCTTCCTAACTTAACAATGGCAGCGATGCGCTTAATGACTGTGGCAAGAAATGTCGTAAAATGGAGCGACTTGCCTCCAGAGGTTGTGGCTGCTCCAACCCTCAAGAAGAGATGGGATTGGCATTTGTCTTGAGATGGTACAGGGTCTCCTGCTTGAGCAGGGGGTTGGACTACATGATCTCCAGGGTCCCTCCCAACTCTGTTCTCCTGTTAAATGGGGCAAAAGCTCCGTGGACAAATGCGCTTGCAGAGCAATGCGTCACAGAACAGAATAACAGAGTTGGAAGGGACCTTGGAGGTCATCTAGTCCAACCCAGCCCTGTGTGCAAAAGATGTTGGCTTAGCGTTGGAAAGCAGAACCTTTAGCAGTGACCTGTAAACCAGGGTTTTTTTCTGCAGGAAACTTTCTGGTCTTTCTGTTCCATCTCCTCACCTTTCCTCTATCCATCCATCCATCCATCCATCCATCCATCCATCCATCCATCCATCTATCTTGTCTCCATCCATATCTATCTATCTACCTACCTACTCCCCTTTCATCTCTATCCATCCATCCATCTTGTCTCCATATTTATCTATCTATCTATCTGTCGTCTGTCTGTCTGTCTGTCTGCCTGCCTGCCTGCCTGCCTGCCTACCTACCTACCTACTCTCCATTTATCCTCATCCATCCATCCATCTATCTTGTCTCCATATCTATCTATCTATCTATCTATCTATCTATCTATCTATCTATCTATCTATCTATCTATCTATCTATCTATCATCTATCTATCTATCTATCTATCTATCTATCTATCTATCTATCTATCATCTATCATCTATCTATCTACCTACTTACCTACCTACCTACCTACCTACCTACCTACCTACCTACTCTCCATTCATCTCTATCCATCCGTCCGTCCATCCATCCATCCATCCATCCATCTTGTCTCCATATCTATCACCCATCTACCTACCTACCTACCTACCTACCTACCTACCTACCTACCTACCTACCTACCTACTCTCCATTTATCCTCATCCATCCATCCATCCATCCATCTATCTTGTCTCCATATCTATCTATCTATCTATCTATCTATCTATCTATCTATCTATCTATCTATCTATCTATCTATCTATCTATCTATCTATCTACCTATTTACCTACCTACCTACCTACCTACCTACCTACCTACCTACCTATATCTATCGTCTGTCTATCTATCTATCATCTATCTATCTATCTATCTATCTATCTATCTATCTATCTATCTATCTATCTATCTATCATCTATCTACCTACCTACCTACCTACCTACCTACCTACCTACCTACCTACCCTCCATTCATCTCTATCTATCTATACATCCATCCATCCATCCATCCATCCATCCATCCATCCATCATCTCTATTTATTTATCATATGTCTTTCTGTCTTTTTATCTGTCATTCTATTTTATTCTATCTATCTATCTATCTATCTATCTATCTATCTATCTATCTATCTATCTATCTATCTATCTATCATCTATCACCATCATCATCTTATATATCTCTATCCATCCATCCATCCATCCATCTAATTTACCTACATACCTACAATTTCTCTCTCTCCCCGCCCCCTTACTCTTGCATTGGACAGTTGAACCTTTAGCCATTACCCGTAAATCGGTTTTATTTTCCTGCAGGACGCTTTCTCTTCCTTCTGTCCCACCTCCTCACCTCCCTTTCCCTAATTCCACCCTCGTGAGTTTTGCCCATCGATCGCTTTCTCCTACTTTTTGCATAACAACTCTTCCCCCCACCCCCCGGACTCTCGTCCCTGGGAAACGTAAACCCTGCAGCACGGCCTCACTGAGATGGAATGAATTTTTCATGGAGGTGCAGGAAGAAAAAATCCTTTTAATAATTTACAAGCCAGCCCGGGGGAGAAAGAAGAGAACTCGGAGGAGTCAGAAAGCAATTAACAAGGTAGGGTTTTTCAACCTTTGTAAGGGGAAGAATGGGTGGACTTCAACTCCCAGAATTCTCCAGCCAGCCATGCATGGCTGGCTGGGGAATTCTGGGAATTGAAGTCCACCCATTCTTCCCGTTGCCAAGGTTGGAAAACACTGTTTGAAGGTTGGGGAAGCTTCCCAATTTGATTTGAAATTCTAAGGTTAAATTCCCTACACTCCAAAATTTATATCCCCCCTGTCTCACTTGCTGACCGCGGGATACTGCAACCGTCATAAGTCCATACCAGTTGCCAAGCGTCCGAACTTGGATCACGTTGAGATGTTTAGAAGGGTTGGAAGGGACCTTGTAGGTCATCTAGTCCAACCCCCCAAGCAGGAGGCCCTACACCATTTCTGACCCACTGTCGTAAGTGTGAAAAATGGTCTTAAATCTCCTTTTTTTTTCAGGGCTGCTGCAACTTCAAAGAGTCACAGCGCAAACGGTCGTAAGTCCAGGATTTCCTCCTGCCTTAATTCATTTCCTAAGTTGTAATTATTGTCCGCTTGTGTTTGTTGTGTATCACTCTTCATCTTTTTAATTGTGACATGAAAACGGCTACGCCCGAGATTATATGACAGCCCTAAAACTCCGTGTGGGTAAACTTTTGATTTTTTCCCTCCACCCTTATTTACAGGGTGGAGATGCCAGGTGGCTTTGCCAGTTGTGGTTGTGTCCGGTCACAACTTCTGCAAGGCCGGATTGAGGGGGGGGGGGGGGGGGGCGACACAAAAATTCTCCTCTTCCCAAACATGGCTGGAACAAATGGTGGGAGAACAAGGTCAAACCAGAAGTTTTCCTCCTAGGCATAATACCGGAGGGGTATAAGAAAGACGTGCCTGATCTAATTATACATGTATTAACTGCGGCGCGAATAAACTATGCGCAATATTGGAAAAAAGAAAATATTCTATCAGAGTTAGACATAACTAGGAAAATTTTGCCCTGCGCGGAAGCGGATAGGCTCACTCTAGAACTGTGATGCTGAGATTATGGCACGTGGTGCCATTTGTTAGGGCACATTGCCCTGTCGGCTCCAGTGTGCGCCAGCTGATTTCGGCCTTCTTTCGGCCATTTTTTCGGAAGCCTCCTGAAGGCTCCGGAGGTTGAAAATCGGCCCTACGGACAAACCGGAAGTCACCATTCCCGAACTTCCGGATTCCCCGTAGGTCCATTTTTTGCCTTCAGGAGGGTTCCCTGAAGGCTCCGGAGGTTGAAAATCGGCCCTACGGACAAACCGGAAGTCACCATTCCCGAACTTCCGGAGTTCCCGTAGGTCCGTTTTTCGCCTTCAGGGGCTTCACTGAAGGCTCCGGAGGTTGAAGATCGGCCCTACGGACAAACCGGAGGTCACCATTCCTGAACGTCCGGATTCCCCGTAGGTCCGTTTTTCGCCCTCCGGAGCCTTCAGGGAAGCTCCTGAAGCCTCCGGAGGGCTTCCAGGGGGCGCGGAGGGGCTGTTTTCGCCCTCCCCAGGCTCCTGGAAAGCCTCTGGAGCCTGGGGAGGGCAAAAAAACTGTGCCAAAAGCGGTGCGTTGCATGCCCGTGCACGACCCACCTGCAGGGGGGCTTTTGGCACGGGAGTCAAAAAAAGGTTAGCCATCACTGCCCTAGAACTAAAAAAAATAAAGGGGAGTCTGAATATTATGAAGTTTGGAACAGATTTTATGACTGGCATAAGACAAGGTGACAAGATTGGAACAAATGGTAAAATAATGGGATAGGAGAGAAGGATAGATAATGTATTAAGTAGGCTGACCGCTAATGGATGAGATTATGCGTATATATTGGGATTGTATGGCCCTAACGGCTTCGCTGTGTTGCACTATTTTAAATGTAAAATCAATATATATACCATATTTTTCTGAGCATAAGACGCACTGGGGTTTTGAAGAGGCAAATTTTTTAAAAAAAGTTTTTGCACTCTGCAGACCTCCCCAAAACAGGCCATTGTTCGCACAAAAAGGCCCGTTTTTTTTAAAGGCATGAATAGCCTTTAGGAGGCTTGTAGAGTGCTCGGGGGGGGGGGGGAATGAGCAAAAAACAGCCCATTTTTTATCAAAAAAATTGCCTGCATAGCCTTTAGGAGGCTTGCAGACTGCTCCTGGGGGCTGGGGGGGGGGGGGCAAAACTGAGCAAAAAACAGTCCATTGTTCACTAATTTCTACTCTCCCCAGCCCCCAGGAAGCCTCCTAAAGGCTATGCATGGCCATGTTGGTGAAGGGGGCGGGGTTTCAGGAGGCAAAAAGTGCTGTATTCAGTGTATAAGACGCACCCAGATTTTCAGCCTCTTTTTTGAGGGAAAAAGGTGCGTCTTATACTCTGAAAAATACGGTGTATGTATATATGTATACATACATATCTATAAAATGTATTTGTGTTACAACCCCTGGTATGCCCAAATATGGGAGGGAGCTCACTACTCCCCCTTTCTGTCTTTCGGCTCATTACAGAAGACCATCCAGGCAGAAAACCATATTTTTATTTTTAATGTTGCCTTTGCTATGTTTGTGTTGTATTTGTGCTGAGTAATATAATATGTCTAGTAATACAGCGAGTCCTCAACTTACTGCCACAATCGAGCCCAAAATGCACATTACTGAGTAAGACATTTGTTAAGGGAGTTTTGCCCCATTTTACAACCTTTGTCGCCGTTGTTAAGTGAGTCACCACCGTTGTGAAGCTCGTAACACGGTTGTTCAATGTATCGGGCTTCCCCTGTGGACTTCGCTAATTGGAAGGTCGCAAAAGGAATTGACGTGACCCTGGGATGCTACAACTGTCATAAGTACATGTCAGTTTCCAAGCATCTGAATTTTGATCACCTGACCCTGGGAGTCAAAAAAGGTCGTAAGTCCCTTCCCCCCCGATGCTGCTGTAAATTTGAAAGGTCACTAAATGAATGCTTCCAAGTCAAAGGCTACCAAGCTAAACGAGACGTTTGCTTAGTGGACATTGTCCCATTTTCATGACCTTCCTTGCCGTCGCTAAGCGAATCGCTGCAGTTTTTAAGTTAGTGGCACAGTCGTTAAGTAAACCTGGCTCTCCCCCCCCCCCATTGATTTTGCAGATAGGAAAGTCACCAAAGGGGATCACGTGACCCAGGGACGTTGCAACCGTCATAAATATGAGTCGGTTGCCCAGCGACCGAATTTTGATCACGTGACTACGGGGAACGGAGCAACGGTTGTGGAAAACGGTCGTAAGCCACTTTTCTTCAGTGCCGTTCTAATTTTGAACGGTCACTAAATGAATCATTGTAAGTCAAGGATGCTTAATTCCCACCCCCACAACTACGACCACAACTGAGGCCCAAAATGTCCCTGGCTAAGCCAGACAGTGGTTTACGTGTGCATTGCCTCATTATATGACCCGTCCTGCCACCGTTGTTAAGCGACTCGCCACCGCTGTGAAGCTCGAAACATGGTTGTTCAATGAATCTGGCTTCCCCCCCCTGGACTTTGCTGATCGGAAGGTCGCCAAAGAGAGAATCCCGTGATCCTGGGGCCACAGCGACCGTCGTAAATATGAATCAGCTGCCAAGCAGCCGAAATTCGATCGCGGGGAAGCTTCAACCATTGTTGGCCGGAAAAACGGTCCCAGGTAACCTTTTTCCCCATGCTGTGGCCGCTTCGAATGGTCACTAAACGAATGGTTGCAGGTCACCTCACTTTGTGACCTTTCTCATCACAAGCATGAGACGGAAATGTGGGTGCTCTGGCTTTCCTTGGCGACGGTGGCAGCATCCCCGGGTCACCCCATTGGTGGCCTTCCCAGCCGGCTGTGGACACGCGAAATCAACGGGGCAAACCAGGAGGGAAGGTCACGGTAACGCAATGTCTCGCTTAACAGCAAGTGGCCGTAAGTCAAGGACAATATTTGGCCGGGAAATATTCAGCAAGATGTGATGCCTCTGTGTTCCTAGTGGACAATCCCTTCCACCCGTGCCATGCAGCCAAAAAAGCAAAGAGAAATAAAAGGAGAATAGACCCCGTGGAGTGGTGGTCGCCAGGGGTGCAGAAAACATCAGCTGCAGAGAAGAGCAAGGAAGAGGAAGTGCCTGCACAGGGCGATCGGATCAGCCCAAAAAGGATGCAATTATATACATGGAGATTTTAAAAATAAACAAAAAACCAGGGAGAAGCTCCATCGCACCATTCAAGTTTGCAATTTTATTGCTTTTCTTGAACCCACATCCTGCGGACCTTCTTGGGTGCTGTTAATGGTTTCGCCTTGCAAAAATTGGCTGGCTGGATGCCGAAAACATCGGTTGCAGAGAAGAGCAACTAAGAGGATTAAAAACCTGGAGACTAAAACGTGTGAAGAACGGTTGCAGGAATTTGGGATGGGCCAGTCTAGAGATAAGAAGGACCAGGGGGGACATGAGAGCAGCATTCCTGCATCTGATGGGTTGCCCCAAAGAAGAAAGGGTCATATCATCTCAGGGGTTGCCCCAAAGAAGAGGGAGTCAAACTGTTCTCCAAGGCACCTGAGGGCAGAACAAGAAGCAATGGGTGGAAACTAATCAAGGAGAGAAGCAACTTAGAACTGAGGAGAAATTTCCTGACAGAACAATTAATCAGGGGAACAGAAGTTGCCTCCAGAAGTTGTGAAAGCCCCAACACTGGAAGTCTTTAAGAAGATGTTGGATAGCCATCTGTCTGAAATGGTGTAGGGTTTCCTGCCTAGGCAGGGGGTTGGACTAGAAGACCTCCAAGGTCCCTTCCAACTCTGCTATTGTATTGTATTGTATATTATTCTCCAAAGCACCAGAAGGCAGGACAAGAAACAACAGATGGAAACACATCAAGGAGAGAAGCAGCCTGGAATTAAGGAGAAACTTCCTAACAGCAAGGACAATTAACCAGTGGAACAGCTTGCCACTAGAAGTTGTGGATACTTCATCACTGAAGGGTTTTAAGAAGAGACTGGATAGCCATTTGTGTGAAATGGGATAGGGTCTCCTGCTTGAGCAGGGGGTTGGACTAGAAGACCTCCGAGGTCCCTTCCAACTGTTGTGCTGTTCTGTTTGGAAATGATGAAGGGCCTGGAGACAAAATATATGAAGAACGGTTGAAAGAATTGGGTATGGCTAATCTAGAGAAAAGAAGGACCAGAGGGGAAATGATGGCCGTATCACAGTATTTGAGAGGCTGCCACAAAGTGATTACAAAGTCAACTTATTTTTCCAAGCACCAGAAAGTAAGATAAGAAGGAATGGATGGAAAGTAATGAAGGAGAGAAGCAACCTGGAATTAAGGAGAAACTTCCTAATAGTGAGAACAATTAACCAGTGGAACAGAAGTTGCCTCCAGAAGTTTTGGGTGCTGCTCCATTACTGGAGGTTTTAAAGAAGAGACTGGACAGCTATTTGTTTAAAATGCTAAAGGATCTCCTGCTTGAGGAAGGGGTTGGACTAGAAGACCTCCAAGGTCCCTTCCAGCTCTATTCTGATTGATTGATTGAAAGCAGCAGAAGGCAGGACAGGAAAAAAAAACAGATGGAAACTAATCAAGGAAAGAAGCAACCTAGAATTAAGGAGAAACTTTGACTAGAAGACCTCTAGGATCCCTTCTGTTATTCTGCAGTCCTTCCTTCCTTACTTCCTTCCTTCCTTCCTTACTTACTTCCTTCCTTCCTTCCTGCCTGCCTGCCTGCCTCCCTCCCTCCTGAGGTTTTTAAGAAGAGACTGGACATCGGTTTGTCTGAAATGCTGGAGGGTCTCTTGCCTGATTACGGGGTTGGACTAGAAGACCTCCAAGATCCCTTCTGTTATTCTGTGGTCCTTCCTTCCTTCTTTCCTCCCTCCCTCCCTCCCTCCCTCCCTCCCGAGGTTTTAAAGAAGAGACTGAACATCCCTTTGTCTGAAATGCTGGAGGGTGTCTTGCCTGAGCAGGGGGCTGGACTAGAAGACCTCCAAGGTCCCTTCCAGCTCTGTTCCAACGGATTGTGGTACCTTGGATCAGCCCATCCCCTTTCCAGCCCTGCGAGAGAATTCATATCCAAAGGGCGTCTACTTTTGATCCGTGACCCTCCGTTCCAAGAATTTCGTGCGTGTTTCAACAAGTTTTAATCCTGCTGCGGTTTTATTGTTTTGCTGCTTTTCCTTCCCTCCGTTTCCCGGTCGGAGAAAATCAGGGGGTTTTCCTTACATTTGTTTGCAAAACAGATTTTTGACCAACTGTAAGATGAAACTACGGTTCCCATCTCTTGCTGGGGATGAGGGGTCTGGACATCCATGTGTGGGAGGGGGAAGATTGAGGCTGGCAAAAAAAACCATTAATCAGGACTCACAAACGATGCATACTTACCACAGTTTGTTTAGTGATGGTTCCATGTCACGGCACCGAAAACAGGGACTTATGGCGGTTTTTTACTCTTACGACCGTTGCAGCATTCCCCCCCCCAGTCATGTGATCAAAATTTGGCCGCTTGGGACAACTGACTCACATTTACGATGGTTGCAACGTCCCAGGGGGTCATGTGATTCTATTTTGTGACTTTCCGACAAGCCAGCTTCATGGGGAAGCCAGATTCACTTAACAACCATATGGCTAACTTATCAAGAGCAGTGATTCGCTTAACAGCGGTGGCAAGGTAGGTCGTAAAGTGGGGCAAAACGAACAACGAAGGTCTCAGAAATGTTGAGCTCCATTGTAGCTGTATTCAGATGCTCTTGATTTTCTTCCATGATTCCCCCCACCCCCCAGTTCAGGTAGTCCTCGACTTACGACCATGCCTGGACTGGAACCTGAGTTTCCATTGCTAAGCAAGCAGTTTTTACCCGTTTTTGCCACCTTTTTGTCATGGTTGTTAAGTGGATCATATGGCCGTTAAGTGAATTTGGCTTCCAACATTGGCTTGGCTTATTGGAAACCGGCTGGGAAGGCTACAAATGCCAATCCTGTCACTCTGCAATGCTGTATCCGTCGTAAATACAGGTAGTCCTCCACTTACAACAGTTTGTTTAGTGACGGTTCAAAACAGCACTGAAAAAAGTGACTTTGGACCAGTTTTTCACACTTAAGACCGTTGCAGCCTCCCGACTGTCACGTGATCAACATTCAGATGCTTGACCACTGATTCACATTTATGACGGTCGTAGTGTCCCTGGTCATACGATTCCCTTTTGCAACCTGACGAGCCAAGTCAATGGTGGAAGCCAGATTCACTTAACAACCATGTCACTAACTTCATGATGACAGTAATTTGCTTAACAAACGTGGCAAGAAAAGTCCTAAAATGGTTCAAGACTCACTTAACAACGGTCTCCCTTAGCGACTTAAGCTTTGGGTTCCATTGGAGACATACCTATAACAACCCGTAACCCAAAGGGAAAAAACACATTTGCAGGGGCAAAACTCACTGAACAACATTACTGGTCGTAAGTCCGAGACTACCCTGATTTGCTAAGATCGGAAAGGTATGAAGTTTTTTTTGCTGGAAATCTCTCCTTGGGATCGACCCAGCATCATGCAGAAGCCAGGAAAGCGGGGGGGGGGGGATGAGCACCCCGTTAAAAATGGGGTTTGGCTTGGGTTCACCCCCCCAAACAGCCCCCCAGGCCCCTCTCCTCCTTCCACCCTTCCTTACCTGCTTGTCTGCATTCAGACGAGGCGATCGCGCGGGCCTCCTTCCTTTAAGAGACGCTCCGGATCTGGCGGAATCCTTCGCCAAAATCCGTGCAAAGGATCTAGGATCTTTCGGAAGCCTTGCTTGGTTTTGCAAGGGGTTTAATGTTGGGTTGGATCAAGGGATCTTTTGCGTTTCTCCCTCTTCTTCCTCCCTTCCCTTCCCTTTCTTCTTTCGTTCCTTTTCTTTCTTTCGTTCGTTCGTTCTTCCTTTCCTTCTTTCTTTTGTTCTTTCTTTCCTTCCTTCCTTTCTTTTCTTCCCGTGGTTCCCGCGGCTGGCCGCTTCTCAGACGGAAAGCCACACGGTCGCCTCGGTCCAAAGTTGAAACTTGATGCTCTCGCAACGCTCTCGTGTGTGTGTGTGTGTGTGTGTGTGTGTGTGTGTGTGTGCGCGCAATCACACCCGCCCACGGAGCCAGACGCCCGCAACAGCCCGATTCAAACTTCAAGGCGAAGTTCAGCTGGGGAAGGGCGGGGGGGGGGAGAGAAGACGTGAGTGGCAGGCACCTCTGCCAACCTCTGGGGCAAGGCTGCCTATGAACCAACCAATGGGGAGTTGCCCAAGTGGGAGGGATTTAAGGGGGGAGGGGGCAAGGAAAAGGGAAAGTCTCCCCCAGGACTTTCAGGGGCCCTATCTTAGCCACCCTCGCCCCCCCCCCACGATCCAGCAAGCCAGGATGCCTCCCGCAGGCGTCTCCCTCCCATCCACCCACCAGACAGCTGCCGAGCTGGTGTTAGGCAAAGAGGGTGGCGTTAGCTGTTCGGGGTGCGGAGGACCAGGTCCCATGGTTCCCATCCGGGAGGGGGAGTGGGCGAGGGAGGGAAGGACCGTTTTCGCCCGTTTTGGTTTTTTTTTTAAATAAATAAATAAATCAAGAAGGAAGGGAGGAAGGGAGAGAGAGAGAGAGAAAGAAAGAAGAAAGAAAGAAAGAAAGAAAGAAAGAAAGAAAGAAAGAAAGAAAGAAAGAAAGAGTATTGGTCATAATGAAGCCGTTTCTCGTTTCTTAAGAGAGGAAGCGGTGGGGTTTTCGGAGAAAAGGAAGTGGGAATGGAAAGAGAGAAGGAAAGAAAAAGAAGGGAAGGGAAAGGGAAAAGGAAGGCAAAGAGAAAGGGGAGGGTAAAGGGAACGGGAAAGAGAAGGGGGAAAGGAAGGGGAGAAAGAAAGAGAGGATTAAGAAGTGGCGCTAAGGAAAGGAGAGGAGAATTAAAGGAGGGAGGGAGAAGAGGGGAAGAGGGAGAGAGAAGGAGGGGAAGAGGGAGAGAGAAAAAAGGAATGGGAAGAAGAGAAAGAATGAGAAAGGAAGGAAAAAGAGGAAGGAAGGAAAGAAAAAGACTGGAAGGAAAGAAGAAAAAGAAAAAAGAAAGGAAAGAAGGAAAAGGAAAGAGAAAAAGGAAAGAAAAAGAAAGGGAGGGAGGAAGGAAAGAGAAAAAGGGAAAAGAAGAAAGGAAGGAAAGAAAGAAAGGGAGGGAGGAGAAAGGAAAGGAAAGAAAGAAAGAGAGAGAGAGAAAGAAAGAAAGAGCTCAGTCTCTCTTTGGAGCCCCTCCCCTTCCTTCGCTCTTCCCTCTCGGGGTTTCTTAGCAGCGGCAGCCGCAGCAACAGAGCCGCCCGAGCGCCGCTTCGAGGCCGCCTGACCCTTTTTGTCTTCTCCGGCGGCCGCTTCCTCCGCTTCCGCCCCGGCCTCCGCCTGTCCCGCCGAGCCGGCCCCTCGCCTCGCCTGCCCCGCCTCCGATGCTCTGTTGGCCCCTAGGAAAGCCACCAGGGCATCTGACCATGGGCAGAGTGCCTCTTCCCTTTCTCTTCCCTTCCTTCTGCCCCCCCCCCCACCCCGTATATTTACTTCCCCCTTCCCTTTATCCTCTATTTGCTCCCTTTCCTATTTCATCCATTGACTTCCTTTCTTTTCCCTTCCCTTCCCTTCCTCCTTCTTTCTTCCCTCTGTCCCCTCTCCCCCTCCTTTTTCTCTGCCTCTCCATCCATTTTCCTTCTTTTTTCCCCTCTCTCCCCTCTCTTCTCCTCCTCTACATCTTTCTTTCTCCCCTCCTTGTCTCCTTCTTCATCCATTTTCTTTCCTCCCTCCCCCCTCTTCCTTCTCCCCCTCTTTCTTTCTTTCTCCCTCCCCCTCCCCTCTCCTTCATCCATTTTCTTCCCTCCCTCCCTCCTCATCCTTCTCCCTCTCTCCCTTCTTCTTTCTTTCTTTCTTTCTTTCTTTCTTTCTTTCTTTCTTTCTTTCTTTCTTTCTTTCTTTCTTTCTCTCTCTCTCTCTCTCTCTCTCTCTCTCTCTTTTTCTTTCTTTCTTTCTTTCTTTCTTCCCTCTCCCCTCCTCCTCCTCTCCTTCATCCATTTTCTTTCCTCCCTCCCTCCTTTCCCTTCTTCCCTCCCTCTCCCCTCTCCTTCATCCATTCACTTCCATTTCTCCCTTCATTCTTCCCTTCCCTTCTTTACAGCAGTGAGCAGGATGCTCTCCCCAGCCAGGCCCTGGTCAGTGCTGGGGAGCATGGAGGTTGCAATCAGAGGCTCTTGACAAGCCAGGCTTGAGTGGATATTTGAGGGGCTGCCACAGAGAGGAGGGGGTCAAGCTATTTTCCAAAGCACCCGAAGGCCAGACAAGGAACAATGGATGGAAAGTGATCAAGGAGAGATTCAACCTGGAAATAAGGAGACATTTTCTGACAGTGAGAACAATCAACCCATGGAAGAGAAGTTGCCTTCAGAAGTTGTGGGAGCTTCATCCCTGGAGGCTTTTAGGAAGAGACTGGACTGCCATCAGTCAGAAATGGTGTAGGGTCTCCTGCTTGGTCAGGGGGTTGGACTAGATGACCTCCAAGGTCCCTCCCAACTCTTGTTATTCTGTAAAAACCAGAAAGTCCAGTTGCCTCCTAAAAAAAGAACCTTTGGGACAACCATATAACTGTGTTCTGACTGAGGCTTCCCGAGAGCATGAATCAAACTCCTTTTATTAACTGACCCCTTTTATTAACTGACTGTGAATTCTGCTCCTCCACATCCAGCAAAGTCTTTCGAGGGAGGATTTACAGTCACAGACCTTATCTGACTTGGAGAGCTGCCAGGCTGATCTCTGCAGAACTTGGCAAGGAGTCCCCCAGAGTCACGAACCAATTATGTGAACTAATTGTCTCCTGCAAATTCCACTCCCCTTTCGCTCCTCTTTTATTTCCTCTGGGAGGGGCCATTCATCATCCACCTGTGGCCTTACTCCCAAGTCGACCCCTGTTCTTTAGCTCTTCCCTTCGTCTGGCAACTCTGCGAATGCGCACACTGGGAACAGGCTCCAGCTGTTCTTCTGCCTCACTGATGTCTGACTCCGAAGGCAGCTGATAACTGTCTGACGGCCCTGGCCCCCTCTCTGCCTCCAATACAGAACCCTCATCAGAGCCTTCCCCAGACTCCAGGACTGGCCCATCTTCCTCCCCAACCTCTTCACTGTCTGAATATGCTGCCAGCTCTGCTGGCAGCTGGCGGGCCACAACACTGGGTGCCGGAGAATCTCCACAGACCTTGTACAGAAAAATGGCATTGATCAAAGATAAAAGGTGGAATAAATAAATACGAATTTCTTGCTAAGGGAGCTGCACCCTGCATGGAAATTCTGCTTTTTTCTTGGCAGCAGCTGGCTTCCAAAGCAATGGGGCAGGAATGGGCCTGACCGGTCCCATCTGGGTTGCCACGGATGAGTTAGTTGCATCGAGTTGAGTCAATTCCTGTCATTGGCTGAACGCAAGTGACGTCAATGGTGTCATTGGAAAGGCACAAAGGAGGCATAAATAAATCATCTTGTTTGTGCGATTGCCTCATTGAACACAAGCCAGGCATGGATGGAAGAGTTGTCAATTGTGTCCTTGATGGAAAACTGAGGGGGGCACAGTTACAATAGCCAAGGTGGCTTATTCTGGCGCCCCCCTGTGGGTGCAGTGAGAATTGCACAATTCCCCAAGTCTGGTTACGGTGCAAGCAGTCTTTGACTTATGATGGTAACTGAGCCCCAAATTTTTAGTTGCTAAGTGAGACATGAGATTTGCCCCATTCTACGGCCTTCCTTGGTGGCTAAGCGAATGACTGTTGAGTGGATTTGGTTTCCCCATTGACTTTGCTCGTCAGAAGGTGGCCAAACACTGCGACCGTCATAAATATGAGTCAGTTGCCAAGTGTCTGACTCTTGATCACATGACTGTGGGGATACTGCAAGGGTCATAAGTGTGAAAAACTGTCATAACTTAAGTCCCATTTCTCAGTGCCGTTGAAACTTTGAATGGTCCTTAAATGAACGGTTATAACTCGAGGACTACCTGTATTGGTAGCAAGTGACAATTTGAGATATTGATGTGATCGACAGAAATGTCCTAAAGTGAAACAGATTCGGATTACATAGCCAATCAAGCTTTCACTATGGCTGGTCCTCTCCAAGGTTGTGTTAGTTCTCGGTTTACGACCAAAATGGGGAACAGAATTCCCATTGGTAAGCAAGGCAGTTGTTCAGCAAGTTGATTTTACAATTTTTTTGCCGTGGTTATTAAGTGAATCGTTGTGGTTGTTACAGTCATTAAGCGAACCTGGCTTCTCCCATTTGCTTTGCTTAATGGAAACAGGCTGGATTGGTCATAAGTGGAGATCACATGACCCCCTCCCCCCAGGACGCTGCCATTGTCATTCACATGTGCCAGTTGCTAAGTGACCCAATTTTGGTCACATAACTGTGGGATGCCGTGCTGGTCGTAACTGCGAGGACCGAGGGTAAGTCAGTTTTCCCCTCAGTGCTGTTTGTCACTTTCTACCCGCCACATGAAATGAATGGTCATAAGTCAAAGACTATCTGCATTGCATTTCCAGAGAACATAGATACAGTAAATTAAGCCAAAAGGCATTCACACAATAAACTAATCCCGTCCTAAATTCCCATATAAGCTTGTATAAATGCATCTGTTGTTGCTAGATGTGACCCAGGTTAATGGGGTTGTGTGAATCTTGCTTTCATTTAATTCATTTATTTGTATCCAGCTTCCAAATAAGGCAGTGATTATACCTCTATGTTCACTCCTATCTCCATATGCATATTTATTTATTTTCCCCACAAAACAACCCTGTGAGGTAGGTTGGATTGAGAAGGATTGGCCCAAAAAGTCACCCAGCTGGGTTTCATGCTTAAAGCGGGACTAGAACTCCCCATCTCCTGGTGATTGGCCCAAAGTCACCCAGGTGGCTTTTATGCCTAAGGCGGGACTAGAACTCCATGTCTCCGGGTGATTGGCCCAAAGTCACCCAGGTAGCTTTTATGCCTAAGGCGGGACTAGAACTCCATGTCTCCGGGTGATTGGCCCAAAGTCACCCAGGTGGCTTTTATGCCTAAGGCGGGACTAGAACTCCCCGTCTCCGGGTGATTGGCCCAAAGTCACCCAGGTGGCTTTTATGCCTAAGGCGGGACTAGAACTCCCCGTCTCCTGGTGATTGGCCCAAAGTCACCCAGGGGGCTTTTATGCCTAAGGCGGGACTAGAACTCCATGTCTCCGGGTGATTGGCCCAAAGTCACCCAGGTGGCTTTTATGCCTAAGGCGGGACTAGAACTCCATGTCTCCGGGTGATTGGCCCAAAGTCACCCAGGTGGCTTTCCTGCCTAAGTGGGACTAGAACTCACATTATTCCAGTTTTATCTTGACCCGCAGGGTTGTTGTTACAGTAGAAAATAGGAGTATGGATCATATATTCGTGCATATAAACCCATCTGTGGTTAATCCATCATCCTCAAATAAATTTCATAATTGGTTTATCCCAATTGTGGATTAACCCTAATCCACAGATAATCCATTTTTTTCATGGCATTTTGGTTAAAAATCCGAGGATCGGCTTATCGGCAGACGGACATACTGGTGAGTATCCGGGATAGACAGTAATTCTTTGGAAATGCATTACTCTGTATCCTTGCGGATAGGATCAGCTGTACACAATTGTTGTGCGTGGATTTTTGACGCCTAAAACTCTCAAATGATTGACAAGTACACACTGCGTTCTGCTTATAATACCCTACGAATTAGAGTATAAATCTACTGAGAGGCAGTGTGGTGTAGTGGTGAAGGCGCCAGGGTAGAAACAGGGACACAGTGAGTTCTAGTCCAGGCTCAGACAAGAAAAGCAGTTTGCTGGGCCAATCAGCAGGAGATGGAGAGTTCTAGTCCTGCCTTAGGGACGAAAGCCAGGTGAGTGACTATGGACCAATCGCCCGGAGACAGTGAGTTCTAGTCCTGCCTTAGCCACGCAAGCCAGCTGGGTGACTTTGCCCCCCCCATCTTAGCCCAATCGACCTCACAGGGCTGTTGTTATGGCTAAAGTAGGAGGAGGAAGTTGTGCTCAGGATGTTCATTGACTTGAGTTATTTGCAAAAATAATAAAGGCGGGATACAAATAATTTAATTAAAATAAAGCAGGTGCTTTATTTTAAAATGTATTAAAATTCAGTCGCCTGGCCGCTGACTCGCACTTATGACGGTTGCAGTGTCCCGAGTGTCATGTGACCCTCCTTTGCGACCTTTGGAGAAGTGATGGGGAAGCCGGATTCACTTAACAATGTTGCTAAGTTAACAACTGCAGTGATTCACTTAACAGCAGTGGCAAGGAAGGTCGTAAAACAGGACAAAGCTCACTGAACAACTTAGCAACAGTTATTTGGGCCTCAATTGTGGTCGTATGTCAAGGAGTACATTTGCCATGGCCCAGGCCCCTGCCCCCTTCCTCTTTCCTCTCTCTGCCCCCCCCTCCAAATTCCTCAGGTGAGGCCCCTTTCCGGCTGCACAGGGGCTCCTCCGTCCCAACAAAGAGGCAGGAGGGGCCGGGGGGGGGGGGGAAGGGGGGGGAGGGGGGGGAAGGGGGTCTCTGCTTCTCAAAATTCCCTAGAAATGACTTTCTTTCTCCTTTCAGCCTGTAAAAACAGTGGGAGCCTGCTCTTTTCTTCCCAAATACTCCAAAAAGTTCTTTAGAGCCCATAAATTTATCTGGTTGGGGTTTCTTTCTTTCTTTCTTTCTTTCTTTCTTTCTTTCTTTCTTTCTTTCTTTTTCTTTCGCTTCCTTCTTTTCTTTCTTCATTTCGTTTGTCTTTCTTTCTTTTTCCCTTTCTTTCTCATCCATCTTTCTCATTCTTACTTTTTCTTCTTCTCTTTCTCTCTCTTCTTCCTCCCTTCTCTTTCTTTCTTTCCTTCTTTCTCTCTCTTCTTCCCTCCTCCCTCTTTCTTTCCTTTCCTCCTTTCCTTCTCTCTCCTTCCTTCTTTCTCTTTTTTCCTCCCTCCTTCTTTCATTCTTTTTCTTTCTTTCTCTTTCTTGCTGGCTCCTTCCTTCTTTTTCTTTCCTTCTTTTCTTTCCTCTCTTCTTCTTTCTTTCCTTTCCTTTCTTCTTTCTTTCTCTTTCTCTCCTCCCTCCCTTTTCTTTTTTCTTTTTCTTTCACTCTCTTTTGCTTTCCTTCCTTTTGTTTTCTTCCTTCCTTTTTTCCTTCCTTTCTCGCTTTCTTGCCTTCCTTCCTTCTTCCATCTTTTTTCTTCTTTTCTTTTTCCTTCCTTTTCCTTCTTTCCTTCCTTTCTTCCTTCCTTCCTTCCTTCCTTCCTTCCTTCCTTCCTTCCTTCCTTCCTTCCTGCCTGCCTGCCTGCCTGCCTGCCTGCCTGCCTGCCTGCCTGCCTGCCTGCCTGCCTTCTATCTTCTCTGTCTCTCTGTCTCACTCTCTCTTTCTTTCGTATCTAATCAGGCTATTTTTTTTAAAAAAAATGCACTGTAGGTCTTTTGGGTCTCATTTCTCCAAGTGATTTTCTGTTTCTTGCTTCTTTGCAGTTTCTCTAATGGTCTCTGTTGTTATAAACCCTATAAAGTTGCATAATGGAATGGCTCTCAGGACGTTATTTTCCTGCATAAAGGCATTTTTGGTCGAGATTTTTTTCATTCCTTGTAACGAGGTGAAAGAAAAATGTAAAGTGCAACGGAGGAAGAGAATTGCCCTGAGTTGAAGGTGATGTGAATTAGGGAGACCTTTGCTAAATTTAAGATCAAATGTCTCCCCGCTCTCTACTTTGCAGACGAAGGAAAACTTATTTTTTAGTTAGTTAAAACTCTTTCTGAATCCAGAAACACAAACTTTTCTCGAAAAAGTTATGGAATCCCCCCCCCCCCCGGCTGCAAACATCTTTGTTGTTTCCTGGTCGAGCCTACAATCCTAGGGTTTCTTGGTGGTCTCCCATCCCCCTGGTTCTTTCACTTTTCAGATCAAAGAAGGATGTTTAATTAGAAATTAGAATACAGAGTTGGAAGGGACCTTGGAGGTCTTCTAGTCCAACCCCCTGCTTAGGTAGGAAACCCTATACCGTTCCAGACAAATGGCTATCCAACATCTTCTTAAAGACTTCCAGTGTTGGGGCATTCACAACTTCTGGAGGCAAGCTGTTCCACTGATCAATTGTCCTAGCTGTCAGGAAATTTCTCTATAGTTCTAGGTTGCTTCTCTCCTTGATTAGTTTCCACCCATTGCTTCTTGTTCTACCCTCAGGTGCCTTGGAGAATAGTTTGACTCCCTCTTCTTTGTGGCAACCTCTGAGATATTGGAAGACTGCTATCATGTCTCCCCTGGTCCTTCTTTCTCTTAAACTAGACATTCCCAGTTCCTGCAACCGTTCTTCATAGGTTTCACCCTCTAATCCTCTTTGTTGCTCTTCTCTGCACTCTTTCTAGAGTCTCCACATCTTTTCTACATCGGTTGACCAAAACTGACTGCAGTATTCCAAGTGTGGCCTTACCAAGGCCTTATAAAGTGGTATTAACTCTTCACGTGATCTTGATTCTCTCCCTCTGTTGATGCAGCCTAGAACTGTGTTGGCTTTTTTGGCAGCTGCTGCTCACGGCTGTCTCCTATTTAAATGGTTGTCCACTAGGACTCCAAGATCCCTTTCACAGTTACTACTGTTGAGCCAGGTACCACCTAAACTGTACCTGTGCATGTGGTTTTTCTTGCCTAGAAGTAGATCCTTACTCTTTTCACCATTGACTTTCACTTTGTTAGATAACACCCAATGTCCAATTCTGTCAAGATCCGCTTCCGAACTTCTGGTAGGCTCATTGGGCCTGTTTTTTGCCCTCCCCAGGCTCCGGAGGCTTTCCTGAAGCCTGGGGAGGTTGAAAACAGCTTTCCCCGGCTCTCCGGAAGGCTGAAAAGCAGTTGGCCGGAGCGCACATGTCTGTTGCACCTGACAACTCACATGCCAGCAGATATGGCTCCGCATGTCATAGGTTCGCCATCACGGAACTAGACATACCTAAATCCTGCAACTGTTCATCATATTTTTCACTCTCTCATTTCATTATTTCTCATTCTCCTCCTCCTCCTCTTCCCAAAGGTTCTTTTTCAAGAGGCAACTGGACTTTCCAACAACCAGAAAGTCGAGTTGCCTCTTGAAAAAGAACCTTTGGGACAACTATGACCTGGATGACTGAGAATCTCCATAGACGACGTCTCCTTCTCCTCCTCCTCCTCCTCCTCCTCCTCCTCCTCCTCCTCCTCCTCCTCCTCCTCCTCCTCCTCCTCCTCCTCCTTCTTCTCCTTCTCCTCCTCCTCCTCCTCCTCCTCCTCCTCCTCCTCCTCCTCCTCCTCCTTCTCCTTCTCCTCCTCCTCTTTCTCCTCCTCCTCCTCCTCCTCCTCCCCCTCCTCCTCCTTTTCCTTCTTCTACTAAACATACTCAATTCCTGCAACCGTTCTTCGTCTGTTTTAGCCTCCAGTCCCCTAATCATCTTTGTTGCTCTTCTCTGCACTCTTTCTAGAGTCTCCACCTCTTTTTTACAAAAATTGGATGGTGTTGTGGCCCCCCAGCAGCCAATGGAGCTGGCAGCAGATTCGGAGAGTGAGGAGGGTTGGGGAGGAACCTGGGCCAATCCTGGAGTCTGGGGAAGGCTCTGAGGAGGGCTCTGTGTCGGAGGCAGAGAGGGGGCCAGGGCCGTCTGACAGTTATCAGCTGCCTTCGGAGTCAGACATCAGTGAGGCAGAAGAACAGCTGGAGCCTGTTCCCAGTGTGCGCATGTGCAGAGCTGCCAGGAGAAGGGAACAGCTAAAGAACAGGGGTCGACTTGGGAGTAAGGCAGTGCTTCTCAATTATTTTCTGTCATGCCCCCCCTAGGAAGAAGAAAACATTTCGCGCCCCCCGCGCAACTGTAAATAGTATCATTTGTCTATAAAATTGTTATAAGTACACCTCTGCATAACACTGTATCCTTATTAACGTATAAGAGAATGAAAAAAGAAAGAAATGTGGATCAATTTACAACAAAGAATAGCTTTATTTACTGTAGCAGAAAAGATTTAAAGGAGCACAGGATTTAAAGGAACACAATATTAAAAAAAACTTTAACCTGCAAAACAAAAATATATAAAATAATTTGAGCTGAGACCCCCTTTACGGAGCCTCGCGTCCCCCCTGGTGGGCCCGCCCCACTATTTGAGAAGCACTGGAGTAAGGCAACAGGTGGACGGTGAATGGCCCCTCCCAGAGGAAATAAAAGAGGAGCGAAAGGGGAGTGGAGTTTGCAGGAGACAATTCGTTCATTCCTGCATTCTTGCCAAGTATGAAAGATATCGGCCTGGCCACTCTCCAAGCCTGATGAAGGTTGGGAATTGTGAACTATCTTGAAAGACTGTGGGAGAGGAAAGACTTGGCTGGAGAGGAATTCACTGTCAATTAAATAAAAGGGGTTTATCGGCACGTGGACTTGGCTTCGTGCTGCTGGGGAAGGCTAGATCAGAACAGATGTTTGGTTTTACCAAGCCATTATTAAGCGGCACATGATTGTGAGTCTCTCCCTCTGTTAACGCATTTCATTTTGCTAGCTAGGGCCCAGGGTTCAAGTCTGTCGAGCCAGGAACTTCTTGGCCCAAGAGAATGAGCAAACCATTAGCAGCAGCCACGAAAATCCGCCGGACGTGGTTTTTAAAAAAGGTTTAGAGCTCCCTTAGAGAGCTGCTTCTCCTCATAATATCTTCCACGTGGGATCATTGGAGCTAGGAGGAAATAACCGGCCAGCTGGCCAACCCAATTGTAAAGCACTAAAACGTAACAACAATAACAACAACAACAACAGGATTGCCGCATTATTCTCCCATAATGATTGAACAGCAATTGAATAACAATCTGGTTTTAGATTGAATTCATCAAAGAGGGAACAGAAGGCTTAATGTCTGCAGCCGGAGAAGCAGCGTTAGCAATAAATGCAGCATAAAAATGAACATAAAAAAAAAATCTGGAAACTCCAGCAAAGGTAGCTTATTAAAGAATGAGTGCATAATGCGTGCTCTAACAAAACCACCCAGCCAGATTATAAAGCGAGAAGACAGTTGTGCAGTAAAATGAGACACTGGAAATTAGGCAGAAAAGTAAGATTGGATGCCCCAAAGCAGTGGTGGGTTTGGAATTTTTTTAGAACCTCTTCTGTAGGAGTGGCCTGTTTTGTGGGAGTGGCTTGCCAGCCATGTGACTGGGTGGGCCAACTTGTAAAATGTGGTGAAACTCACTTAACAACGCTCTTGCTTAGCAACCAAAATGTTGGCTCAGAAACTCTGGCATTTGAAGCATGCAAGTCTTAAAGCTGTCCAGTTACAAGACCCTTGCACTCCCAACCCTTTAGAAACAAACCCCCAGGGGTGTTCAAACTTGACAGCTTTAAGACTTGTGGACTTCAACTCCCAGAATTCCTCCTCCAGTCATGTTGGCTCAGGAACTCTGGCATTGAAGTGTGCAAGTCTTAAAGCTGTCAAGTTACATGACCCTTGCACCCCCAACCCTTTAGAAACAAACCCCCAGGGGTGTTCAAACTTGACAGCTTTAAGACTTGTGGACTTCAACTCCCAGAATTCCTCCTCCAGTCATGTTGACTCAGGAACTCTGGCATTGAAGTGTGCAAGTCTTAAAGCTGTCAAGTTACAAGACCCTTGCACCCCTAACCCTTTAGAAAAAAACCCACCAGGGGTGTTCAAAGTTGACAGCTTTAAAACTTGTGGACTTCAACTCCCAGAATTCCTCCTCTCGCTCTTCATCTTGATGATGTGCGGATGGGTGGGGGGAGGGAGCTGGAACCGGTTCTAAATGGCACTGTAGATTTGTGGAAGGTTAGAACTGGCAGGAACCCACCTCTGCCCCAAAGTTATAAGTTAGTCCTCGGCTTACGACTACAATGGAGTCCAAAATTTCCATTGCTAAGTGAAACGGTCATTAAGTGAGTTTTGCCCCGTTTTACCACCTTTCTGGCCACAGTTGTTAAATGAATTGCAAAGTAAGCGAATCTGGCTTCTTCTGCTTGTCCGAAGGTCGTAAAAGGGGTACATAAGGGGACATTCCGACCGTCATAGATATGAGTCAGGTACCAAGGAATTCAAATTTCAATCTCATCATCATGGGGATGCTGCAATGGTCATAAGTGTGAAAAACGGTCATAAACGCTGATATTCCTGGCACGGCTTCGTCTCAACTGTTTGAATGGGCCACCAAGCCTTCCACATCTCCATGGTCTGATGTCCTCCAAGTTAGCTCTTACTCATCTTCCTCAAGGTAGTCCAGCGGTCACCAACTTGTGGTCCGTGAGAAAATTTTGATGGTCTGCAAAAAAATTATTTGTATTTTTTATATTGCACTAAACCAGAGGTCCTCAAATTACGGCCCCTGGGATGGATACGTGCAATGAACGCTTGTGTTGCTGCAGAGAGTCTCCCCCTTTGGGGTCTTTTTGTGTGGGTTGGAGGGGGGCAGAAATTCCAACTCAGGGTCTGCTTCGGCCTCCTGGTGGGGGGCTTTGGGCGAAGGCTGGAGGGAAGCATCTCTGGTAGCAAAGAGATGGAGGGCCTTGTTCCAGTGGGACTGCATCATGGCCTGGAACTGGCTGACCATCTCAGCCTGCTGAGCCTCCAGGCGCCGGTACCTGGCCTTGCACTCCCACAGGTCTTCCCTCTGCTTGGAAAGCTCATGCTCCTAGTCCTCAGTGAGGTGCTTCTGCTGAGCCTCCTTCTTGGTCAGATCCAATTTGAGCTGAGCTGTTTTGCCAACTCTTTCTCCTGGTGGCTGCTTAGCTCCAGCAACTGCTTCCTGTTGGGGTCCGAAGGAGCCCAGGCGGGCAGGCGAGGAGTGACTGGGTAGGGGCGAGTAGAGCTGGTGAGGCGCCCCTTGACGTGAGTGACATCGAGTTGGCCACCCCCACCCGATCACATGACAACCTAGCCACACCCACCCAGCCGGTTATTAGGCAGATCATATTAGAGGTCCGGGGGATTTAAAATTATGAATTTAGTGGTCCTTGAGGTAGACCACAACCTCGATAAGATAGAAAATAAGATAGATAGTATTAACAGCACCAGATGGATTCGTAACCGGCTGACCAACCGCACTCAACCTGTACTCTTCAATGGAGCTGCATCTAAATCAGGGGTGTCAAACTCAAGGCCCACGGGCCGGATCGAACCCCACAGGCTGCTTAGGTTTGGCTCGTAGGGCCGGCCGGGAAATATCCAAGGGCCAGTCTGCAGTGCCTCTGCCAGCCACACAATGTAATGAGTGGTTATACGGTAAGATGTATGATCTACCTTTTGAATGGTATCATCCAACCCTTGGCATTTCCCTGTATTCCCTGAACCAGGGGTGTCAAACTCGATTTCATTGAGGGCCACATCAGGGTTGTGTCTGACCGT
Source organism: Natrix helvetica (assembly GCF_964273705.1). Taxonomy (NCBI): domain Eukaryota; kingdom Metazoa; phylum Chordata; class Lepidosauria; order Squamata; family Natricidae; genus Natrix; species Natrix helvetica. Next base: position 6,618,846 of record NC_138548.1, read on the forward strand.
GTGTCCGTGTGTCCGTGTCCAGAATGGGTGTGGCCAGCTCGATGTCATTCATGTCAGGGGGGGCTGTGGTGGCTAAGCACTCAGGAGCCCGTTTTTGCTGGCAGAGGCACCGTGGCGGTAGTGAAATCTAAATTTCTTTGCCACTGGTTCCGTGGGCATGGCTTGGTGGGCGGGGCTTTTTCCCCATGTGACCGGGTGGGCGTGGCCAACCTTTCCTCACTTTTTAAAGCATTTTTTTTTCCTGCTGGTTTGGGCGAATAGGTAGGGGAAAAATGCTTTAAAAAAGTGAAATAAAGAGCGTCTGACAATCACACGCATCATCGGAAAGCTTTCCCCTTTGCTTTTTAAAGCATTTTTTCCCTGCCTATTTGCCTGAACCAGCAGGAAAAAAAATTCTTTAAAAAGCGTGGGAAAAAACGTCCGACGATCGCGAGGCTCACACCTGAGCTGTGCGATCGTCAGAAGCTTTTTTTTTTTTTTACTACCGGTTCACAGAACCAACGGCAATCGTCCCTACTGGTTCAACCAAACTGGGAAGATTTCACCCTTGCACTGAGGGCCAGATCTGCCTCCCCGGGCCCTGAGTTTGAGACCCCTGCCCTAAAGAAATTCGTTACTCTTCCTTGCTCCAGTGAGTTGTGAGAAGGCAGGCCATGCCCTCAAAAATCCTCAAGAAAGGCTGAGTTAGAAGGACTAACCAAAGCCACAAGGAGTTTTTTTTTAAAGGTACAAATTAACGTACTACAAGAATGCCTTATCACTCTCCCCCATGAAGTTTTATTACCTCTCTTAAGGAAAAGGAATCCGAGAGTGTTTTACAGTTGAACAATATTTGAGAGTGAAATGTAGAAAAGATGTGGAGACTCTAGAAAGAGTGCAGAGAAGAGCAACAAAGAGGATTAGGGGACTGGAGGCTAAAACATATGAAGAACGGTTGCAGAAACTGGGTAGGTCTAGTTTAATGAAAAGAAGGACTAGGGGAGACATGATAGCATAGTCTTCCAATATCTCAGGGGTTGCCACAAAGAAGAGGGAGTCAAACTATTCTCCAAGGCACCTGAGGGTAGAACAAGAAGCAATGGGTGGAAACTAATCAAGGAGAGAAGCAACTTAGAACAGGAGGAGAAATTTCCTGACAGTGAGAGCAATGAATCAGTGGAACAGAAGTTGCCTCCAGAAGTTGTGAATACCCCAACACTGAAAGAAGATGTTGGAGAGCCATTTGTCTGAAACGGTACTATAGGGTTTCCTGCCTAGGCAGGGGGTTGGACTAGAAGACCTCCAAGGTCCCTTCCAACTCTGCTATTGTAGCAGTTAACTATCCCAAACACAAAATCCCCTTCGGGATTTTTGAAAGATTAGTGAGAAAGTCCAGGTCAGCCTTCCCTTCATCTTCACCTGAAGATATTCCCAAACAGCCCTGTGGCTCGAAGGGCAACGAGTGGATGCTACAACTCAAAAATAATGGAACTCCCTCACTTACAGCCAGTCATTTAGTGTCTGTTCACGCCAGTGGTGAAATTTAAATTTTTTTTACTACCGGTTCTGTGGGTGTGGCTTGGTGGGCGTGGCTTGGTGGGGGTCATGACTGGGTGGGCGTGGCTGTGTAGTCATGTAACTGGGGGATCAAAAGACCGAAACTCACAATGTCCTGCTGGAGCAGGGTTGGACTAAATGACCTCTAGGTCCCTTCCAGCCCTGGATTATCCTCTGAAGCTGCTTCTAGTGCTAGGTTTGTAGTCCTTCCTTCCGCTCCTTTTTCCCTCCCCCTTTTACTTTTATTTTCTTTCATTCTTCCTTCCTTCCTTCCTTCCTTCCTTCCTTCCTTCCTTCCTCCCTCCCTCCCTCCCTCCCTCTTTCTTTCTTTCTTTCTTTCTTTCTTCCTTCCTTCCTTCCTTCCTCCTTCCCTCCCTCCCCCCTCCCCTCCCCTCCCCCCTCCCTTTCTTTCATTCATTCATTCTTTCTTTCTCTCTCTCTTTCTTTCTTCCTTCCTTCCTTCCTTCCTTCCTCCCTCCCTCCCTCCCTCCCTCCCCCCTCACTCTTCTTTCTTTCTTTCTTTCTTTCTTTCTTTCTTTCTTTCTTTCTTTCTTTCTTTCTTTCTTCCTTCCTCCCTCCCTCCCTCTTTCTTTCATTCTTTCATTCTTTCATTCTTTCATTCTTTCATTCTTTCTCTCTTTCTTTCTCTTTCCTTTTCTTTTCTCTTTCTTTCTTTCTTTCTTTCTTTCTTTCTTTCTTTCTTTCTTTCTTTCTTTCTTTCTTTCTTTCTTTCTTCTTTCTTTCTCAGCAAACCCCTCCCAGTTTTCGGCCTAGCAGGCTTCAGGGAAGTCTGCTGGGAGCAAAAATGGACCCCCACCCAGCCTTTCTGGAGAACCTGTAGTAAAAAAAAATGCTTAAAAAGTTTTTTTTAAAAAAAAGTTCCAATGGTCAGCTCTGTGACCTGTGATCATCGGAACGTTTTCTAAAAACTTTTTTTAGTATTTTTACTACCAGTTCTGTGAACCAGTAGCATTTTTTTACTACCATTTGGGAAAACTGGCCCGAACCGGTAGCATTTCACCCTGGTTCACGCCCAACCCCCGGCCACATCCCACCACTATCCTCGGCCCTCCAAGGTCAAATACAACCCCCGTTGCAGCCCTCAATAAAATTGGGTTTGACACCCCTGGTCTAGATGGAGGGAAGTAAGGCTCTGTTTTTGGCCCAGTACTCTTCAAATATCTTCCTCAATGATTTGGACGAGGGGATAGAAGGGGAACTTGTTCTGTTGCTGGAATGCCTGCGAAGCCGTCCCCTTTCATCTCAATAAATCTTGTTAAAGAGTACTTTGAGATTTGAGCTTGGAAAGAAAATGTTCAGCTTTAGGCAGCTGTTAAAGCTCCTGATAAATAGGATGTGGTTATTTTTGGACAGACGTCCTAAAAAAAAAAAACCAACCCAAGAAAGGCCACTAGGGAGCAGGATTGCCCTACAGGTTAAAATGTGCACAGAGTCCCATAAAATCCAGCATTTCTCTTTTCGTCTTAATAAATCTTGTTAAAGACAACTCTGAGATTTGGGCTTGGGGGAAAAAAAGTCAGCTGTAGGCCGCTGTTTGAATATCCTGATAAATGAGGTGTGGTTATTTCTGGACAGGCGATCCAAGGAAAAAGACCCAAAAAGGCCACTTGGGGGCAGCGTTATGCTACAGGGTATTGTGCAGAGTTTCCCATCAAAAGATGATGAGGGGACTGGAGACTAAAACCTATGAAGAACGGTTGCAGGAACTGGGTATGTTTAGCTTAAGAGAAAGAAGGACTAGGGAGACATGATAGCAGTCTTCCAATATTTCAGGGGTTGCCACAAAGAAGAGGGAGTCAAACTATTCTCCAAAGCACCTGAGGGTAGAACAAGAAGCAATGGGTGGAAACTAATCAAGGAGAGAAGCAACGCAGAACTGAGGAGAAACTTCCTGACAGTGAGAACAATTAATCAGTGGAACAACCTGCCTCCAGAAGTTGTGAATGCCCCAACACTGGAAGTCTTTAAGAAGATGTTGGATGGCCATTTGTCTGAAACGGTATAGGGTTTCCTGCCTAGGCAGGGGGTTGGACTAGAAGACCTCCAAGGTCCCTTCCAACTCTACTATTGTATTATTGTATAAATCCATAATTTCTCCCTTGGTCTCAATAAATCTTGTTAAAGAGAACTTTGGGGTCAGAAGGAAAAAAAAATCAGTTTTAAGCAGCTGCCAAAGAGCGTGAACTAAAAGCCCAAGAAGAGTTGATGGCCAAGCAAATTTCACAGATTGGAAGTCAGTCATCCAAGAACGGGTGCGGAATTGCCAACCGCATTATGATGGGGCCACAACATTACAAACTCAAGGCAGCATTGCATCATTACATGTTTGTATTACATCAGTACCCCTTGTGGAGTAGGGTGAAGCTGTTACCATGGCCACTCCACCGTGCTGTACAGTAGAAGCCATTTTAAGGCACAACAGGCTGTATCTTAACAGAACACCTCCCCCCCTCCCTGAGGAGTGTTAGGGGTGTCTTACCCCCACAGTATTTGTTTCCACAGAGTAAGTCATCGGTGTACCAAGTTTGGTTGAAATTGCTCGAGGGGTTCCAGAGTTATGCTGGAACACACACACACACACACACACACGGATATGCACACACGGATATGCACAAAGAATAGGAAGTAGCAAGACCTTCGTACTAATTATTAAGCTTAAGACAGGGCCTTTATCATTTAATGTATTTTGCAGCCGTTTATTCTTAGCTTGTAGGTGTAAAATGGAAACCACTTTATGTTCGTTAGCATTTTAGAAATGGTAATTAATATAAATACTGTACATTATCTTCTGTTTTCCTTGTCCTTAAAGCCTTAACTTATCTAAACGTTAGAGTGTTAATATGTTGCAGTCAACCCTGAATAAATACCCCTGTACCTAAATAATAAAATGTGCTTCTCGTGTTTTATAAAAGTGTTTTTTCAATCCCAGCCAATTGAAGACATATGGACTTCAACTCCCAGAATTCCCCAGCCGGCCGTGCTGACTGAGGAATTCTGGGAGTTGAAACTCCGCAGATGCTGGATGGAGAATTCTGGGAATTGAAGTCCACACGTCTCAAATTTGCTGAGCTTGAGAAACACTGCTTTGTAATTAATAATTTGACAAGTAAGAATAAAAAAGTGTCAGTTAAACCTCTACAACTAGAACTCCCGGTTCCTTCTTCACGTACCTCCCAACTAGTTTGATCCACTGGCTGAGGCCGCCATCTTGAAGATGTTGAACCTGTTAGTGAGAATATCTCCCTCGCCCTTTAGAAAAATCTTGTCTTACCTACCCGTAGTAAGGCCACACCTGGAATTACTGCATCCAGTTTTGGTCACCATGTTACAAAAAGACTTTGGAAAAAGTGCAGAGAAGAGCAACTAGGACAGCGATTCTCACCCTGTGGGTCGGGACCCCTTTGGGGGTCGAACGGCCCTTTCACAGGGGCCGCCTAAGACCATCGGAAAACACGATGGTCTTAGGAACTGAGACACCGCTCCTCTATGATTAGGAGTCACCACAACAAGAGGACCTGTATTAAAGGGTCGCGGCATTGGAAAGGTTGAGAACCCCTGAACTAGGACGATGAAAGGAGGATAATGAGACAAAAACATATGAAGAACGGTTGCAGGAATTGGGGTTGGCTTGTCTAGAGAGAAGAAGGACCAGGGAGGACATGATAGCAGTCTTCCAGGATTTGAGGGGCTGCCCCAAAGAAGGGGGGGGGGACAACCTGTTCTCCAAAGCACCTGAAAAAGCAACGGATGGAAACTAATCAAGGAGAGAAGCAAAGGGGTCATGCACACAGCGCATTATGGATTTTTTTGTGTGCACATGGGCTTTTAGCACTTGGCAATGAAAAGATTAGCCATCCGTGGTTTAGGGCAGTGATGGCGAACCTTTTTTGGCTCGCGTGCCAAAAGCGGGGGGAGCGCAGGGGGGGCGTGCGCGGGCGTGCCACACCCATAATGCAATACGCACGACACCAGTACGCATATGCGTATGACCAGCGCTCCCCTCCATTTTTGGCATGCTTTTTTCGTCCCCCCCAGGCTCCAGAGGCTTTATAGGAGCCTGGGAAGGGCGGAAACAGCCTCCCCCACCCCTCCCTGGAAGCCCCCCAGAGGCTTCAGGAGCTGCCCAGAGCCCTTGCACCAGGGGTGGGTTCCTAGCCTCTTCTATAGAAGAGGTTCCACAAATCTACCGTGCCGTTTAAAACCAGTTCCAGTTCCCTCCCCCCGCCCGTCCGCACATCATTAAGATGAAGAGTGAGAGGAGGAATTCTGGGAGTTGAAGTCCACAAGTCTTAAAGCTGTCAAGTTTGAACTCCCTGGGGTTTTTTCCCTAAAGGGTTAGGGGTGCGAGGGTCTTGTAACTTGACAGCTTTAAGACTTGCACACTTCAATGCCAGAGTTCCTGAGCCAACATGACTGGAGGAGGAATTCTGGGAGTTGAAGTCCACAAGTCTTAAAGCTGTCAAGTTTGAACACCCCTGGGGTTTTTTCCCTAAAGGGTTAGGGGTGCGAGGGTCTTGTAACTTGACAGCTTTAAGACTTGCACACTTCAATGCCAGAGTTCCTGAGCCAACATGACTGAAGGAGGAATTCTGGGAGTTGAAGTCCACAAGTCTTAAAGCTGTCAAGTTTGAACACCCCTGGGTTTTTTTTTCTAAAGGGTTAGGGGTGCGAGGGTCTTGTAACTTGACAGCTTTAAGACTTGCACACTTCAATGCCAGAGTTCCTGAGCCAACATGACTGAAGGAGGAATTCTGGGAGTTGAAGTCCACAAGTCTTAAAGCTGTCAAGTTTGAACACCCCTGGGGTTTTTTTTCTAAAGGGTTTGGGGTGCAAGGGTCTTGTAGCTTGACAGCTTTAAGACTTGCGTGCTTAAAATGCCAGAGTTTCTGAGCCAACATTTTGGTTGCTAAGCAAGAGTGTTATTAAGTGAGTTTCACCACATTTTACAAGTTGGCCCCGCCCACCCAGCCATATGACTGCCAAGCCACTCCCACTTGGTCACATGTCTTTCAAGCCACTCCCACTCAGTCACATGGCTGGCAAGCCACTCCCACCCCAGTCACATGGCTGGCAAGCCACTCCCACAAAGCAGGCCACACCTACAGAAGAGGTTCTAAAAAATTTTGAAACCCACCACTGCTCCGGAGTGTGAAAAACTGGCCCTATGGGCAAACCAGAAGCTTGGGAACAGACTTCCAGTTTGCTCGTAGTTTAAGTTCCTGAACTTTCGGTTTACCCCAAGGGCCAGTTTTTCGCACTCCGGAGGCATCAAGGAAGCCTCCAGAGGGCGGAAAACGGCCTCAAAATAAGACTGAAGTCAGCTGGCCAGCAAGCAGCTCACATGCCCTGACAAATGGCTCCGCGTGCCAACTGTGGCACGCGTGCCATAGGTTCGCCATCATGGGTGTAGGGTCTCCTGCCTGAGCGGGGGGTTGGACTAGAAGACCTCCAAGGTCCCTTCCAGCTCTATTCTGACCGATTGATTAGATAGGCTGAGCGCCAAAGAATGGAGGCCTTTGAACTCTGGTGCTGGAGAAGACTCCTACGAGTCCCTTGGACTGCAAGGTGATCCAACCGGTCAGTCCTAGAGGAGATCAACCCTGGCTGCTCTTTAGAAGGCCAGATCCTGAAGAGGAAACTCAAAGACTTTGGCCACCTAATGAGAAGGAAGGACTCCCTGGAGAAGAGCCTCATGCTGGGAAAGATGGAGGGCAAAAGAAGAAGAAGGGGACGGCAGAGAATGAGGTGGCTGGATGGAGTCACTGAAGCAGCAGGCGTGAGCTGCTCCAGAGGATGGTAGAGGACAGGAAGGCCTGGAGGAACGTTGTCCATGGGGTGGCGATGGGTCGGATACAACTTCGCAACTAACAACAACAAACATCTACAACCAAAACTCCAGTTCCTTCTCCCAGTACGTCAAAACTGCTTTGATTCACTGGCTCTGGCCGCCATCTTGAAGTTTTTGACCTTGCTGGGGAGAAGATCTCCCTTTGCCTTACATAGAAAAAAAATCTTGCCAGGTGAGAGGGAAGCAATGAGAAGTTTCCCTTAAACCTTATCCCCCCACATCACCACCAGGGGGCGCCCTTTCCCCATCTTTTATCAGTCTTAAAAAAAAAACCCACTACCAGCCATAAAGAGTCTTCCTCTTCTTTTTCTCCGTATTTTATTTTATTTTTTGCACCGCAGCTGGGCTGGGCTGGGGGGGGGGGAGAAACAGCGCCGTGGCTCTTGTCTCCTGGTTGTCAATTTAATACAGGCCCCCAGTAGCCTCATCCGCTGCCCCCCCCCCACCCCAGCCTTCCACCTGCTGCCTTGTCTCTTTTGAGATCACTTTACATTGGAAAATGTGTGTATAATTCAGGGGAAGGAGAAAGGGAGAGATCAGCCCCTCCCCATCCCACCCCACCCCCAGCTCAATCAGGAAGGAAATATCTCAACCGGCAGGCCGATACACCTGTTTTGACAGGTGGATGCACCAAATGGGATAGATCACGCCGATTGGCGTTCTAAAAATAAAAAAGCCGTCGCAAGGGCTCCAGAGCTTTGGCAGAGGGGAGCCTGTTGTTAGCCCCCCTCATTAGTCGAGGACCTGTTGTAAAGGGGATCCCTTGTCTTTCTCGTTGGGGTTATCATTCTCTCTCCCCCCCCCTCCACAGGAGATGAGCAAATGAGCCCTGAGGATCTCCCCACGCCTCTGTGCAAAGGTTGAGGGGGACGATTTGAGAGTCCTCTGTGCCAAATTTGGCCTGCTGGGACTCCCTAAAATCCAAATGGAGCAAAGATATTGGAAACCGATGCTTTAGCTCCACCAGTCTTTTTCCCCAGTAAGGTAGCCCTGTTTGTTTCCCAGTTTACAGAAGGTGGAATGACAGCATTGAAAAGAAGGACCAGGGAAGGCATGATAGCAGTCTTCCAGTCTTTGAGGGACTGCCTCAAAGAAGAGGGAGTCAAGCTATTCTCCAAAGCACCTGAGGGCAGGACAAGAAACAACGGATGGAAACTCATCAAGGAGAGAAGCAACCTGGAATTAAGGAGAAACTTCCTAACAGTGAGGACAATTCACCAGTGGAACTGCTTGCCACCAGAAGTTGTAGATACTCCCTCACTGGAGGTTTTTAAGGAGACACTAGACAGCCATTTGTCTAAAATGGAATGGGGTCTCCTGCTTGAGCAGGGGGTTGGACTAGAAGACCTCCTAGATCCCTTTGAACTCTATGGTTCTGTTAGAATTGGAAGGGGCGTTGGAGGTCTTCTAGTCTAACCCCCTCTGCTCAAGCAATATACACTATGATATTCCAAACAAATGACTCTCCTTCTTGAAAACCTTCAGTGATGGCGAACCAACAACTGATTAGGTAGGCAGGCAGGCAGATAGATACAGATATAGATTAACATAGTTGGAAGGGACTGTGTAGGTCATCTAGTCCAACCCTCCACCCAAGCAGACCCTACACCATTTCTGAGAGATGGCAGTCCAGTCTCTTTTTGAAAGCTTCCAGTAATGAAGCTCCCACAACTTCTGAAGGCAACTTCTGTTCCACGGATTAATTGTTCTCACTGTCAGGAAATTTATCCTGAGTTCTAAGTTGCTTCTCTCCTTGATTAGTTTCCACCCATTGCTTCTTGTCCTGCCCTCGGATGCCTTGGAGAATAGTTTGGCTCCCTCTTCTTTATGGCAACCCCTGAGATATTGGAAGACTGCTATCATGTCTCCCCTAGTCCTTCTTTCTCCTAAGCTAAACATTCCCAGTTCCTGCAACTGTTCTTCATATGTTTTAGTCTCCAGTCCCCTCATCCTCTTTGTTGCTCTTCTGTGCATTTTTCCCCGCTAGAATCTCAGCATCTTTCCTTGTACTGTTAAATCCCATTTTTCATTGCACCTTGTTATTTTGCATAATGAAATGTTGTTTCCTTTCTTTCTGATAGGTGGATATAGATATGGATGATATAGATATAGATAGGTAGGTAGATAGATATATAGAGAGATATATAGATAGAGATAGGTAGGTAGGTAGATAGATAGAGATAGAAATAGAGATAGAGAGATAAGTAGGTAGGTAGGTAAGTAGGTGGATAGATAGATAGATAGATAGATAGATAGATAGATAGATAGATAGATAGATAGATCGAGAGATCGAGAGATAGCAATAGAGATAGGTAGGTAGGTAGATATAGATATAGACAGAGAGATAGGTAGGTAGGTAGGTAGAGAGATAGAGAGATAGAGATAGAGAGATAGCAATAGAGATAGAGAGGTAGGTAGGTAGTTAGATATAGATATAGACAGAGAGATAAGTAGGTAGGTAGGTAGAGATAGATAGAGATAGAGATAGTGATAGAGGTAGTGATAGAGATAGAGATAGAGAGGTAAGTAGGTAGATAGATAGATAGATAGATAGATGATAGATAGATAGATAGATAGATAGATAGATAGATAGATAGGGAGAGAGATAGCAATAGAGATAGAGAGGTAGGTAGGTAGATATAGATATAGACAGAGAGATGGGTAGGTAGGTAGGTAGAGATAGAGATAGAGATAGAGATAGATAGTGATAGAGGTAGTGATAGAGATAGAGAGGTAAGTAGGTAGGTAGGTAGATAGAGATAGACAGAGAGATAGATAGATAGAAAGAGATAGATATAGATGGTTATAGATATAAACCAACAACATAAACGAAACTTTAGAAGGGATCAGACACCCTTCTAAGGGGTCAGACTAGATGGTCTCTAAGATCCCTTCCCACTCTATCATTTTTTTTCTGTATTGTTCTTCACTAAGGCCGAGCAGCTGGGCGGGGATGACCCTCTGCTTATAACTTTGCCAATGCAAGTTGGGCCTTTTGGTGGGTCTGCTTTAGGGTCTTTCATGGGCAGAGAGGAGGCAGTTGCCACTTTGAAACTTATCCAAACACCCTCCCGAAAACAGCTGTTCCTTCTGTCCAACTGCACAGTTGCTGCGCCAGCCTGCCCGGGATCCAACAGGCACAGAGGGTGAGGGGGTATGTGTGTCACCTGCCCTGCTTGGCATTTGGCCACCAGGAGAGACAAAGGAAGGTAATAAGATGGCTGGCCTACATCTTTGCCCAGAAAGTGGCAGAGGTTTTCCGTGGCCCAGTTGGAGCTGATCTGGGGACCTTCTGCAGGACCAGAGATTTCATGGGCCCAACGGAGGGAGAGGATCGAGGTCACGTGAAGTCTTAGCATTGCTTTGGAATGCCTTGGTAAGGCCACACTTGGAATATTGCATCCAGTTTTGGTCACCATGACTTAAAAAAGATGTAGGAAGAATGGAATGGAATAGAATAGAGAATAAAGAAGGAATGGAATAGAATAGAATAGAGAATAAAGAAAGAATAGAATAGGGAATAAAGAAGGAATGGAATTGAACGGAATAGAACAGAATAGGGAATAAAGAAGGAATGGAATGGAATAGAATAGGGAATAAAGAAAGAATGGAATGGAATAGAATAGAATAGGGAATAAAGAAGGAATGGAATGGAATAGAATAGAATAGGGAATAAAGAAAGAATGGAATGGAATAGAATAGAATAGGGAATAAAGAAGGAATGGAATGGAATAGAATAGAATAGGGAATAAAGAAAGAATGGAATGGAATAGAATTGTGAATAAAGAAGAAATAGAATAGGGAATAAAGAAGGAATGGAATGGAATAGAATAGAATAGAACAGAATAGGGAATAAAGAAAGAATGGAATGGAATAGAATAGAATTGGGAATAAAGAAGGAATGGAATGGAATAGAATAGAATAGGGAATAAAGAAGGAATGGAATGGAATTTGAATAGAATAGAGTAGAACAGAAAGGGAATAAAGAAAGAATAGAATGATATAGAATAGAATAGAGAGTAAAGAAGGAATGGAATGGAATAGAATAGAACAGAACAGGGAATAAAGAAAGAATGGAACGGAATGGAATAGAATAGGGAATAAAGAAGGAATAGAATGCAATGGAAGAATAGAATAAAATAGAATAGGGAATAAAGAAAGAATGGAATGGAATAGAATAGAACAGAATAGGGAATAAAGAAAGAATGGAATGGAATAGAATAGGGAATAAAGAAGTGATAGTCATAGGTTACTAATACGCAATCAAATTATACTAGGAAACAAAACAATATAAATTTTAAAGATACAAGCAACATGGTTATAGTCATAAGTGGAAAGAGATAGGTACTAGGAAAGAAGAGAAGAAGAATAGGAATATAGTCTTAGTAGTTAATTTGACAGTTGTGGGGATTGGTTGTTTAGCAGAGTGATGGCATTCGGGGAAAACATGTCCTGGTGTCTAGTTACTCTGGTGTGCATTGCCCTATAGCGTCATTTTGAGTGTAGAATTTGAAGCAATTTATGTCCAGGATGTGAGAGGGTCAAGTGACTTGGAAAAGCAATCTGCACATGTGCAGAGGTCCACTATATTTCGGGCCCAATCCCTTGATTGATAAACTGATTGAGAAATGGAGAAATTGATTGAGGAATTGAGAAATTCAGATTTCACGCTGCTGAAAATTATGCCAGAATAACAAGAGTGGCTAATAGAAAACAAATAAAGGATGACTGCATATTGCATCATGTACTCTGCACATGTGCAGAGGGGACCCTCTCTTTGGAAAGAACATATCCTAGACCAATTATACAACTCTAGACCCTTAACTAAAAAGGAGAATTTCATTCTGCTGTTTTTTTTAAAAAAAGCCTTTTATTTAACTTTGTTTCCCTCTTTAAAAATTCTTGCTGCCTAACAGCTGATATAATTATTAGGAAGTTTGCTTGGTGCGAGTTGTCTTCGAAGCTGCTATATTTAGTTGGACGTTTAATTTGTGGGTGCAGAAAACACCCAGAGGTTACATGCTGGGAGGTTTTTCTCTTAAGGGATGTTATATAAATGGTGTAAAAACATTACATAACATAAATACACAATTCCTGTCTTTTTCCTCCAGGTGCTTCATAAAGCTTTATAAAGCTTTAGTAAAGACCACACGTAGAATACTGCCTCCAGTGTTGGTCACCCTGTTATAATAAAAGATGTCGAAACTCTGGAAGGAGTTTCAGAGAAGAGCAAGAAAGATGATTAGGGGCCTGGGGGCGAAAACATACGAAGAATGGCTGCATGATTTGGGTGCGTCTAGTTTAATGAAAAGAAGGACAATGAATCAAAATAGAGCATGAAGGGACCTTGGAGAGATCTTCTAGTCCAACCTCCTGTTCAAGCAGGAAACCGTATACCAGACATGGCTAACCTTTTTTTCGTTGGGTGCCAAAAATGCGAGGGCATGCGCACAAATGCCTGCGTGCATGTCAGCACCCATAATGTAAGCACGCCCCAACATATGCATGCGCGCACAACTCTCCCTGTTCCTCCCCCGCAGTCCATACTATTCGCCTCCAGGCTGAGCTTGGTATTTCCTCCGGGGTGGGGTGGGGTGGGGAGGACGTTTTCGCCCTCCCCAGGCTCTGGAGCAGTGGTGGGTTTTACATTTTTTTAGAACCTGTTCTGTAGGTGTGGCCTGCTTTGTGGGAGTGGCTTGCTGGCCATGTGACCGGGTGGGAGTAGCCAACTTGTAAAATGTGGTGAAACTCACTTAACAACGCTCTTGCTTAGCAACCAAAATATTGGCTCAGAAACTCTGGCATTGAAGCACGCAAGTCTTAAAGCTGTCAAGTTACAAGACCCTCGCACCCCTAACCCTTTAGGGAAAAAACCCCCAGGGGTGTTCAAACTTAACAGCGTTAAGACTTGTGGACTTCAACTCCCAGAATTCCTCCTCCAGTCATGTTGGCTCAGAAACTCTGGCATTTGAAGCACGCAAGTCTTAAAGCTGTCAAGTTACAAGACCCTTGCACCCCTAACCCTTTAGAAAAAAAACCCCAGGGGTGTTCAAACTAGACAGCTTTAAGACTTGTGGACTTCAACTCCCAGAATTCCTCCTCCATTCATGTTGGCTCAGGAACTCTGGCATTTGAAGCACGCAAGTCTTAAAGCTGAAAAGTTACAAGACCCTTGCACCCCTAACCCTTTAGAAAAAAAATCCAGGGGTGTTCAAAGTTGACAGCTTTAAGACTTGTGGACTTCAACTCCCAGAATTCCTCCTCTCGCTCTTCATCTTGATGATGTGCGGACGGGCGGGGGGAGGGAGCTGGAACCGGTTCTAAACGGCACTGTAGATTTGTGGAACCTCTTCTATAGAAGAGGTTAGAACTAGCAGGAACCCACCCCTGCTCCGGAGGCTTTCCTGAAGCCTGGGGAGGGAGAAAATGCCACCCCCATGCCCCTCGGAGACCCTCCAGAAGCCAGAAACAAATCATTTCTGAACTTCCAGTAGGCTCCTTGGACCTAAGGCAGGACATAAAGTGAATCAGAATATAAAAGTAAGAAAGAAGGACAAAAGACTTGCTTTTGAGACATGTACAAGAACAGGAAATGTTAAAAGCCAAAACCGCAAGTTCAGCTACGGTTCACACATATGAGTCAAGAGTACAGCTAGCCACAGAAAGTTGCTGGAAAACGTAGGCAAGATATTTAGTAACAGGAACTATGACCAGTGATGTGCAGTCAGTGGGGGCAGGGGAGGCACAGCCTCACCACTGTCATCATGAAAAGAAAAGGAAATGTAAAAGGAAAAAGGCGAGAGCTGAGTTCAGGCTGAGCTAGTTGCTGCCTCACCGTGGATGACTCTGCTTAACTGTTTAAAAAAGCCTCTCAAAAAGCGCCCTCTACTACGAGGCAGGAGAACTGCATGCCTCCTCTAGTCTGACTTTAGGCGTTTTATGATCACTGGAGCAGAGTCAAGCAAGGGTTAAAAGCCTGAAAATTCCTGACGTAGGTGAGGCACGCAGTTCTCCTGCCTCATAGTAGAGGGTGCTCGTTTGGGCAGGGCTTCTTCAGAGGACCCGAGGCCAGAGCAAAGTTGAAATCCTCTGTGAAACTGCTGGAAAAGGTACGTGTGGGTCGGAGGGAGGGGGAGGAATTCAAACGTCATCCTCCTGGTGCGGGGCTTTGGGCAAAGGCTGGAGGGAAGGACTCTGGCTCGCTTGTGCTCTCCCTGGGGTGTAGTTTGATTGCAGGCAGAGCCATGTTGCCTTTTCAAACCTGTAATCAGTGAAGCTGGGCTGGATCCTTCCTGGGCTGGGGGAAAGTGTGTGTGCTCCAGTATGGCTCTTTGACTGGCTTCCTGCCTCCTCCTGTGGTCTCCTCGCTGGTGCTCTTCCCTCCAATCCAACTTTGTGTGTGTGTGTGTGTGTGTGTGTGTGTGTGTGTGTGTTTGTTTGAGAGAGAGAGAGAGAGGGAGAGAGAGAAGGGGGTAGGAGAGATAGTCCAATCCAACTTCTGTGTATGTGTGTGAGAGAGAGTGGGGAGGGAGGGAGAGAGGGAGGAAGGAGGGGAAGGGAGAAGAAAAAGAAAAAGAAAGAAGGAATCTTCTTTCGCAAAGGAGAAAAACAAATGCTGTCGCTTTAAATCGGAACTGAGCATGCCTGGCTGTGGAATTCTGGGAGTTGAAGTCCCACAAGTCTAAAAAAAATTGAAACCCACCACTGGGTCAGTGCCTCGCCAGCCATAAACCTCACCGCACGTCACTGATGAACCCATGAAAGCTGTTCTGCTGCTTTTGAAAGATATATAAGAACTGTCCTTTCTATATGTTGGTGTTCAGATGTTCAAATGGCTGCCTTGCCTATCTTGCTCTGAACCTTGACACCAATGAAGCCACTTCTTTTGATTCCGAAATTTGAGTCCCTTAATTTTCTGCAACGGGTCCTTTTTTCGCCCTCCCCAGGCGCCGGAAGGCTGAAAATCAGCTGACTGGCGCGTTGGAGCTGACGGCTTGCATGCCAGCAGATATGGCTCTGGGTGCCAGCCATAGGTTCACCCTCACAGCCCTATACCATTTCAAGCAAGTGATTGTCCAGTCTCTTCTTAAAAGCCTCCAAAGATGAAGCCCCCACAACTTCTCTGGAGGCAAGCTGTTCCACTGGTTAACTATCCTCCCTGTTAGGAAGTTTCTCCTTAATTCCAGGTTGCTTCTCTCCTTGATGAGTTTCCATCCATTGCTTCTTGTCCTGCCTTCTGGTCCTTTGGAAAATAATATGACCCCTTCTTCTTTAGGGCAGCGCCCCCAAATGCAGGAATGCTGCAATCATGTCCCCCCTGGTCCTTCTTTTCTTTAGACCAGGGGTGTCCAAACTTGGAGAATATAGAGAAGAGAAGAGAGAATATACAAAAGAAGAAAATATAGAGAATGGAAGAAAAGAGACAATATACAAGAGAAGAGAATATAGAGAAGAGAAGAGTGGGGAATAGAATATCCGAGGATATATAGAATAGAATATATAGAAGAGGGGAGAATAGAATATACAAGAGAAGAGAATATAGAATAGAATTAGAATACAATATAGGGAAGTGAAGAGAAGAGAGAAAAGAATATACAAGAGAAGAGAATATAGAAAATAGAAGAGAATATATTCAAGAGAAGAGAAGAATATATCAGAGAAGAGAATATACCCTAGAATAGAATGGAAGGGAAGAGCAAATCCTCCTCTCCTCTCCCTTCCCGGGGCTCCCCATCTTCTCCCCCCCATCCGCCCCCTCCCTCTCCTCTTTCCGACCCCCCAATTTGCGGCGCTGCTGGCTGGCTGGATCTAGGTCAGCTTTCAAGTCTCGGGCCGCCCGGCACGCCTTTGAACATCGCCGCGTCTCTTGGCGGGGAGGCGGGAGGCTCCGCCGCTCCCCGCCCTCCTCCTCCTCCCCCCCCCTGCTGCCCGGCGGGCTCCGTGGAGCTGGCTGCACCCCAATTAGCCGGCCTGGCAAGGAGCCCCGAGGAAGGGCTTTGAGGCCGGGCTAATTGGGGTGGAGGAGGAGGAGGAGGAGGAGGAGGAGGAGGAGGGGGCTGCTTTAAGCCTCCCCCTCTCCTTCAGCTGGAGGAGGAGGAAGGGGGTTGCCGGGCAACTGGCTTCTCTCCCCCCCCCCACTAGCACCCCGAATCTCCAAGGGCTGCGCTGGTGATTCAGGATAAGGAACCCCTTCGGTTTTTTCCCCCAGGAGGGATCATCGCATCTGATGACACCCCCAAATACTGAGGATGCAATTTGGTGTTGATTAGATCTAGGGGGGAAAGGAAGGGCGAGATATTGTCCACGATGGGGGAGACTCCATCCCCGTTCTCTGCCTGGCCCAGGGTCCCCAGGCTGCCTGGGTCCCCATCACCCTCTGCTGCCCCCTTCATCTTCTGTGCCCTGCCTCCAAGCCCCATCATCCTCTGCCCCTTGCCACCAATCCCCAAGATCCTTGGCTCTCTCCCCCAACGTCCATTCATCGCCGGCCCCTTGTCCCCCAACCCCCATCATCCTCTGCCCCATAGCTCCATCATCCTCTGCTGTCCCTTCATTCTCTGTTCCCTGTCTCCAAGCCCCATCATCCTCTGCCCCTTGCCATCAATCCCCAAGATCCTTTGCCCTCTCCCCCAACCCCCATCATCCTCTCCCCTCTGCCCCCTAGGCCCATCATCCTCTGCCCCTTGCCACCAATCCCCAAGATCCTTGGCTCTCTCCCCCAACGTCCATTCATCACCGGCCCCTTGTCCCCCAACCCCCATCATCCTCTGCCCCATAGCTCCATCATCCTCTGCTGTCCCTTCATTCTCTGTTCCCTGTCTCCAAGCCCCATCATCCTCTGACCCTTGCCATCAATCCCCAAGATCCTTTGCCCTCTCCCCCAACCCTCATCATCCTCTCCCCTCTGCCCCCTAGGCCCATCATCCTCTCCCCTCATCCCCAACCCCCATCATCCTCTCCCCTCTGCCCCCTAGGCCCATCATCCTCTGCCCCTTGCCACCAATCCCCAAGATCCTTGGCTCTCTCCCCCAATGTCCATTCATCATCGGCCCCTTGTCCCTCAACCCTCATCATCCTCTGCCCCATAGCTCCATCATCCTCTGCTGTCCCTTCATTCTCTGTTCCCTGTCTCCAAGCCCCATCATCCTCTCCCCTCTGCCCCCTAGGCCCATCATCCTCTGCCCCTTGCCACCAATCCCCAAGATCCTTTGCCCTCTCCCCCAACCCCCATCACCCTCTCCCCTCTGCCCCTAACCCCCATCATCCTCTCCTCTCTGCCCCCTAGGCTCTTCATCCTCTGCTGCCACCTTCATTCTCTGTGCCCTGCCTCCAAACCCCATCATCCCGTCCCCTGCCCCTCATCCCTTTCATCCTCTGCCCCATCATCCTCTGCCCGTGGTCCCCAACAAAGAGGGGATAAACGGTAAGAACAAAGATAATTAAGGGCCTGGGGGGCTTAAACATATGAAGAACGGTTGCAGGAATTGGGGTTGGCTTGTCTAGAGAGAAGGTGGACCAGGGAGGACATGATAGCAGTCTTCCAGGATTTGAGGGGCTGCCCCAAAGAAGAGGGGGGCAATCTATTCTCCAAAGCACCTGAAAAAGCAACGGATGGAAACTAATCAGGAGAGAAGCAACCTAGAATTAAGGAGAAATGTCCTAACAGGGAGAGAAATTAACCAGTGGAACAGCTTGCCACCAGAAGTTGTAGGTGTTCCAAATCACTGGAGGTTTTTAAGAAGAGATTGGACAGCCCTTTGTCTCTAATCGTATAGGGTCTTCTGCTTGAGCAGGGGGTGGACTAGAAGACCTCCGAGGTCCCTTCCCACTCTGTTATTCTGTGTTCTGCAAATCCAGCAGTTGTGAAACGAACCCAGGATACCCAATGTTGGCGGCATTTGCCAGAAACTCAAAGTAAATGCAAAAAAAAGTGTCATAAAGTCACAGGCATGTGACAATGCAAACATCCATCAATGTGGGCCATTTGCTGAACCTCCAAAATGCGATCAGGTGACCATGTTGGGTTGGGGGTGCTGGAACTTCATAACTGGGGTTTTTTTTATATAAAGTTTTTTTTTATTTTTAAACAAACAAAAACAAACATACATATAACATAAAAATATCATCAATTACATATGTATTTAGCATGTCATTTGGTAACAAACATTTGAGCATCACCGCTTTCAATCGGTAGTTATCAGCCCAATATACGTTAGTACATTGATTATCATTGTAAATCATATATTCAGTTTACTCTTATAATTCCTTCCTTTTAGACATGTATTCTAAGAATTAAATTCATATGAATGCTAACTATCTATTACATCATTATAAATCTATTTAATAATAACATATCTTTATAGTGTCATCTGTCTTATTCTGGCATTTCTCTCTCTATATATATATCTGTGTGTTTTCGTAGATTTTCACGGGTGTAGGTATGCTGGTTTTGTTGTATTCGGATCTTTTCCCGTGTAAGATTACACGGGAAAAGACCCGAATACAACAAAACCAGCATATATAGATAGATATGTGTTGTATTTGTGCTGATAAATAAATAAAGGGAGACTAGTATGGATCCATTTCAAGCTATTTAGCTCTCATCAGCTAGCCATACCCTCACTGGGATTCGAACCAGGGCTCTATTGCATATTAGGCCGATGTAATTGCCACTAAGCCACAGGCTCTCCTCCTTTATCAGCTAAGCCAGGGAAATAGGTATGTATTTGTGTTACAACCCCTGGTATGCCCAAATATGGGAGGGAGCTCACTCCTCCCTCTTTCTGTCCTTCGGCTCATCACAGAAAACCATCCAGGCAGAAACCCATATTTTTATTTTTAATGTTGCCTTTTTATATTTGTGTCGTATTTGTGCTGATAAATAAATAAAGGGAGACTAGTATGGATCCATTTCACGCTATTTAGCTCTCATCAGCTAGCCATACCCTTATTGGGATTCGAACCAGGGCTGTATTGCATATTAGGCTGATAAAAAGGCAACATTAAAAATAAAAATATGGGTTTCTGTCTGGATGGTTTTCTGTGATGAGCCTAATGACAGAAAGAGGGAGTAGTGAGCTCCCTCCCATATTTGGGCATACCAGGGGTTGTAACACACACACACACACACACACACACACACACATATATATTCAGAGGTTGTAACACAAATATATATATAGAAATATATGTACACACACATATACATATACATACATACATACATACATACATACATACATACATATAAAAGGTTCACCAACATTTTATATTTGTGTACCATTACTTTCAATGGTATGTAAAATCATAGAATATCTATCAAATGTATATAAATACATCTTTATCATTGTGTCTCATATATTCAACTACAATTATTACTTCTTCATTTTAAACAAAATATTCTAAATATTCAATTCATATATATACCAATATTCCATTACATTGTTATAAATCTATATAATCTATATAATAGTAATATGTCTTTATGGTATCTCCTATCACATTCTATTATTACAATTCAAGATTATGGTAATTGTTTCCATTGAGAAAACAAGTCCCAAATCTTATAAAATTGTTCATCTTCTTGTTCTCTGATTTCAAATGTCAGTTTACTCATTTCAGCACATTCCATTGTTTTTCGAATAACTTCCTCCTGCGTTGGTATTTTCTCATTTTTCCATTTTTTTTGCAAATACGATTCTGGCTGCCGTTAAAGTATTTACGATCAAACATTTCAAGTCTTTATTGTATGTATCTGGTATAATACCCAATAAAAGAGTCTCTGGTTTAAAGTCTATGCGTTTCTGTGTCATTTTTTCCAACCACATGTGGATTTTATTCCAATACCTTTTAGCTTCTGTGCAAGACCACCACATGTGGTAGTATGATCCCTGTGTCTGATGACATTTCCAACACTTTTCTGATTTATTCTTGGACATTCTTGCTATTCTCGTTCGGGGTAAGTCTCCCTGTAAAACATACACATTTTCCTTATAAGCTGTTGACATTGTCATTTTGTAATTTTGAGACCACAATTAAAACTGGGTTTTAAATAACTCTGGGAAGGTCCATCATAACATCCGGTCACAATTTGAGGGATTTCTGTATTTATATTTGCATTATGCTTGTCGTTCGGTTTTAATTGATTTTATGACAGCTCGCCCTCCAGAGACATTCATTTGAGTTGGGCGGCAGTACTAATTGAATAATTTTAAAGGAAACCAAATGAATAAAGAAGAATTATTTGTAGGAAAGTAATAGGAAGATTTGCAATCTCGTCTCCCTTTTGTCTTATTGCAGAAATCTAAGCAAATACATCAGATCCTGCTCAAAATCTTAAATTCATTCAACCAACGTGTACGTATCTGCTATTGTTCTTGAGTTCTTTGCATTCACTTCCATAGTCCTCGACTTACGGCCAGAATTAGGGTCAGATTTCCCTTGCTAAGCCCATCGGTTGTTAAGTGAACCTATTGTTCGCTGTTGGGTTGGGTTTTTTTTGAAGTACACGATGTATTTTTGACCTAAACCGCCATAAATGTGATTGCCCAACTCCCAAAATACGGCCATATGACTGCTCAGTGGGTGGGATGGGGTGGGGGTGGGGGGCGTCGGAACTTCAGAACTGGGTCAATTGTATCTTTTTGGGGGAGGGGTGCGTGTCAGCTACCACTTTATGCTTGCTTGTGCTTCACTGTGGCGACAGGCTGCCATGAATGGTGGGGAGGGAGGATGAGTAGGGGAACTGCTTGGGGAAGCGAAAGTAAAGCTGTATCTTCTTGAGATGCTGCCTCAATGTCACCCAGCTGGAAGAAGGAGGGAGCTGCATACCAAACTGTGGTTGGATTGGCCGTTAGGAAAGCATCTTGCCTGAACCTGATTGGCTACACACAGTGGGCAATGAGAAACAGTTAAGGAGGGGGAGGGGAGTAGAATTTAGGGATTTGGGCACGTGATTTTCAGTTCCAGCTTTGCGCTACTGCAATACATTTCATCTCTAATAAACTACAGGTAGTCCTTGACTTATAACAGTTTGCTTAGTGACTGTTCGAAGTCAGAACAACCCTGAAAAAGTACAATTTATGACCGCAATGGAGCCCCAATTTTTTGTCGCTGGGTGAGCCATTGGCTAAATGAATTTTGCTCCATTTTACTCTCTTTCTTGCCCCAGTTGTTAATCACTGCAGTTTTTAAATTAATAACACGGTCGTTAAGTGGATCTGGCTTTCCCACTGACTTTGCTTGCCAGAAGGTCACAAAAGGGGATCGCCTGACCCTGGGGCGACACTGCGACCGTCATAAATACGAGTCAGTTGCCAGGCACCTGAATTTTGATCACGTGATCACGCAAATGCTTGCAACAGTTGCAAGTGGTCGCAAGTCACTTTTTTTCAGCACAGTTGCAACTTCGAACGATTGCTAAATAAACGGTCATAAGTCGAGGACAGGGGTGGCTTACTTTCCCTACCGGTTCACAAATGCTTTTTGATTACGCACGCCGCTTGCACGCATGCGCGCGGCTAGGAAACATGCCTAAATAGGACGGCATAGAGGCAGGTGTGTGGCTGGGCCCAGCCGTTTTTTCTACTACCAGCTCGGTCAAACCTGTCCGAAGCGGCTGAATCTCACCTCTGGTCGAGAACTACATTTAGAACAGAGATGCATTCCAAACATTGAATTCTCTTTTATGCAGAGTTTTTACACTGTAAAATTTAACTATTCTTCGGGCAAATATTTTATCCTTTCCCCCCGGAGATCAAATCTGCAATTCCTTAATGACAGAGGGAAGGGAGCCTTCCTTATTATACCCTCCTGTAACATAAACTGTCAATGCTGGCTAGTCAAAATACGAAGTAAATATCCTTAAATAAACAGGCCGGCCCTGCTGTTCGTATTTATTTTATGCGTTCAACAGAACAGGAAACGCAAACATATTATTCCACCGGCTTAATTTGTTTACTAACAAGCTCGCAGGCTGCAGAGGCCCGTTTTTAACAACGCGAGGGAGGCGCAGCGGGAACCGTTGTTCCGTTCCGCCTCTTCCCGATCGTGGTTTATTCCAGGTTTCCATTTATTTATTTTCTACAGGAGCTCTTCTCAGGAGCAAGCAAAACCTCCCCTCAAAAGAGAGTGGAAAATCGATGGGAAATAACACATAATCACTTGACAAGAGGGAAGGGTTGGGCGGTGGGATTAATTTTTTAAAATCCTTCCTGGTACGGTTGGCTAAAACTGAGATTGATGTGCATTTGGGCCAGACATGTGAATCGGTGCTTGTCTCCAAGGTTAATTCTGCATTTTCATAAGATAAGATTTCAGAATTCCCCAGCCAGCTTCTGGGAGTTGAAGTCCATCCATCTTAAATCATGCCAGCTGGGGAATTCTGGGAATTGAAGTCCACCTATCTTCAATCATGCCAGCTGGGGAATTCTGGAAGTTGAAGTCCACCCACCTTCAATCATGCCAGCTGGGGAATTCTGGGAATTGCACCCATTTTAAAGCATGGTGGCTGGGGAATTCTGGGAGTTGAAGTCCATCCATCTTAAATCATGCCAGCTGGGGAACTCTGGAAGTTGACGTCCACCCATCTTCAATCATGCCAGCTGGGGAATTCTGGGAGTTGAAGTCCACCCACTTTCAATCATGCCAGCTGGGGAATTCTGGGAATTGCACCCATTTTAAAGCATGGTGGCTGGGGAATTCTGGGAGTTGAAGTCCATCCATCTTAAATCATGCCTGCTGGGGAATTCTGGGAGTTGAAGTACACCCATCTTAAATCATGCCAGCTGGGGAATTCTGGAAGTTGAAGTCCACCCATCTTAAAGCATACCGGCTGGGGAATTCTGGAAGTTGAAGTCCACCCATCTTAAAGCATACCGGCTGGGGAATTCTGGAAGTTGAAGTCCACCCATCTTAAATCATGCCAGCTGGGGACTTCTGGGAATTGAAGTCCACCCATCTTCAAGTTCCTGAGGCTGAAACACCAAGCTAGAAAATCCAATGGAGGGCTGGCTAGAAACAAGCAATCCCTCCACCTGTCAGGCATTTTATTTCTTTTGAAATACAAATCTTGGTTTCTCAATTGTTCCACAAGGTCTGTTAGATGATGGCGGGCAACTCCTGTTCTTTATCTTGGCCTGGGTTCAAGAATTTGAGCTTGGGAAGAAGGAATACGAGGCCAGCCTGCCCCAGCTTTTGACCGAAACAAATCGGAAAAACAGCCGCCGGACCCCGGACAGGCGAGGGATTTGGTGGGCATGTCTCCAACATTGTCACCACCTTCATCAAGTCGAAAATGTTTCTTTATCTGAGCTGCTTTCCGGCTAAGAATGGGTTTGCTTTCCAAAATGTGCATCCAAATTTTAAATGATCAGACAACGGTTTAAAACAGCGGTCACCAACTGGTGGTCCGTGAGAAAATTTTGAAGAACCACAGAAAAATTATTTGCACTTTTTATATTGCACTAAATCAGGGGGTCCTCAAACTACGGCCCCCGGGATGGATACATGCAATGAAAGCTTGTGTTGCTGCAGAGAGTCTCCCCCTTCGGGGTCTTTTTGTGCAGGTCAGAAGGGGGCAGAAATTCTGACTTGGGGTCTGCTTCAGCCTCCTGGTGGGGGGCTTTGGGCAAAGGCTGGAGGGAAGAGCCACTGGTGGGGAAGAGACGGAGGGCTTCATTCCAGTGGGACTGCATCATGGCCTGGAACTGACTGACCATCTCAGCCTGCTGAGCCTCCAGGCATCGGTACCTGGCCTTGCACTCCCGCAAGTCTTCCCTCTGCTTGGAAAGCCCATGCTCCTAGTCCTCAGTGAGGTGCTTCTGCTGAGCTTCCTTCTCGGTCAGGTCCAATTTGAGCTGAGTTGTTTTGCCAACTCTTTCTCCTGGTGGCTGCTTAGCTCCAGCAACTGCTTCCTGTTGGGGCCCGAAGGAGCCCGGGCGGACAGGTGATGAGTGGTTGGGGAGGGGCGAGTAGAGCTGGCGAGGCGCCCCTTGACGTGAGTGACATCGAGTTGGCCATGCCCATCCAGTCACATGGCAACCTAGCCACGCCCACCCAGCCGGTCCTTAGGCAAATCATATTAGTTGTCCGCGGGATTTAAAATTATGAATTTAGTGGTCCCTGAAGTCCGAAAGGTTGGGGACCCCTTGTTTAAAACAAAGCTTTTAAAAAGCTTAAATGAAAGAGGGATAATGATAACAACGTATATATAGGTATGGGTACAACATAAGGAAATTGGATGTAAATTGTAAAGATTGATTTGGAAAGGAGGATTAGAAAACTTTGTTATTAAATATTATGGATGTTTAGCTAGAATAGGACATAAGGATTCAGTGTTATTGGAGGATACAATACAATACAATACAATACAATACAATACAATAGCAGAGTTGGAAGGGACCTTGGAGGTCTTCTAGTCCAACCCCCTGCCTAGGCAGGAAACCCTATACCGTTCCAGACAAATGGCCATCCAACATCTTCTTAAAGACTTCCAGTGTTGGGGCATTCACAACTTCTGGAGGCAACTTCTGTTCCACTGATTAATTTTTCTAACTGTCAGGAAATTTCTCCTCAGTTCTAAGTTGCTTCTCTCCTTGATTAGTTTCCACCCATTGCTTCTTGTTCTACCCTCAGCTGCCTTGGAGAATAGTTTGACTCCCTTTAGAAATAGTAAATGAAATGCCAGTATGTGGTTATGTATTAAACCTTGGTATATTTTATGGTGAAGAACGTTTAAACAATTATAGTCAAATGAAAATGGAGGTATGATGACGGTAACATGCATAAATATCTGAGTTAAAATACTTGAGTTAATACGAATTTTGTGATGACAGTGGAAGAGACGCACGAAAGCCTCTTTGTAACCAGCTGATACACCTTCTACAGTATGTAAAGAAGGATGTGTTGTGTTTGTTTTAAAAATTTAAAATAAAAAAAAACTTTTAATTTTGTAAAAAAGCTTAAATAGAGCAATCACCATTCAGCCAAACATGACAGGAATTCCCCTGAGAGTTTTGGTTTCACAGGAAAATACGGAGAAAAAAAATTAGAGGTAGTCCTCAACTTACGACTGCAGTCCTCAACTTAGGACTGGCCATTATGGTGGTGGGATGTGAGAGTTGTAAAGGGGGGCTCGCTCAGATGACCGACCTGATTTTACAACCTTTTTTATGGTGATTGTTAAGCAAATGTGGCATTCATAAGCAAATGCTGCAGTCATGAAGCAGTCCTTAGGTGACTCTGGGCCAATCACCAGGAGGGGTGAGTTCTAGTTCGGTCATAGATGAAAGCTGGCTGGATGACTTTGGGTCTATCACCAGGAGACAGTGAGTTCTAGTCCCGTGTTAGATAGGAAGATTGGTTGGGCCAATCGCTAGGAAACAGCAAGTCTCGTCTCGTCTTAGTCATAAAAACCAACTGGGTTTTGAGCCAATCACCAGGAGACGGTAAGTTCTAGTTCAGTCTTAGGTATAAGAGCTGGCTGTCTGACTTTGAGACAATCACCAGAAGATGGTGAGTTCTTGTCTTAGGCAAGAAAGCCACCTGAGTGACTTTGGGCCAATCATCAGGAGACGGTGACTTCTAGTTCTGTCTTAGAGATGAAATCTGGCTGGGTGACTTTGTACTTATCACCAGAAAACAGTGAGTTCTAGTTCTGTCTTAGAGATGAAAACCAGCTGCAAAACTTCGGGCCAATCATCAGGAGACAGTGAGTTCTAGTTCTGCCTTAGAGATAAAAGCTGGCTGGGTAAGTTTGGGCCAATCACCAGGAGACGGTGACTTTTAGTTCTGTCTTAGAGATGAAAGCTGGCTGGGTGACTTTGTACTTATCACCAGAAAACAGTGAGTTCTAGTTCTGTCTTAAAGACGAAAACCAGCTGCATGACTTTGGGCCAATCACCAGGAGACAGTGAGCTCTAGTTCTGCCTTAGAGATGAAAGTTTGCTGGATGACTTTGGGCCAAACACCAGGAGACAGTGAGTTCTAGTCCCATGTTAGATAGGAAGATTGGTTGGGCCAATCGCTAGGAGACAGCAAGTCTCGTCTCGTCTTAGTCATAAAAACCAATTGGGTTTTGAGCCAATCATCAGGAGACGGTAAGTTCTAGTTCATAAGGTGACCAACCGTCCTCCTTTAGGGAGGACAGTCCTTCTTTTGTAAGTTCTGTCCTCCCTCGAAAAGTGTCCTCTTACATGTCCTCCTTTTTGATATTTGAAGGCTAATCTGTTGCGCGTTATGTGACGTATTTTATTAAACAGTTTTTAATGGTGTTTTTTTTACTTCATCGCAAGTATATTGAACAGATATTGAATCTTGTGTTGAATTTTTATCTAAAGAAATGCTAGACATTAAAATAGACGACAATTGTCTCTTTGAAGAAATTAGAAGACTGAATGTATATTTAAATTCTGAAAAATTAATACAATGGGAAAATCAACATGTTGAAATTGGTAAAAGATGGGTGGATATTTTCAGCCATTTCAAAAATGAACATATTCCATGTGAACATTTATTTATACTTGTTCAATTTACGTTGTGCTGCCCTGGAACTAATGCAGGAGTTGAGTTTTTTTCAATTGCCAATGATTTTTGGACAAGTGAGAAATCGAGATTGAATGTTGATACTCTAGCTGCAGCACTTGCCGTAAAATTCAATATGAAGGATATTTCTTGTTCAGATATTTCCAATATATTGTTAGAAGATAATACATTGACAAAAAATATTAATTCAATGGAAAAGTACTCATTTAAATAATAATTAACAGGCATGTAAGCATAATTACAATATTTTTATATTGTAAATACAATATAAAATGTTGCAAATGTTTTTATTATGCATATATCATATTTTAGTGTATTATTGTTGCAATGAATAAAATATTTCTTTTATTTACGATATATTTTTTCCAATTCATTTGTCCTCCTTTTCATTGTAAAAAAGTTGGTCACCTTATAGTTCTGGCTGACATTTGGCCAATCACCAGGAAGTGATGAGTTCTAGTCCTATCTGAGGCCAGCTGGATGATCTTGAGCCAGTCCCTCTGTCTCAGCCCTAGGAATCCAGCAAAGGCACATAAGAAGAGAAGAGAATAGCAGAGTTGGAAGGGACCTTGGAGGTCTTCTAGTCCAACCCCTTGCCCAGGCAGGAAACCCTATACCTTTTTAGACAAATGGCTATCCGACATCTTCTTAAAGACTTCCAATGTTGGGGCATTCACAACTTCTGGAGGCAAGTTGTTCCACTGATTATACAATACAATACAATAGCAGAGTTGGAAGGGACCTTGGAGGCCTTCTAGTCCAACCCCCTGCCTAGGCAGGAAACCCTATACCGTTTCAGACAAATGGCTATGGCTATCCAACATCTTCTTAAAGACTTCCAGTGTTGGGGCATTCACAACTTCTGGAGGCAACTTCTGTTCCACTGATTAATTGTTCTAACTGTCAGGAAATTTCTCCTCAGTTCTAAGTTGCTTCTCTCCTTGATTAGTTTCCACTCATTGCTTCTTCTCCTGCCCTCAGGTGCTTTGGAGGATAGTTTCTCACTCTTCTTTGTGGCAACCCCTGATATATTGGAAGACTGCTATCATCTCTCCCCTAGTCCTTTTTTTGAAATTACTTCTGAAATCATGGCAGGAGTGAAGACCAACTTGAAGGAGGACACACACACATCACACCTGTTGTTGGTTTTCACCAGGTGCCACTGATATCGAAAGGGAGCAGGAAATGGGTGCTGGCGAAATTCACCCACCTCTGCCCTTATTGGGCAGTGTTAAAACTGAGGAGAAATTTCCTGACAGTTAGAACAATTAATCAGTGGAACAGAAGTTGCCTCCAGAAGTTGTGAATGCCCCAACACTGGAAGTCTTTAAGAAGATGTTGGATAGCCATTTGTCTGAAACGGTATAGGGTTTCCTGCCTAGGCAGGGGGTTGGACTAGAAGACCTCCAAGGTCCCTTCCAACTCTACTATTGTATTGTATTGCATTGCATTGTATTGTATTGTATTGTATTGTAATAAGGAGAGCAGGATTTACACCCGGGGCAGGCTATCAAGCAAACCATTTCAGCCTTTGAGTCAAGGAGAGATGGAGAGGCCCTTCATTTGTTGAAAGGCTTCAATATGCGTGCAGACGCTTTCCTTAAACTGAAGGCTTCACTCGCCCCGTCCTTCCGCTCCTTCAACAATCAAAGCCGCCAATCAGATACGATCTTGTCAGCCCCCCCCCCCCCCGCGAATCAGAAATCCCACCTCACTTTGGCTTGTGACTGTCGCTAAAAAACACCCACTGCTCCCTTTTGTGCTGAGGGCCTGAACTTTGATTCGGCCTCCAAACCATGGCTATAGAATAGAATAGCAGAGTTGGAAGGGACCTTGGAGGTCTTCTAGTCCAACCCCCTGCTCAAGCAGAGACCCTACCCTTTCAGAAAAAAGGTTATCCAACATCTTCTTAAAAACATCCAGTATTGGAGCATTCACAATGTCTGGTGGCAAGTTGTTCCACTGCTTAATTGTTCTCACTGTCAGGAAATTTCTCCTTAGTTCTAGGTTGCTCCTCTCCTTGATTAGTTTCCACCCATTGCTTCTTGTTCTACCCTCAGGTGCTTTGGACTCCCTCTTCTCTGTTGTAGCCCCTCAAATATTGGAATATTGTTATCATGTCTCCCCTAGTCCTTCTTTTCATTAAACTAAACATATCCAATTCCAGCAAACATTCTTTATGTGTTTTAGCCTCCAGTCCTATAATCATCTTTGCAGCTCTTCTAGGGGATAAACGATAGCAGTCTTCCAATATCTCAGGGGCTTCCATAAAGAAGAGGGAGTCAAGCTATTCTTCAACACACCTGAGGGCAGGACAAGAAGCAATGGGTGGAAACTAATCAAGGAGAGAAGCAACCTAGAACTGAGGAGAAATTTCCTGACAGTTAGAACAATTAATCAATGGAACAACTTGCCTCCAGAACTTGTGAATGCTTCAACACTGGAAGTTTTTAAGAGATTGGATAACCATTTGCCTGAAGTGGTGTAGGGTTTCCTGCCTACGCAGGGGGTTGGACTAGAAGACCTCCAAGGTCCCTTCCATCCTCTGCCCGTGGTCCCCAACAAAGAGGGGATAAACAGTAACAACAAAGATAATTAGGGGCCTGGGGGCTTAAACATCTGAAGAACGGTTGCAGGAATTGGGTTTGGCTAGTCTAGAGAGAAGAAGGACTGGGGAGGGACATGATAGCAGTCTTCCAGGATTTGAGGGGCTACCCCAAAGAAGGGGGGGGCAACCTATTCTCCTGCCTAAGCAGGAGGTTGGACTAGAAGACCTCCAAGGTCCCTTCCAACTCTGTTATTCTATTCCTCTCCATTTCCCACCTGTTCCAGGAGATCCATAAGGACCAGAAACGTGCATTCTCGGTTTTAAAAGGATGCCCAGGGAAAACATCTTGGGGGTGCTATGATTTTTGTGTGGGAGCTCAGTGTGTGTGTGTGTGTGTGTGTGTGTGTGTGTGTGTGATATTTTTCTCCCCGTCTTGTTTCGATGCCACAATCATTTCCATCACTAAATTAGGGGGGAAACGCCAGATATCCATCCATTTAATCCATCAATTCAGATTTAAGTTTCGGAGGCAGTCTAATAACCACGTGGCTTATCCTCCTCAGTTCAAAGCATCGGGGAGGGGGTGGGGTGTCCTGTTATTTTTCTCATCCATGTTCTGTTTATTCCCATTTCGCAGACGCGGGCCCAGCAGGGTGGCTGGGCGAGCTGTGGAAGTTGCCAGAAGATAGTCTTTTTTATTTTATTTTAAAGGGGGTAAAAAATAATAATAACGGCAACTTTCTCTCACCCCCCCGCCAATCCAGATCGGTAACAACTGACAGCCGACAGACGAATGCCTGAGCTGCCAGCACTCCTGGTGGTGTCTTTCTTTCTTTCTTTCTTTTTTGCAAGTTTCTTCCAAACAAATGGCCAAAGCTATTTAAATCTCCTTGCCAGTTGCTTTCTTGGGATATTAGCCGCTTGTTGGAAGTGGTCGGAAGGATGCAGATCTGGGCCAGAGAAGGAGCTGGAACAGGGGGTCTCCAACCCTGGCCACTTTAAGACTTGTGGACTTCAACTCCCAGCTGGCTGAGGAATTCTGGGAGTCCACAAGTCTTAAAGTGACCAAGGTTGGAGACCCCCTGGGCTGGAAGAGTTTATGATTCCATGACCACCACCCCCAGGTCATTTCCGATCTAAGGAGTCTATGGTTCTATGACCACCAAAGAAGAAGAGGAGGAGGAGGAGGAGAAAGAGAAGATGAAGAAGAGGAGGAGGAGTTGAAGTCCACAAGTCTTAAAGTGGCCAAGGTTGGAGACCCTGAATCTATGATTCTATGACACTCCCCCCACCCCAGGTTCTTTATAAGCTAAGGAGTCTATGGTTCTATGACCTCCAAAGAAGAAGAAGGAGGAGGAGGAGAAGGAGGAGAAGGAGAGGGAGAGGGAGAGGGAAAGGGAAAGGGAGAGGAGAAGGAGGGGAGGAAGAAGGAGGGGAAGAGGAAGGAGAAGGAGAAAGAGAAGAGGAAGAAGAGGAGGAGGAGGAGTTGAAGTCCACAAGTCTTAAAGAGGCCAAAGTTGGAGACCCTGAATCTATGATTCTATGACACTCCCCCCACCCCAGGTTCTTTCCAAGCTAAGGAGTCTATGATTCTATGACCTCCAAAGAAGAAGGAGAAGGAGAGGGAAAGGGAGAGGGAGAGGGAGAGGGTGAGGAGGGGGAGGAAGAAGGAGGAGAAGGAGAAAGAGAAGAGGAAGAAGAGGAGGAGGAGTTGAAGTCCACAGTCTTAAAGTGGCCAAGGTTGGAGACCCCAAGGCTAGAAGAGTCTTCCAGCCCTCCAAATCTATGATTCTATGACCCCCCCCCCCAGGTTATTTCCAAGCTAAGGAGTCTATGGTTCTATGACCTCCAAAGAAGAAGAAGGAGAAGGAGAAAGAGAAGGAGAGGGAGAGGGAAAGGGAGAGGGAGAGGAAGAGGAGGAGGAAGAAGGAGGAGAATAGGAAGGAGAAGGAGAAAGAGAAGAGGAAGAAGAGAAGGAGGAAGAAGAGGAGGAGGAGGAAGAATGTGAATGAGAAGAGGAGGAGGAGTTGAAGTCTACAAGTCTTAAAGGGGCCAAGGTTGGAAACCCCTGGGCTGGAAGACCCTTCCAGCCCCCTGAATCTATGATTCTATGATCCTAACAGGTCCTTTCCAAGCCAAGGAGTCTATGGTTCTATGATCTCCGAAGGAGGAGGAGGAGGAGGAGGAATGATGGAGAAGAGGAAAGGAAGAGGAAGAGGAAAGGAAGAGGAAGAGGAAAGAGAAGGAAAAGGAGAAGAGGATGGAGAAGGAGAAAGAGAAGAGGAATGAGAGGAGGAGGGGGAGGAAGAAGAATGAGAAGAAGCCGAGGAGGAGGAGTTGAAGTCCACAAGTCTTAAAGGGGCCAAGGTTAGAGACCCCTGGGTTGAAAGACCCTTCCAGCCCTCCGATTCTATGACCCACACACCCAAGTCCTTTCCAAGCCAAGGAGTCTATGGTTCTAGGACCTCCAAAGAGACAGGAAAGCAGGAAGAGGAGGAAAAGGAAAGGGGAGAAAGAGGAGGAGGAGATGGAGGAAGAGCAGAAGGAAGAGGAGGAAGATGAGAGAAGGAGAAGGAATGGAGGAGGAGAAGGCAGAAGAGATGGTGAAAGAGTAGTGGACAAGAAGGAGGAAGTGGTGTAGGGGGAGGAAGAGAAGAAGAAGAATGAAAAGGAGGCGACAGAGAAAATAAGTAGCAACAACCCATCCCTTAGCAACGGTGAACAAAAACTCAACACAAGCTCGACTTACACTAGTGGCGGCCAGTGTGCACACATTGCACAAGTTATGTTTGTGTCTGCGTGTCAGCCCTCCATTCATGTGGTCCGGTTCCCTTCTCCTCTCCCCCCACCCAGCCAAGCTACAAAAATTGGGGTCTGCTGTATTTTCTCGTTGCCAAAGGATGGAGACGTAAAAGGGAACCCATATTAAAATAATAACTCAAGAAAGTGGGGGACCCCATCTGCTTCGGAACAGAAATGTTAGAAGCAAACGCTTGCCCTCCCAAAAAAGAATAATAAAAAATTACAGTCTGTCTGGAAAAACAACAACGAGTTTTTAAGAATCGTTCCCCACCCACCACCCCCTTAGCTGTCATAAGCATAGGAGGGGGGATGGAAGATGCTTGAAAATGATTTCATTTCTTGTGCCTAGGGAAAAAAGAGTGTCTCTGTGTTTCTCCTCCTCTCCTTTGGCGTTGCACTTCTGGCTGCTCGTGCAAATCCGTGCAAAGGGCAGGCTGCGTGGGATTGGGGTCACGTGACCCAGAGTGAAGAGGGAGGGGCTTAGAATGGAGACCTTGCTGACTGCCCCCTCTTCGCCTCTCCTATAAGCGAAGCATTTTGGGGGGGGGGGAGGTATGTCTCTTTGCCAGAAAATAGGACATGTCCTGATAATAAGCCCAATCGGGCTTTTCAGGACATGTGCTAAAATAAGCCCTCCCCCCAAAATAAGCCTTCCAATTACTTAAATGCTGGTCCCCGCCATTTACGCGCAAACAACGTAAAACAACGCTTTACGCACAAACAACCGAGATGAGGAGGTGAGGCCAGAGGGGGGAAAGGGAGGGGGGCATGCTCCACGGACCCCACGCGCCCTTACCGTACCTATCGGTAAGACTAATGGCGGGGCAAAAAGAGAGCCCACAACGCACCTTGCGCCCTACCCTTCTCGCGCAAAAAGCGCAGTTCCCACCCCGCCTCAATGGCAACGGCATCCTAGCTGCTTCCTTTCTCCGCCGTCTCTTTAATGAGAGGGGGGGCAGGTGGGTTGGGGGAGAAGTGAGGTCACATCCTAGCATTACCACAGACTTGTGCTTCCAGAGGGAGCATACATCTTCCCTTTTGGGGGCATATTTGGGCATACTAGGTGCTTTGACAAAACACTTAATCATTCCCCTGGCTCAGCTGATAGGGGAGGAGAGCTTGTGGCTTAGGGGTTAGTATAACTGCCGAATATGTAAAAACAGCCCAGGTTCAAATCCCAGTAAGGGTATGGCTAGCTGATGAGAGCTAAATAGCTTGAAATAGATCTATACTAGTCTCCCTTCATTTATTTATCAGCAAAAATGCAACACACACACACACACACACAAATATAACAGAGAACTATATATATATAGAGAGAGATTGGTAGATTTTCATGGGTGTAGGTAGGCTGGTCTTGTTGTATTTTCCCATGTAAGATTGAGATTTCTTGGCGACGTTTCAGCGAGGTCTCACTCGCCATCTTCAGGCTGGGTTTTGGGCTTAAAGCGTGGTTGGAGTTGCTGTCTTTCTATAAATCTTGGTGGGGGTATGTGGAGTGCTGGCTTTGTTTCTGTAAGTGGATTGATTGGCTGTGTAGTGAGTGAGACCTTGCTGAAACGTTGCCAAGATAATCTCAATCTTACATGGGAAAAGACCCAAATACAACAAGACCAGCACACACACACACACACACACACACACACACACACACATGTATGTATGTATGTATATAATATATGTATATATTGTTCTCAGCAGCCCCCAGACCCATTCACCGAGATTTTAGCCGCCATCTTTCTTTCGCTAGAGTCTTCCCACATCCCAAATTGGATTCCATTCTGTTCAATTTTGGGGAGAGTTATGCTGCTGATGGAGAGATGGATGGACAGAGACCCGACTGCCTTACTTGTAATTTCTTGCCAAATTTTGGAAGCTGTGGAAAAAATAAATAGCCAAATCTGGAAAAAAGCAGATTTTGTGGAGATACGGAGATACAAGGCGGAGGCCTTGTTCAGCTTTCCTCATTGCGAAAATTCCTAATTTTATGCACATCGTACATGCTGGTCCTCGGCTTATGATGGCAATTGAGCCCCACATTTCAGTTGCTAAGCGAGACATTTGTTAAGTGAGTTCTTCTGCCCCCTTTTACGACTTTTCCTGCCACCGCCGTTAAGTCAAGCACTGCAGTTGTGAAGTGAGTCACAGGGTTGTTAAGTGAATCTGGCTTCCCGGTTGACTTTGCTGGTCAGAAGGTCGCAAAAGGAGATGACGTGACGCCAGAAGGACACTGTGGCCGTCAAAAATGTCAGCCAGTGGCCAAGCTTCTGAATTTTGCAATGGTCGTAAGTGTGAAAAGCAGTCACAACTCACCTTTTTCAGTGCCGTGGTAACTTCGAACCAGAGGTGGGTTCCTACTGGTTCGGACCGGTTCGGCCACGCCCCCAAACTGCCTAGGGTGCTGCCATCTTGTTTTTTGCTTCTGCGCATGCGCAGAATCATTTTTTTTACTACCGCAAGCGCCTGCGTGGGCGTCCCTGAGCGAACCGGCCGTAGCAGCAGCCGGAACCTACCTCTGCTTTGAACGGTCACTAACTGAGCTGTTGTAAGTCGAGGACTAACTGTATAACCCTTGCCGCATCCCCGTGGCCCCATGATGAAAATTTGGGCACTTGGTAACCCGAGGTCATGTGACTTTCCAAGCCAAGCCAAATCAGTGAGGGAAGCCAGATTCGCTTAACGACCGTGTGGTTCAGTCAACCAAAATGATTCACTTAACAACCAAGGTAGAAAAGGTGGTAAAATTCGACATGACCCACTTAAGACCCGCCTTGAAAAACACAATAAATTCCGATTCCAATCTGGCAGAAAATATTAGAATAAAAACAACTGCAGATACCACCAACCAAAATATCTTGTTTTAATATTCCTTCTGTTTTTTTATGGTTTTGTATAAATCTTCCCATTATATTCACCCAACTACACCTCAGTTACAACCTGGATATAGCATTTAATCCCGGATTATCTGACGCGGTGGCTCAGTGGCTACGACGCTGAGCTTGTTGATCCAAAAGGTCGGCAGTTCAGTGGTTTGAATCCCTAGCGCAGCGTAATGGAATGAGCTCCTGTGACTTGTCCCAGCTTCAGCCAACCTAGCAGTTCGAAAGCACGTAAAAATGCAAGTAGAAAAATAGGAACCACCTTTGGTGAGAAGGGAACAGCGTTCCGTGCGCCTTCAGTGTTTAGTCATGCCGGCCACATGACCACAGAGACGTCTTCGGACAGAACTGGCTCTTCGGCTTTGAAACGGAGATGAGCAGCGCCTCCTAGAGTCAGGAACGACTAGCACAGATGTGCGAAGGGAACCTTTACCTTTACCAAGATTATCTGATTACTTAAACGGTTCAGCGTAATATGTGAATCCAGAAAGCAAACTTCGGATGCTTGGCAACTGACTCATATCTATGACGGTTGCAGTGTCCCGGGGGGGTCATGTGATCCCCTTTTGTGACCGTTTGATGAGCAAAGTCCACAGGGAAGCGGGATTCACTTAACAACTGCGCTACTCAATTAACAGCTGCAGTGATTCACTTAACAACTGGGGCAAGAAAGGTCGTAACGTGGAGCAAAATTCACTGCGAAATAAGAATCGTCTCGCTTAGCCATGGAAATTTAGGGCTCAATTGTGGCCGTAAGTTGAGGAATTAGCCGTGTTTTTGCAAATCACCAGAATTTAGAGATGACTTGATGGAAAGGACAGCTAAAATAAAAATTTAAAGTTTCATTTGTACAAATTCTTTCTTCCTATTCTCGGTGTTTGGATTCGGCTCTCATTCTCTGTCGATCTTTGAACTCAGCTGTCCATGGAGATGAAAATACAACCAGTCCTCGACTTACGACCGTTCATTTAGTGACCATTCAAAGTTACCGTTCAACGGCACCGGAAAAAAAGGGTAACGATGATGATGATCCTTTTTTTTCACGCTGATGACCGTTACAGCCTCCCCAGGATACGCCGTCAAAATCCACACCCTTGGCAAGGGACTCACCTTTATGACGGTGCGCAGTTGTCCCGGGAGGGTGTCACGTGATCCCCCTTTTCTTGCGCCCTTCAAATCAACCGGGAAGCCGGATTCACTTAACAACCGGCTTGCGAACTTAGCAACTGCAGTGCTTCGCTTAACGACTCCGGCAGGAAAGGTTGCGAAATGGGTCAAAAGCTGAAGGAACGAGCGTCTCGCTTGGCGACAGAAATGTGGGTAGGTGGGTAGGGGGCTCCATTGTGGTCGTAAGTCGAGGACTACTGTAAATAATAAACACAACTCCTTCTTGCTCGAGAAAGGGAGGGAGAACGGGGGCATCGCACCCAGGCGGTGATAAATGATGTTTTCGGCAGCCGCTGCGCCATGCTCTCCCCTTCGCCCTTCGCCCTGGCCTGATGTATGACGGATGCTCCGCACTTCATTTATCACCTCCAGAGGGGAGAGAAAAAGGACAGTGGCAGGAACTTACGGCATGCCGACAAGAGTCACCATAAAACAGCCCGTGGGGGAGACCGGATCGTCTCTCTCAACCGCTGCTCTCGAGCTTTTGCAATCTGTCAAGAGTCTGCACGGCCCTGCTTTGTTTTCCTTGTTCTCAGTTCCCGGAGCTTTGAAGTAAGTAAGTCTTCTAGTCCAACCCCCTGCCTAGGCAGGAAACCCTATACCGTTCCAGACAATGGCTATCCAACATCTTCTTAAAGACTTCCAGTGTTGGGGCATTCACAACTTCTGGAGGCAACTTCTGTTCCACTGATTAATTGTTCTAACTGTCAGGAAGTTTCTCCTCAGTTCTAAGTTGCTTCTCTCCTTGATTAGTTTCCACCCATTGCTTCTTGTTCTACCCTCAGGTGCCTTGGAGAATAGCTTGACTTCCTCTTCTTTGGGGCAACCCCTGAGATATTGGAAGACTTCTATCATGTCTCCCCTAGTCCTTCTTTCTCTTAAGCTAGACATACCTAGTTCCTGCAACCGTTCTTCATATGTTTTAGTCTCCAGTCCCCTAATCATCTTTGTTGCTCTTCTCTGCACTCTTTCTAGAGTCTCCGCATCTTTGGCGACCAGAACTGAATGCAAATATTCCAAGTGTGGCCTTACCAAAGCATTATAAAGCGGGATGACTTTCATCGGAGGGTGGTTTTAAGCGCTCCGAAGGCTTCTATGGGATGACCATCAAAAATGTATCTCAACTTTTGCTTACTTACAAAATAGTCCTCAACTTGTAACTCAATTAGAGTTTGGAATTCTGGTAGTAAGTCATGCTGGTTGTTAAATGGATCACTGCGGGATCCACCAAATTTTATGATATTCTTTGCAGCCGTCGTTAAAGCGGATCACCGTGGTTGTGCAGCAATCGCTGGAGTCATTGAGTGAATCCATTGTTTGCAATTGCATGTTTTTCTGCCAGAAACAGAAATAAATGCCATTTGGGGGGGGGGGGAGAGGGGGCGCATAAAAACAGGACACTCCAAATGCAGGCCAGTTGTCACACACACAACATACAATCAGGTGATTGCGAGGAGGGAGGTGTGAATCTGGGTTGTAAGGATTTTGTTTGTCCTGTTGTAACTTCAAACGATCGCTAAGCCACCGTCGTAAGTCGAGGGCTACTTGTATTTCAATGGGCATCGCCGCCCGATGTCATTGTCACAACCCAAGGCAGGTAATAACAACCTGAAAGCACAACACAACAACAAGAGGGCACTAAATAGGGAATCGGCCACCATGTTTTCCCTCGTTCCTTGAAAGTGTTCTTGAAAGTACTTACTGTACTGTTTTAAGTGTTAATTTTTTTTTTAACATATTCTTTTGACTCTTACGGGCCACCTGGGCAGTGGCGTGTGGTGAGGTTTATGGCTGGTGAGGCACTGACCCAGTGGTGGGTTTCAAATTTTTTTAGACTTGTGGGACTTCAACTCCCAGAATTCCACAGCCAGGCATGCTCAGTTCCGATTTAAAGCGACAGCATTTGTTTTTCTCCTTTGCGAAAGAAGATTCCTTCTTTCTTTTTCTTTTTCTTCTCCCTTCCCCTCCTTCCTCCCTCTCTCCCTCCCTCCCCCCTCTCTCAAACACACACACACACACACACACACACAAACACAAGTTGGATTGGACTACACACACTTTCCCCCAGCCCCGGAAGGATCCAGCCCAGCCTCACTGATTACAGGTTTGAAAAGGCAACGTCGCTCTGCCTGCAATCAAACTACACTTTGAAATTTGAAGTTTGAATTCCTCCCCCTCCCTCCGACCCACACGTACCTTTTCCAGCTGTTTCAGAGAGGATTTCAACTCTGCTCTTGCCTCGGGTCCTCTGAAGAAGCCCCGCCCAAACGAGCGCCCTCTACTATGAGGCAGGAGAACTGCATGCCTCACCTACGTCAGGAATTTTTAGGCTTTTAACCCTTGCTTAACTCTGCTCGAGTGATCATAAAACGCCTAACGTCAGACTAGATGAGGCATGCAGTTCTCCTGCCTCACAGTAGAGGGCGCTTTTTAGAGGCTTTTTTAAACATATAAGCAAAGTCATCCACGGTGAGGCAGCCACTAGCTCAGCTTTTTCCTTTTACATTTTTTTTTCTTTTCATGATGAGAGCGGTGAGGCTGTGCCTCACTTGCCTCACCTGACTGCACGTCACTGCACCTGGGTGATCCAGTATCAGAAGGCAAGCCAGGAATCCAATATCCGAAGAAACACAGACGTTTTAATTAATCAGAATCTCAAAGAATCTATTTAAGATGAATTAATTTGGGGCTTGTTTTCTTTCTTTCTCTGAAAGCAGAAGCGAGAAAGGCCATCCTGCTGCAGCATGACTGAAAAAAATATGTTTTATTTATTTATTTTATTTATTTACTTAGTTTGTCAAACATGTAAAAGGTAACAGGTATAAGTATAAACATGGACA
Source organism: Natrix helvetica (assembly GCF_964273705.1). Classification (NCBI taxonomy): domain Eukaryota; kingdom Metazoa; phylum Chordata; class Lepidosauria; order Squamata; family Natricidae; genus Natrix; species Natrix helvetica. The sequence continues at coordinate 6,658,029 of NC_138548.1, forward strand.
TGAACAAGGAAAATGAGGACAAATACATGTGGACCATAGGACAGGGACAGTAGGCACGTTGGTGCGCTTATGCATGCTCTCTTGACGGACCTCTTAGGAATGGGGGGAGGTCCACGGTAGACAGTTTAAGGTTGAAGCTGTGTGTGTGGGGTTGAGGATGTAACAACAGAGTCAGGTAGAGCATTCCAGGCATTGACCACCCTGTGGCTGAAGTCGTGTTTTCTGCAATCGAGTTTGGAGTGGTTGACCTTGAGTTTGTATCAATTGTTTGCCTGCGTGTTATTGAGGTTGAAGCTGAAATAGTCATTGACAGGGAGGATGTTATAGCAGATAATTTTGTGTACTATGCTTCGGTCAGACGGCAGGCGGCGTAGTTCTAGGTTGTCCAAGCCCAAAATTTCAAGCCTGGTGGCATAAGGGATTCTGTTGTGAGCAGAGGAGTGGAGGACTCTTCTCATGAAATACCTCTGGACTCGCTCGATTATACTCATGTCCGATATACAGTGTGGATTCCAGGCAGACGAGCTGTATTCGAGGAATGGTCTGGCAAAGGTTTTGTATGCCCTAGTTTGCAGTACAATATTACCGGAGAAGAAGCTTCACAAAATTAGGTTGACAACTCTTAAATGCCTTTTTAGCAATGCTGTTACAGAACCCTGTTCTTCCCCTGCAGTAAACTCTGCCCGTTCTCAGAGGCCCTCTTTCCCCGCTCATAGATTCAAAGCGAAAGCCATTCTTGGGTTCCCCTCTCCATGATTTCAACCCAGGCTTTTGTTTGTTCAGAGTCAGGCCTCGGATGTTCAGTCTTGAGCATCAAAGCCTGCATTGCCTCTGAGCGTGTACAGAGTGCATTCCCGTGTCGAGGAGGAAGGCGGCTTGTTCGACCCCCACCCTTGATCGGAGGATGCTGAAAGCTAGCGTCTGTTCTGACCTAGGCTTCCTGAGACAGTATAAAAAAGCACACGCTTAGTCCCAAAAACCCTCTTTTTACTTCAACGGCTGTGCATTATGTTCATTCACAGCCTGTAATGAGTCACAAATAGTTTGCAAAGAGTCCAACAGAAGTCTGCCAAAGTCTTTGGCTCAGGATGATAAGCACTCACCTTTATCTCCCTTGAAACGCTGCCAAAGGCCTAATTGCCAATTAGCTTTGCAAGGCCACACGGAGCACAGAATCAAAAAGGAGCTTCAGAATTTACACTGACCAAAACGAACAAAGTTGCTTCCTGCAAAGGCTCATGTGCCTTTGAGCCTCCTTTATGTCTCATGGGAGGGGCCAATCACCTCCAAGCCTTACTCCCAAGTCATCCCTTTTGTCTTAACTGTTCTTGCCTTCTGGCAGCTGTGCGCATGCGCGCACTGGGAACAGGCTCCCGCTGTTCCTCTGCCTTGCTGATGTCCGACGCTGGAGGCTCCGGAGGCAGCACATAACTCCCAGATGGCCCTGGCCCCCTCTCTGCCTGTGCCACAGAGCCCTCATCAGAGCCTTCCCCAGACTCCAGGACTGGCCCATGTTCAGTGGTGGGTTCCGGCGGCATCCACATGGCTGTGCACAGTGCGCATGCGCATATGTGCAGCACATGCACGTGTCTTAGCGCCTTTGCAAGCCTCCATGATGCTCCAGCTGCTCAGGGGAGCATCGCGCAGGCGCTATATGCACCTCGCGCGGAAGCACTGAAGACTTAAAAGACTGGTAAGGAGCTCGGGCGAGTGTGTGGGCCCTCCGGATCACCGTACTGGAATGGTATCCAGTGCTCCGGGCAGGCTCCGGTACGCCTGTACTGAGTCGTACTGCCTGCAACCCACCACTGCCCACGTTCCTCCCCAACTTCCTCACTCTCTGAATCTGTTGCCAGCTCCGCCAGAGGACCACAACATCGTCAGAAGCAGGGAGGGTGGATTGGGACCACCCCCGCTTGTATTTCCCCCCCCCAATAAAGTGATTTCCAGACCCGTGTTTTGCAAACAAGCCTCTCTCTATCCCCAGCGGTTGCCATGGTGACTGCAATCTCTCTCTCTCTTTCTCTCTCTCTCTCTCCTCCCCTTTTCTTTTCATTCTCGTTCTTCCCAGAGACGAGAGAAATTCTGGAACGCGGAGAGAAGCAGTCGTGGGTGGACTTTTGCAGAAGGAAACCTTGGAAGGCTGCAGTGGAGACCCAGGGCTGAAAGGATCCACCCAAATGCTCTCCATTTTCGGGGATGCTCTTGGCTGGAGCCAAATTGAGCGAAGGAAAGGAAGGACGGAAGGACCAGAAGCCAAGATGAAAAGGCTAGCTGGGAGGCTCCACCCATTTTCATCAGGTCCCACCCATTTCCACCAGGCCCCACCCCTCTCAGGCTCTATCTTCACCAATCACCATCAAATCCCACCCATTTTTATCAGGCTCCGCCCATCTCAAGCAGGCCTTGTCTTCCTATCTCTTCTTCTAAAGCAGTGTTTCTCAACCTTGGCGACTTTAAGTCCTGTGGACTTCAAGTTCCAGAATTCTCCAGCCAGCTGCGCTGGAGGAAGAGTCTGGTTGAGCTGGGCGGAGCCTGAGGAAGATGGGTGGGGACAGAACCTGGGCAGAGCCCAGAAATAGGCGGGACTTTATGGGAGTTGAAGTCCACAGCACTTAAAGTCGCCAAGGTTGAGAAACACTGTTCTAAAGCCTTGCACCTTTTCATGAGATTTTTTTGCAGTGTGTGTGTGTGTGAAACACTCCATTCCACCCTCAACTGAACAGTCCCTTGTTTTTTCTTCCCTTGGAAATACACCTCCCAAGCTCACTCCCCCCACTTTTAAAATCTACATTTATCTCCAGCCGCTCTGTATTCCAATCAGAAATAAATCTACAAAAACGGGGGATTAAAACAACCAGCCATGCACAACCGACAAATGGGATTCGTTTGTCCCTCCTTCCGCAAACATAGAGCAAAAAAAAAAAACCAAAAACCGAAGGGAATGCACTGACACCCACCTACGCACCCACACAACAACAACAACACCAAAATAGGAGACCACGGATAATGAAATGCAAACATGATTTGCAATCCGAGGTTTCACAAGAAGGAACTGCGTTGCGTTGGGGGGAAAACCCTGCGAATGATTTGATGAATGAGGAAGCAGTCAAGAAAGAGAAAGGTTGCACTTCTTGCCCATTTTTTCAGATGGGATTCAGCCGGTTCGGACCGGTTCATTTGAACCGGTAGCGGATATCACCCCGGGTCTATGCCTTCCTATTTAGGCACATTTCTGAAGGCATGTGTGCAAGCAAAGTGCATGCATGAAAGGCCGGGCGCATGCATTGAAGGGGCGCGCACACAGCAAACCAGGGGTAACAAAATGGGAAACTCACCACTTCCTCTTTTCCGATGATTTCGGTTCAATAATACAATACAATAGTAGAGTTGGAAGGGACCTTGGAGGTCTTCTAGTCCAACCCCCTGCCTAGGCAGGAAACCCTATACCGTTTCAGATAAATAGCTATCCAACATTTTCTTAAAGACTTCCATTGTTGGGGCATTCACAACTTCTGGAGGCAACTTCTGTTCCACTGTTAATTGTTCTAACCGTCAGGAAGTTTCTCCTCAGTTCTAAGTTGCTTCTCTCCCTGATTAGTTTCCACCCATTGCTTCTTGTTCTACCCTCAGGTGCCTTGAAGAATAGTTTGACTCCCTCTTCTTTGTGGCAACCCCTGAGATATTGGAACGCTGCTATCATGTCTCCCCTAGTCCTTCTTTCTCTTAACGCTTAAGCTAAACATACCCGGTTCTTCTCGGTTCCCAGAACCGGTTCTTCCCGGTTCCTCTGATTTTGCATTTTTTTTAAAAAAAAAAGTCTTCTTGCAAGGAACGTGCAGGCCCGTGTTATTCCGACCCTCGCTCGCTGCCGAATCTAGAAGAATGTTTTTATTTGGTGTATTGATTTTGGACAAATATCCCTGGGCTCCGGACCAAGAATCTTTGGCTGTCGTTACCTTTGGCTGATCTCAAAAGAGCACATTGCAAGAAAATCAACCTCTTTGTCTCCCCACCAAGGTACAAAGCAGCTTGGAAAAGATCCAGGGCTTTGGCAGGCAGCTGTTCGAAGGCCTGGAGGTGACTCGCATACACACCAGGAACCGCTTGGTGTAAGAGTTGTAGTTCCCGTCAGATCATGGGCTGGAGGCAGAGGAATCTCTGGAGAGGGTGGTGTGAAAGGCCTTTTTTCCCGGGGTCTGCAAAAGACTTTGGAAGGTTATTCCAAAAGTTTTCAAAAGGCAACTAGATTTTGTTTTTCCTTGATGACGTGTCGCCTCTCATCCTAGATAGCTTCTTCAGTTCTGACTGAATGGGGGAGGAATAGAAGGATTTATATTCCTGGCAGTAATTGGGTCGTTAGCAGTCTTCCGGAGAGCTGTTGAGACCACCTGGAGGTTTATCTGTGCCCTCGGGGTCACCGGAATAGTGCAAATGGGTGCGAAATGTTCTTGGAGCTGCTGAAAGGGGAGATCTGTACGTTGGGGAAACAAAACAGCCACTTCACAAACGCAGGGCACAACATAAGAGAACAAACGGTTGCAAGAACTAGGTATGTCTAGCTTAAGAGAAAGAAGGACTAGGGGAGACATGATGGCAGTGTTCCAATATCTCAGAGGTTGCCACAAAGAAGTGGGAGTCAAGCTATTCTCCAAGGCACCTGAGGGCAGGACAAGAAGCAATGGGTGGAAACTAATCAAGGAGAGAAGCAACTTAGAACTGAGGAGAAACTTCCTGACAGTTAGAACAATTAATCAGTGGAACAGCTTGCCTCCAGAAGTTGTGAATGCCCCAACACTGGAAGTCTTTAAGAAGATGTTGGATAGCCATTTGTCTGAAATGGTATAGGGTTTCCTGCCTAGGCAGGGGGTTGGACTAGAAGACCTCCAAGGTCCCTTCCAACTCTACTATTGTATTGTATTGTATTGTATTGTATTGTATAAACCCATCAGGACAAAATTCAGCACTCCATCTGCATTTGAAAGATCTTTGGAAGACAGTGGAGTCCACATTCTGGACAGAGAGGACTGCTGCTTTGAAAGAGGGGTCAAAGAGGCCATCTACACTGATTGAACAGCCCTCCCTCAACAGATGGGGAGGGATACGGCACCACCTATCTCCTGTTTATAACACAACCCTTTCAGAAGTGCCATAAAGGCATGAGTGTGATCCAGGTCACACTTGCTGGTTCCTTTAAAAAAAAATATCCCTCTCTATCCCGTCGATTGCCTTACGGAACTGCCTTCCCTTGCAGATTTCGACATTTCCTTTCCCGAAGGCTATCTATTAGGCTACAAAGACTTGACTTCCCACCCCAACCATCTCAGTACCGGGCCCAGGATATTAATAAAGCCTTTCGCGCCTCTCGGATACGTTCATAAGGGATCTGTTCTGCCGGCTTTGATTTGTGTCTTTTGATTGATTCTGCATTATTGATTGCCTATTACGCTTTACCTTCACCTGCTCTGTCTCCGGTTTCTGGGCTGGGATGGATAACTGTGTGAAGCAAAGCAGCTAATAAATATTATACGGCCAGCTCAGCCCATTAACTCCAGCGACCCGCTGCTCCCGACAGCTTCTGCCTTTGAATGCAATTCGTCAGTCTGCGAAGGTGCGCCTAGCATCCTTCTGGCAATGTGATGCGATCTGGTCTTTGATCCATCCTGGCTTTTCCCGGAGGCCTCCGTCCCATCACAGCAGGGAGGAAGTCCAAATCAGTCAATCAGGATAGTGCTGGAGGGGACCTCGGAGGTCTTCTAGTCCAACCCCCTGCTCGAGCAGGAGACCACGTGCCGTATTAGACAAAGGGCTGTCCCAGTCTGTTCTTAAAAACCTCCAATGATGAAGCAAGCTTCTAACTGTCCCTTTTATTCCACGTCTTCATTCTTATATTTTAATCCATATTTTATTTTACTTTAGTGCAATTGCGCAGCAAAACCTATATTTTAAATTTTCCATTGCGATGGGTTCCTTTGTAGCAAATAGCAACTCCTACAAGGATTGCTATCTGGCAAAGGACCCCATTCCCATCTCAAGCCACATTACTTATGCCTTATTTGTTACTGACCTATGCATTCCAGTGTTTTATTCCTTGTTCTTTCTTACTTTCTGACTGCAGAGATGGAAAGGCTCACGAAAGAACTACGTAAAAGAGAAAGAAGAATCTGAATATTACTCCGTATGGGATTTATTGTATAATTGGCTAGAGGAAAGGGGGGGGGGAGCAGGAAAGCAAAAAAAAAAGAATGGAAGAAAGATCAACAAATCAATAGATAACTACAAAACCAGAAAATGATTAAACGATAGAAATATGAGATAGATTGTAGCAAATAAATATTAAACAAAATGATTTAAATGCAGTAAAGACTGTTTTATATATATATATATATATATATATATATATATATATATATATATATATATATATATATATATATATATATATATATATATATATATATAATACATAGAATATTATATATAGAATGAAAAAAATGTATGAAATAATATAAATGCACAAACATATAAAGTTATAGTTATAAAATATTTATTTGTATAGATCAGGGGTGTCCAAACTTGGCAACTTTAAGACTTGTGGACTTTAACTCCCAGAATTCCCCAGCCAGCAGAGCTGGCTGGGGAATTCTAAGAGTTGAAGTCCACAAGTCTTAAAGTTGCCAAGTTTGGACACCCCTAGTATAGATAAAAGAATCACAACAGATATGTAAAAAAAATGTAATGTGTTGCAGAGATGTGAAGTTTGTACAAACAAAAGAAAGAGAAAAAAGAAGAAAACAAACCAAGTACAAACTTTGTAGAAGATGCAAACCCAAGTCAGCACATTTGAAATATTAGTCTGGTACTTTTTGCAATTATGCTAGTTTAAAACTTTGGTTCAGTGAGGCCTGCCAGCTCATTCCTAGACCTTATTACCTGCGACTTTCCAATGGATATTTTCTCCCCTCACAATCTCTTTGGTAATGTGGTGACCAAAACTGGATGCGGTATTCTAAGTGTGGCCTTACCAAGGCTTTATAAAGCGCTACTAAGACTTCCCGTGATTTTGATTCTGTGCCTCTGTTGATACAACCAAAGATTGTATTCCCGTATTTTTCGGAGTATAAGACGCACCAAAGTTTTGAAGAGGCAAATTTTAAAAAAAGAAGGTAGGTAGATAGAGAGAGAAAGAGAGAGAAATGCAGTAGGTAGGTAGGGAGAGAGAGTGAGTAGTTAGGTAGGTAAGTAGATAAAGGGAGAGAGAGAGAGAGAGAGAGAGAGAGAGAGAGAGAGAGAGAGAGAGAGAGAGAGAGAGAGAGAGAGAGAGAGAGAAATACAGTAGGTAGGTAGGGAGAGAGAGAGAGTAGGTAGGTAGGTAGATAGATAGATAGAGGGGGGGGGAGAGAGAGAAATAGAAAGATAGAGAGATAGAGAAATACAGTAGGTAGGGAGGGAGAGGGAGAGAGAGAAGGTAGGTGGTATGTAGATAGAGGGGGAGAGAGAGAGAGAGAGAGAAATACAGTAGGTAGGTAGGGAGAGAGATAGAGAGAGGGTAGGTAGGTAGGTAGGTAGGTAGAGAGGGAGAGAGAGAGAAATACAGTAGGTAGGTAGGGAGAGAGAGAGGGTAGGTAGATGTTTCCAGGTGTATTTATCTATGTGCTGGAGAAGGAAATTGCTGACAATCTGCAGCACCTAAGACTTTGTTTCTGCTGGCACAGCACTTGATCAATCCAATTCTCATCAATCAGTTAAAGAGCTTTCCAAAAGGAAAAAAAAAAGTTTTTGCACTCTGCAAACCTCCTCAAAAGGACCCGTTTTTTGCGAAAACTGGCCTATTTTTTTTAAAAAAGAGGCATGAATAGCCTGGGTGGGGGGACTTGCAGAGTGCTCCTGGGGAGTGGAGGGGCAAAAACGAGCAAAAAATGGCCTGTTTTTTGCTAAACCGGGCCCGTTTTTAATTTTAAAAAATTGCATGCATAGCCTTATGGAGACTTATAGAGTGCTGCTGGGGGCTGAGGGGGGGGGGCAAAAAGCAGCCCATTTTTTGCTCATTTCTGCCCTCTCCAGCCTCCAGGAGCTCTCTGAAAGCCTCCTAAAGGCTATGCATGGCCATTTTAGTGAAGGGAGCGGGGTTTCGGGAGGCAAAAAAATGCTGTGTTCAGTGTATAAGACGCACCCAGATTTTCAGCCTCTTTTTTGAGGGAAAAAGGTGCATCTTATACTCCGAAAAATACAGTAGGTTTTTTTCGCTGATCTCCAACTTAACTGGCTCATATTTAAGTGATTGTCCACTAGGACTCTTAAGATTTCGTCTTTGCTCCATCCTGACTTTTCCCCACCTGGAGGCCTCTGTCCCATCACAGCAGGGAGGAAGTCCAAATTCTCACCCCAGCTCTCTAGATTTGGCTCCGCTTCCTTCTGACCCACAGCGCCTTCCCTCCCCGTTTGCGCCAGCTTCAGAAAAGGGGGTCGGCCAGGTGCCCGTTTTCCCTTCCTGTCTATCTTCATGATGGATGGTCCTTCCTCTGCCAGGCGACTTCATCAAGGCAATTGAAGAGCTGCGCAAGAGATCCTGGGCGCAGCGAGATGAAGGCGCCTGGCCCAGAATCCTTTTGGCTAGAAGGAAAAGCGAAGGGGGGGGGGCAGTCCTTGGGCACCCAGGAAAAGGCGGCCGGGGAGAATGGGGGCTGGGTTTGGCACAGAGAAGCCCACTTTTCACCCCCTTGCATTGACTTGGCTTGGCCGATTACCAGCGGCGGTGAAACAATTCGGCTGTTGTGGAATTTTGCAAGCCCAGGGGATTATTTCTATGCGCGGCGCAGCCTTTGCCAACGCGAGTCTCCTGCCAGAGAGAGGGGGATTAATTGGGATGGGGAGGGGGGGAAGATGCTTTCACGTTGGGAGATTCTGAGGAAATAACAACAACTGTCACAACGTTAATAATACTGTCCTTCGCCTCAGAAAGCATCACGGAATCATAGAATCCCAGAATCCTGCAATCATATTGTAAAGTCATGAAACCAGAGAAACACAGGAGAACAGATAAAAATCACAGCCTCATAACATCACGGAATCATACAAGAGAAATAAACCTGGATGGGAGCAAGAAAAGAAGAAAGGGGGAAGGAAGGGAGGGAGGCAGGGTGGGAAGGAGGGAGGGGAGAGGAGAAGGGAGGGGAGGAGAGGAAAGAAAGACGTAAGGAAGAAAGGAAGGATGGAGGAGGGAGTAGGAAAGGAAAGGGAAGGAAAAGGAAGGAAGAAGGAAGGAAAGAAAGGAAGGGAAAGGAAGAAAGGAAAGGAAAAGAAAGGAAAGGAAGACGGATGAAAAGAATATTGAACAAGGAAGGAAGGAAGGAAGGAAGGAAGGAAAGAAAGAAAGAAAGAAAGAAAGAAAGAAAGAAAGAAAGAAAGAAAGAAAGAAAAGTGACCATCCTCATAGCTGAACCTTAAAGGAAGCCCTCTGCTCTTATGACCTTCAGAAAGTCTGCAAAGTCTTTCTGCCTTAGGGCTGCCTCTCGGTTTATGCCACGATTATTCATATATTATATATGAAAGGCATCGGTTGTATTGATCCACGCTGGTCGTTCGTTACCGCTGCTTCAGTGCACACTGCTTAAGGATGGCAGGAGCATCTACATGCGATCACTTAACCAACCCCTTCCTATTTAAAGCAACCCCGAAGCTTTCTTGCCAAGGGCCAGCCCTTCTGCGGCCGCGACTGAGCGGTCTGCAAACTTCCCAGTCTTCCTCCCCTCCCCAATATATCACACACACACACACACACACGCACACCTATTGTCATCAGGAGGCTCCCTCTTGTAGATAAGATAGCAGCACAAATCAAGGGTCTTATTACGATTAATAGCAGCTGCAGCTCGAGAGCCATCCTTTATTTCGTTTTACGTTTGCACGGAGGTCCAATAGAACCGAAGCTAAATATTGAGCAGCAGAGACGCAACGAAGGCTGATATTTAATCATTCGTTGCTTGTGTGGCGGAGAGCAAGGGACCCCGGAGAGGGTGAAAATTCAGGGGCAGAAATGCAGGGATATCTGGACAAAATGGGGGCTGAGTAGAGTGGAGGCAGGGGGTCCTCAGACCTTCAAGTAGTGTCTGAGGAACCTTAGGATCCCCCAAGCTGGGTGACTTTGGGCCAATCAGTAGGAGACGGGGAGTTCTAGTCCTGCCTTAGGCATGAAAGCCGGGTAACTTTGGGCAATCACCAGGAGACAGGCACTTCTAGTTTCATCTTAGGCATGAAAGCTGGTTGGGACCAATCACTAGGAGGCTATGAGTCTAGACCTGGTTTAGCTATGAAAGTCAACTTAATGACTTTGGGCAATCACCAGGAGACAGTGAGTTCTAGTCCCACCTTAGACATGAAAACCAGCTGGGTGACTTTGGGCAATCACCAGGAGACTGGGAGTTCTAGTCCCACCTTACACATGAAAACCAGCTGGGTGACTTTGGGCAATCACCAGGAGACTGGGAGTTCTAGTCTCACCTTAGACATGAAAACCAGCTGGGTGACTTTGGGCAATCACCAGGAGACTGGGAGTTCTAGTCCCACCTTAGACATGAAAACCAGTTGGGTGACTTTGGGCAATCACCAGGAGACAGTGAGTTCTAGTCCCACCTTAGACATGAAAACCAGCTGGGTGACTTTGGGCAATCACCAGGAGACAGTGAGTTCTAGTCCCACCTTAGACATGAAAACCAGCTGGGTGACTTTGGGCAATCACCAGGAGACTGGGAGTTCTAGTCCCACCTTAGACATGAAAACCAGCTGGGTGACTTTGGGCAATCACCAGGAGACTGGGAGTTCTAGTCTCACCTTAGACATGAAAACCAGCTGGGTGACTTTGGGCAATCACCAGGAGACTGGGAGTTCTAGTCCCACCTTAGACATGAAAACCAGTTGGGTGACTTTGGGCAATCACCAGGAGACAGTGAGTTCTAGTCCCACCTTAGACATGAAAACCAGCTGGGTGACTTTGGGCAATCACCAGGAGACAGTGAGTTCTAGTCCCACCTTAGACATGAAAACCAGCTGGGTGACTTTGGGCAATCACCAGGAGACAGTGAGTTCTAGTCCCACCTTAGACATGAAAACCAGCTGGGTGACTTTGGGCAATCACCAGGAGACAGTGAGTTCTAGTCCCACCTTAGACATGAAAACCAGCTGGGTGACTTTGGGCAATCACCAGGAGACTGGGAGTTCTAGTCCCACCTTAGACATGAAAACCAGCTGGGTGACTTTGGGCAATCACCAGGAGACAGTGAGTTCTAGTCCCACCTTAGACATGAAAACCAGCTGGGTGACTTTGGGCAATCACCAGGAGACTGGGAGTTCTAGTCCCACCTTAGACATGAAAACCAGCTGGGTGACTTTGGGCAATCACCAGGAGACAGTGAGTTCTAGTCCCACCTTAGACATGAAAACCAGCTGGGTGACTTTGGGCAATCACCAGGAGACAGTGAGTTCTAGTCCCACCTTAGACATGAAAACCAGCTGGGTGACTTTGGGCAATCACCAGGAGACTGGGAGTTCTAGTCCCACCTTAGACATGAAAACCAGCTGGGTGACTTTGGGCAATCACCAGGAGACTGGGAGTTCTAGTCCCACCTTAGACATGAAAACCATCTGGGTGACTTTGGGCAATCACCAGGAGACAGGGAGTTCTAGTCCCACCTTAGACATGAAAACCAGCTGGGTGACTTTGAGCCAATCACTAGGAGGCTATAAGTTCTAGATCTACTTTAGCTATGAAAGCCAGCTGGAGGACTTTGGGCCAATCACTAGTAGACAGTGAGTTCTAGTTCCATTTTAGACATGAAAACTACTTAGGTGACTTTGGACCAGTCACCAGAAGACAGTGAGTTCTAGTCCTGCCTTAGGCATGAAAACCAGCTGGGTGACTTTGGGCAATCACCAGGAGACTGGGAGTTCTAGTCCCACCTTAGACATGAAAACCAGCTGGGTGACTTTGGGCAATCACCAGGAGACAGTGAGTTCTAGTCCCACCTTAGACATGAAAACCAGCTGGGTGACTTTGGGCAATCACCAGGAGACTGGGAGTTCTAGTCCCACCTTAGACATGAAAACCAGCTGGGTGACTTTGGGCAATCACCAGGAGACAGTGAGTTCTAGTCCCACCTTAGACATGAAAACCAGATGGGTGACTTTGGGCCAATTACTAGGAGACTGGGAGTTCTAGTCCCACCTTAGACATGAAAACCAGCTGGGTGACTTTGAGCCAATCACTAGGAGGCTATAAGTTCTAGATCTACTTTAGCTATGAAAGCCAGCTGGAGGACTTTGGGCCAATCACTAGTAGACAGTGAGTTCTAGTTCCATTTTAGACATGAAAACTACTTAGGTGACTTTGGACCAGTCACCAGAAGACAGTGAGTTCTAGTCCTGCCTTAGGCATGAAAACCAGCTGGGTGACTTTGGGCAATCACCAGGAGACTGGGAGTTCTAGTCCCACCTTAGACATGAAAACCAGCTGGGTGACTTTGGGCAATCACCAGGAGACAGTGAGTTCTAGTCCCACCTTAGACATGAAAACCAGATGGGTGACTTTGGGCCAATTACTAGGAGACTGGGAGTTCTAGTCCCACCTTAGACATGAAAACCAGCTGGGTGACTTTGAGCCAATCACTAGGAGGCTATAAGTTCTAGATCTACTTTAGCTATGAAAGCCAGCTGGAGGACTTTGGGCCAATCACTAGTAGACAGTGAGTTCTAGTTCCATTTTAGACATGAAAACTACTTAGGTGACTTTGGACCAGTCACCAGAAGACAGTGAGTTCTAGTCCTGCCTTAGGCATGAAAACCAGCTGGGTGACTTTGGGCAATCACCAGGAGACTGGGAGTTCTAGTCCCACCTTAGACATGAAAACCAGTTGGGTCACTTTGGGCAACCACCAGAAGACAGGGAGTTCTAGTTTCATCTTAGGCATGAAAGCTGGTTGGGTGGCTTCAGACCAATCACTAAGAAGCTATGAGTTCTAGACTTGCTTTAGCTATGAAAGCCAGCTGGATGACTTTGGGCCAATCACTAGGAGACTGTGAGTTCTAGTCCCACCTCATCCATGAAAGCTATGTCACTATGGGACAAAATAGAAGGCAAAAGGAATATTAGATATATTCACCAACTTACACTCTGGAAACAAATATTGTTGGAGTAAGACACCCCTAACATCCCTCGGGAGTGTGTGTTCTGTTCAGATACAGCCTGTTGTGCCTTAAAATGGCTTCTACTGTACAGCGCAGTGGAGTTGCATGGTAACGCCTTCACAGTACTCCCCAAGGGGACTCCCTCTGATAAGGGGGAAAATCTAACATTAGAAATCCCGTTTGGTCTGGACATTTTCCCCCTTATAAATAAATACCCCGGCAACGCCGGGTTATCAGCTATTTATTTATAAAAATAAGAAAGGCGGGATTTTAAACATTTTTTTCCTCAAAAGATGGATTCAATTGCAAAGCAATCCAATTGCAAATTGGATTCAGTTACTCCACCTTGTTACCATGGTGTAACCCCATCGGTGAACACTCCCTCATTTGATGCCGGACGCAATCTAACGACGTCTTCTGCATTCTTCCTTCTTCTCTTTTATTAAGAAAACGCAACCCCCTTTCCTTTTGATTCCCTGAGCTGGAGAATTGCAATCTGGGGCTCGTTTCGTGCTCCTTTTACGTCGCTGCTAACCCAGAGGGTTGACTTGTCATACGATTTGACAGAAGCGAATTTTTTTCCTTCCCCCATTAATAAATAGAATTTTTCCCCCTAGGGAGATTTGCATCCTTCACCCGTGGCCTCAATCTCTAGAATGAATCGTGGCTCCAGCTATAATTTGGGCCGAACCTCTTATCTATCCCGTTCTATTTCACAGTGCCAGTTCTTTTCCTTATATTTAAATTTTTATTGCTTTTTTTTTTTTTTTGCTTTGAAAATAATCACAGAAAATAAATAAATAAATAAATAAACAGGCTTCTCGGCTTTTCAGCTAAGATTAAGATCTGTTCTTATCAGTTTCGGTTCATTCTTATTTCAGAGCTGCATATCCTGGTTGGCATTCTGCGGCAGACATTTTCTCTTCAGTTGTGCGCTATGGTCAAAAAAGTCAAGATGGCGGCCGCAGTGGCATGAGTGGACCTGAGGAATTTTTTGGCATCTTCTGTTTGACCACGTCCTGCGGTACCTCTGTGCGGAGGGTAGATGTTTCCCTCAAACCATCCTTTAAGCTGTGTTTCTCAACCTGAGCAATTTAGAAACGTGTGGACTTCAAGTCCCAGAATTGCCCAGGCAGTATACTTGAAGTCCACATATTTGATTGGAGGAATCTAGGATATCTGACTGGGGAATTCTGGGACTTGAAGTCCACTTATCTGATTCAGGAAATCTGGGATATCTGACTGGGGAACTCTGGGACTTGAAGTCCACATATCTGACTGGGGAATTCTGGGGTTTGAAGTCCTCATATTTAGCTAGGGAATTCTGGGAGATCTGGCTGGGGAATTCTGGGGCCATGTCTATGAATCTGACTGGGGAATTCTGGGACTTGAAGTCCACATAACTGATTGGGGAAATCTGGGATATCTGACTAGGGAATTCTGGGAGATCTGGCTGGGGAATTCTGGGGCTAGAAGTCTATGAATCTGGCTGGGGAATTCTGGGACTTGGTCCACATATCTCATTGGGGAAACCTAGGATATCTGACTGGGGAATTCTGGGACTTGAAGTCCACATAACTGATGGGGAAATTCTGAGATATCTGACTGGGGAATTCTGGGGCTTGAAGTTCTCATATTTGGCTAGGGAATTCTGGGAGATCTGGCTGGGGAATTCTGGGGCTAGAAGTCTATTAATCTGGCTGGGGAATTCTGGGACTTGAAGTCCACATATCTGATTGGGAAATTCTGAGATATCTGACTGGGGAATTCTGAGACTTGAAGTCCACATATCTGATTGGGGAAACCTAGGATATCTGGCTGGGAAATTCTGGGACTTGAAGTCTACATATCTGGCTAAAGAATTCTGGGAGATCTAGCTGGGCAATTCTGGGGCTGGCAGTCCTTATATCTGGCTGGCGAATTCTAGGATATTTAACTGGGGAATTCTGGGATATCTGACTGGAGAAATCTGGGGCTTGAAGCCCACATAACTAATTACAGACATGAGGTCTGTATATATTTATATATTTATTGGTACATTTCTGTGGCTAGGCTTGCTAACCACCCGGAGTGATTTGATTAAGGTAGGCGGTCTGATCAATTTGCTTCATAGATAAACAAACAAACAAAGCTAAATTATAGCCTGCCACAATCGAGACAAACTCTGGCAGGGTGTTCAAGAAAAAAAAAGCCACAACTCTATTGAAAACTCATATAAATAATAACAAGCCACGATAATAAAAAAAGAAAAGGGGCATATTGTATTAACACAATCCATATGTTGAACAATGTTCTCCTTCTGTCTGATTGCCACGTCGGCAAAGTTGCAGCCGAGCTTTAGGTGAGAGAGAAGATCCCCTTCCGTAGATAATCCTCGACTTATGACCATTCATTTAGAGTTACAATGGCACCACTGAAAGTGACTTATGACCGGTTCTCACACTTATGACCATCACAGCTGCCACGTGATCATAATTCAGGCACTGGATGTACGACGGTGTCCCAGGTCACATGATCGCCATATGGGACCCTCCCCAGCTGACTTCCAAAAACAAAGTCAACGCAGGAAGCCGGATTCACTTAACGGCCACATGATCCCGTTAACAACGGCAGAATCACTTCACATAAAAGACATCAAATCAGGGGCGGCTCACTTCACTTAGCAATGAAAATTATGATTCCAATGGTCGTCGTAAGTCAAGGGACTATCTGTATATTTATTTTTCCCTCGTTTTAAAGCAGAATCAACTCTTTAGGGCGGCCTACGTAACCTTCCGCCACTGGAACCAAATGCTTGCGGGGTACTTCTTAGCCAAGTTCTCTTCAACAGCTTCATAAACGGCTTAGGTGAGGGACTAGAAGGGGAACTCATCAAATTTGCAGGTGACATCAAAAGACAAGCTCAGGATCCAAAGAGATTTTGACAGACTTTGAACAATGGGCCTTCTCCAACAACGTGCATTTTAATGTGGAGAAAAGCAAAGTTTTACACCTGGGCAGCAAAAACCAAAGGTATAAGTACAGATTAGGCGACATCTGGCTCAAAAACAGTCCCGGTGAGAGGGACCTTGGAGTCTTACTGGACGATCCCTTAAACATGAGCCGATCGTGTGAGGCAGCCGCCCCAAAAACCTAATGCAATCTTTGGTTGTGTAAACAGAGGCACAGAATCAAAATCGCCTGAAGCAAAGATGATTAGGGGACTGGAGACTAAAACATAGGAAGAACGGTTGCAGGAACTGGGTATGTTTAGCTTAGGAGAAAGAAGGACTAGGGGAGACATGATAGAAGTCTTTCAATATCTCAGGGGCTGCCACAAAGAAGATGGAGTCAAACTATTCTCCAAGGCACCTGAGGGCAGAACAAGAAGCAATGGGTGGAAACTAAACAAGGAGAGAAGCAACTTAGAACTGAGGAGAAATTTCCTGACAGTGAGAACAATTAATCAGTGGAACAGAAGTTGCCTCCAGAAGTTGTGAATGCCCCAACACTGGAAGTTTTAAAGAAGATGTTGGATAGCCATTTGTCTGAAACGGTATAGGGTTTCCTGCCTAGGCAGGGGGTTGGACTAGAAGACCTCCAAGGTCCCTTCCAACTCTACTATTGTATTGTATTATTATTATTGTATTAGTACCACTTTATAAAGCCTTAGTAAGGCCACTCCTGGAATAATTGCATCCAGTTTTGGTCACCACGTTACAAAAAAGATGTTGAGACTTTGGAAAAAGTCCAGAGAAGAGCAACTAAGACGATTAAAGGCCTTGAGACTAAAACATAGGAAGAAAGGTTGCAGGATGTGAGTTTGGCTAGTCTAGAGAAAAGAAGGACCAGGGGGGACATGATAGCAGCCTTCCAATATTTGAGGGGCTGCCCCAAAGAAGAGGGAGTCAAGCTATTCTCCAAAGCGCCAGAAGGCAGGACGAGAAGCAACGGATGGAAACTAATCAAGGAGAGAAGCAACTTGGAATTATGGAGAAACTTCCTAACAGGGAGGACAATTAAGCAGTGGAACAGAAGTTTCCTCCAGAAGATGTGAATTCTCCAACACTGAAGAAACTGGACAGCCACTTTTCTCTAATTGTATAGGGCGTCCTGCTTGAGCATGGGGCTGGACTAGAAGACCTCCAAGGTCCCTTCCTTCCAGCTCTTTTCTGATTGATTGATTGGCTTTTAAGAAGAGACTGGACAGCCACTTGTCTGAAATGGCACAGGCCAGGGATGGTGAACCTTTTGGGCACCGAGTGCCGAAAAGATCGCACGGAAATGTCACACGCACGCACGCTCGTCAGGGCCATGCGCCGGAAAAGTTGAACGTCCAGGTTCTAGCACGCATATGTGCCAGACGATCAGCTGGCCGGCACGCATGCGCATGCCGGTTTTTGGCACTGCTGCACGCGTGAAGGAGCCGTGCTCTGGAAAAGTCAAATGTCCGGGTTCTGGCATTCATGCACACCTGAAAATCAGATGGTTGGCGTACATATGCAGACACTGGTTTTCGGCACTGCCATGCGGGCGAAGGACAGCAGATCGTCATGGGCGATATGGCACTTTGGGCACCTGTGCCAGAGGTTCGCCATCACGGGCATTGGCTCTCCTGCTTGAGCAGGGGGCTGGACTAGAAGACCTCCAAGATCCCTGCCAGCTCTATTCCAACCGATTGCTCGCTTGAAGCAGTTCTTCTCCCCACAAACAGGGAGAAAGACCCTTCGTTTTATCAGCGGCCCGCAAGCCGACCACTGACGCTCAATTAAGCAGTTTGGTTAATTAGCGAAGGAAGCTGTCAGCTCTGTTTAATCCCCTTGATCCGCCAACTGGATTTGTCAGCGGTTGTCGGAGTCCTTTTATCGCCTGCTCTGTCAATGTCCCCATCCAGGGATGACAAACCAAAACTGAAGCCGCAGCCGCGTGAGATGGAATTGAAAAACCGTGATCGGATCGCAGGGTTTCCTTAAGCCGGTTTGTACAAAGCAGAGCGGCTGTTTCTCAGACGGCATAGGCTGTGGCGCAAATTACAGATTAATACAGATTAAGGGATCTTGTAGGTCATTTAGTCCAACCTCCCCCCCCCCAAGCAGGGAGGGGAGAGAGGGGAGAGAGAGGTGGGGGAGGGAGGGAGAGAGAGAGAGAGAGAGAGAGGAAGAGAGAGAGGGAGGGAGGGAGGGAGGAAGAGAGATAGAGAAAGGGAGGGAAAAGAAGAAAGAGGGGGAGGGAGAAAGGAAGAGAGACAGGGAGGGAGAAAGAAGAAGAGAGAGGGGAAGCGGGAGGGAGGGAGAGAGAAAGAGGGAGGGAGAGAAGAGGGAGGGAGATCAAGGAAGAGATGGGGTGAGAGAGAGGGGGAGGGAGAGAGAGTGAAAGAGAGGGAGGGAGGGAGAAGAGAGAGAAGGGAGGGAGGGAGAGGAAGGAAGAGAGAGGGGGAGAGAGAGAGGAAGAGAGAGGGGAGGGGGAGAGAGAAAAAGAAGACAGGAAGAAAGAGGGATATGGAAGGAGAAGAAGAGGGGAAGATAGAGGGAGAGAGGGAGAGAGAGAGAGAGGGAGAGAAGAATAGAGAGAGACAGGGAGGGAGGGAGAGAGAATTGGGGAGGGAGGGAGGGGGAGGGAGAGGGAAGAAAAAGAGAGGGAGGGAGGGAGGGAGAGACAGGGAAGAGAGAGAGAAGAGGGAGAGGGAGGGAGGGATATATATAGAGAGAGAAAGGAAGAGAGAGAGAGAAGAAGAGAGAGAGAGGGAGGGAGGGAGGGAGACAGAGAGCGAGCGAGCAAAAGGCAGGAGAATGAAGGCGAAATCATTCTGCTGGGGAGCTGGCTGTCTCGGTGACAAAGGTCCCATCCGGAGCAACCCTTTGCCTTCCCTCCCAAATGTTCCTTTCGAAGTCGAGCATCTTTTTAATTATCAGCTGCCAAAAGGTTAGGCACTTACATGCATAAGCCAGGAGGCGATCTCATTGATGACAGGCAGGGAGGGGAGCCCGTAGCGCCCCAGGCATATGACACCTCCTGTCCTCGGCCATTTCCCCCCTCCGCTTTCCATCAGAAAGCCCAAGAAATAAAGGGACACAAAGATCAAAATAGGAAAAGGACATTAACATTAAAAATAATTTGCAAGGCTAAGAAAATGCAGATCCCCTGTTTGCAGAAAGGGCCACGAGACGATTTATGTGTTCTGCAGAATTCTTTTTTCAAATGTGTTTATCACAGGTGATCCTCTACTTGCGACCGGCCGTCGGGATCAGTATGTCTGTGGCTAAGAAAGATGGTTGTTAAGTGAGTCACACCTCATGCAGTTGCCTTTTTTGGACGATCTTCTGACAAGCCAAGTTGACTTCATGAAGCCCGATTCACTTCATAACCCAGGGGTGTCAAACTCAATTTCATTGAAGGCTGCATCAGGGCTGTGGTTGAACTCGGGGGGGGGGGGATGGGCATGGCTGACTGGGTAGGTGTGGCTGACTTGGCGGGCATGGCCAGCTTGACGCCACTCCCTAAACTGCTGGCATGTTTCTTCTTCGCACTGGGTAGACCAGGTCAAAGCATCGTGGATCTGACCACATCACGGGCATTGTGTTTGACACCCATCTAATAACCTGTGTCACTAACATAACAAATACAGGGATTCACGGACATAGAATTACAGAATAGAATAGAATAGAATAGAATTACAGAGCAGAATAGAATTATAGAACAGAATAAATCAGAACAGAACAGATCAGAATAGAATAGAATTCCATCTATAAAATAGCATTTAAAAAGAAAGATAACACACTGTCCAGCGGAATCCAATGTAGCTTAATTTCGTCGCTTATTTCTTCTGTTCTCAAATTTAATTTAGCTTTAAGGGTTTTTTTGGGCAGTCTCTTTTAAAACAGTAAAGTTTCCTCACCAGCTGTACACACTTTCTCTTTCCATTTCCTAACATTCCGGAGCTGTCCCAACTTCGTCAGCTTGTGGCTGTGCTTTTGTCGCCGGCTAGATGAACTTCTCTTGGATTAATCAGGGACTTTGCGGGGTCCCTGAGATCAACAAGATGTATTCTTCCCGATCACCGTCTCTGCGGGATGGTTTAGGTCCATACGGATCGTCCAGCGGCAAAAGTATCAACTGCGATCTCCGGACTTCGAGATCGCAGGTTGTGTCGTTGCGATGTTGGCTCCTCCCTCCTCACTTAGCGAGAGAACTTTTGTGGCTCAATTGTGGGTCGTGAGTCGCGGGCCGCCTGTACCTAGCTTGGATCATCGCCAGCGCCATTTTGATTATATTGCCCTCCCTGGGGAGATGCTCCATCCGGGGAGAAGGTGAGTCTAAAGGGCTTCCTTTCTCCCTCCTCCAAGTCTCCCAACCCTTTTCATTAGCATCTTCTCCCTTCATGCTGTACTCTGAAGAGGAAGAGAGGATTGTTATGATATTTCTGCTTCCTTCTCCGTCTCTCTCTGGGAATCTTTTCCGGCGTTGCATTCGCTTAGTGTCACTGTTGTCAGAGGGAATTTCATATGCCTAATTAAAGCCGCCGAGCGCAGGTCTGCCGCGGTTCCCTGGGGAAGCTTCCCACCTTCTCCTGTCAAAATCATGGCGATAAAACAACATTACGGCAACGGCGACAAACTCGGCAGTGTGATGGGGCTGCGAATGGCAGATGTTTTCCCCCTCCGGGAAGAGAATAAGTTTGCCAATGTTACAATGCCAGGGGCTGGAGCTCACAAGAAGGGCCGAGGCAGTGGGACCCTGCCGAGGAGATAACTTCGGCCATTGGGGTCTGGGTTCGAATCTCCGGAGCCCTGGAGAGATACGGCTGTTGGGGGCACGGCCCTTCACGCCATCAGATTCATCTTATTCCATTTTGTTGTATATGTAAGTCAGGGCACTGAACAAAGCTAATATTACTAACATTTTCTTCAAAAAACCCCCAACAACCCTGTGACGTGGGTTGGGCTGTGAGGGAGTGATTGGCCCATAGTCACATAGCTTTCATGCCTGAGGCAGGACTAGAACTCACTGTCTCCTGGTGATTGGCCTGCCCTGTCCCGTCCTGTCCCATCCTATCCTATTCTATACTTCTCTTCTCTTCTGTTCTACAGTGTATACTCTTTTCTTTTACAGCATATTCTCTTCTCTTCCTTCTTTATTCCCTATTCCTATTCCTATTTCATTCTACAGTATATTCTCTTCTCTTCTACAGTGTATTCTCTTCTTTTACTACATATTCTCTTCACTTCTCTTCCTTCTTTATTCCCTATTCTATTCCTATTCCTATTCCTATTCTATTCTACAGTATATTCTCTTCTCTTCTCAGCGTATTCTCTTCTCTTTTATAGCATATTCTCTTTACTTCTCTTCCTTCTTTATTCACTATTCTATTCTATTCCTATTCCTATTCCATTCTACAGCATATTCTCTTCTCTTCCTTCTTTATTTCCTACTCTATTCCTATTCCTATTCTATTCTACAGTATATTCTCTTCTATAGTGCATTCTCTTCTTTTACAGCATATTCTCTTCTCTTCCTTCTTTATTTCCTATTCTATTCCTATTCTATTCTACAGCATATTCTCTTCTACAGTGTATTTTCTTCTCTTTTACAGCATATTCTCTTCACTTCTCTTCCTTCTTTATTCCCTATTCTATTTTATTCTATTCCTATACTATTCCATTCTCTTCTACAGTATATTATCTTCTCTTCTTTCTTTATACTCTATTCCATTCCATTCCATTCCATTCTCCATTCTCCATTCTCCATTCTCCATTCTCCATTCTCCATTCTCTTTTCTTCTCTTCTCTTCTCTTCTTCTCTTCTCTTCTTTTCTCTATTCCTATTCCATCCATTCTGTATTTTCTCTTCTCTTCTGTTCTGTAATTCTATTGTATTACATTGTGTTGTATCGTATCGTAGC
Organism: Natrix helvetica; assembly: GCF_964273705.1. Classification (NCBI taxonomy): domain Eukaryota; kingdom Metazoa; phylum Chordata; class Lepidosauria; order Squamata; family Natricidae; genus Natrix; species Natrix helvetica. The sequence continues at coordinate 6,680,086 of NC_138548.1, forward strand.
CTGTTCTTCTCTTCTTATCCCTTGCATCCATTTCAGGAGCGGGGTAGGCGATATAAAAAGGGAGGATTTGTGGGAAAGCAGAGAAGACGCAGTGATTGAGGGGGGACAGAAGGAGGAGGAAGCAGGCTTCCCTTTCTTTCTCCACCCCACTCCCCCGACATACAGGAGCCCCCTCCCCCTCCAGGCCCATCTTCAGCTGCAACTGCTGGTCCTGGAAACGAAGCCTTAATGATGCCCTGAGGGGCCTCTGCTCGGCTCTTCTGCCTGGGTCTCCAGTGTGGCGGTGTGGCGTTGTCGAGCTGAGGCTGCACAACGCGGCTGTGTGCCGCTAGGTAGCTGGGGGGCTCTTTGACCTTAAGCAGCCCTTTGGAGGGGGGGGGCTTCTTTCTCCATCCTTCTCCCTGTTCCCCCCCCCCCCAACCAGCTCAGAGGGCATCAGGGGCTGGTGGAAGCTTTTACAGTTATCCTCATTTAAGCCGGAGAGCGAGGCAAGAAGTCCTCAACTTACGACTGCAATTGAGCCCCAAATGTCTGTTGCTAAGCGAGATGTTTGTTAGGGGGGGGGCATTGTAGACATTGGAAAATTCTGCTTTGTCATCCATTTGTCCTTTCTCCCTTCCTTCCTCCTTTCTTCCCATTCCATTTCCCCTTTTTCTTACATCTTTTGCTCTTTCCTCCCTCCCTTCCCTTTTCCTCCTTCCTTCCTTCTTCCCTTTCTCTCCATCCATCCCTTCTTTTCCTTCCTTCCATTCTTCTTTCCTTCTTTCCTTCCTTCCTTCCTTCCTCTCTCCCACACTCCTTCCCTCCCTCCTTCTCTTTATTCCTTCCTTCTCCATTCCTCAGACTCCTTCCTTCCTCCCTTCCCTATCCATCCTCCCATCTTCCTTCCTTCTTTCTTTCCTTGTTTTCTTCCTCCCTCCCTCCCTTCTTCACCTTCCTTCCTTCTTCCCTTCTTCCATTTCTTCCATGATTCCTTTCTGCCTGCTTGCTCCCTCCCTCTCTTCTTTCCTCCTGTCTGCCTCCCTCCCCCTTCCCTTGCTTCCTCCCCCCTCCCCCCTCTCTCCTTCTCCTTCCTTCCTTCACTCTTCCGCCCATTTTCCTTCCTTCCATCCCTGTCCCATCTTCCTTCCTTCCTTCCTTCCTTCCTTCCTTCCTTCCTTCCTTCCTTCCTTCCTCTCTTCCATCTATCCATCCATCTCTGTCCCATCTTCCTTCCTTCCTTCAACCCTCCTTGCTTCTCCTTCCTCCCTTCCTCCTTCCTTCTTCCCTCCTTCCCTCCCTCCTTCCCTCCCTTCCTCTTCCTGCTTTCATCACCCACCCTTTCCCTCTCTCGTCTTTCACGGCAACTCCACCGTCTGACAGGACGGGAGAGGGGGAGGGAGAGACCCGGGGAGGGGGAGAGCTGTTGGAGGGGGGGGGCTGAATCCGTATTAACCCGCCTCTTGGATGAATTATTTATAAAACAGGTGACCTCATTCATTCAGCCTGATTACACGGGGTGTCACTCCAATTACGGCAGGAGCCTTCAAAGGACCGAGCGGAGGCTCAGCTGAGGCGGTGTGTGTGTGTGTGTGTGTGTGTGTGTGTGTGTGTGTGTTGTTAGGAGGACTTCAGTGGAACATGTCACTTTGCCGGATCAGCGGCACGAAGCGGCTTCTTGGCTTCCCCCATAATTAAAATGCCACAGCTCTCCTAGCCTCCTTGCCTCGGTTTCTCCTTTGTCATTTGTGTCCCCGTGCAGTTAATGATCTACCTTTGTTCCAGATCACAAGCAAAGAGGCCTGCATTCACACCGCTCCTGAATTCTCCCTTCTCGGTGAGATTTTCTTCGCAGCGCTGCAGATCTGAATCGCCATTCCCGCCTTCACTCTCTAATCTACGGACTAGAGATCACTTGGTGGTCTCCCCTCCACAGGATCGCCAAGCCTTTTCCTAAGCTTGTCCCAGGTCAGGGGTGTCAAACGCAAGGCCCATGGGTCGGAACTGGCATGCAGGGTGCTTAGATCTGCCCCCGTGGGGCTGGCCTGGAAACAGCACAGGATTGGCCCGTGGTGCCTCTGGCAGCCAAAATGGTGCTGGGGGTTGGTGCTGGCAGAGGGCTGCAGGAGGCCGTCATGGCCGAAAACGGGCCCAGGGCTCCGTTTTCACAGGCAGGGGGGCAAACAAACTAAAAACAAACTAAAAGGAGAAATGTTTCCCCTTTTGCATTTGAGCATCCAAGAAGGGACAGCAAAGGAGAAAGGGAAAGAGGAAAGACCAAGAAAGAGAAGGAAAGAGGGGAAGGAAGAAGAAAGGAGAATGAAGAGGGAAGAAAAAAGAAGAAAAGGAAGGAAGGAGAATGAAGAGGGAAGGAAAAAGAAGAAAAGAAAAGAAGGAAGGAAAGAAGAAAGGAAGAATGAAGAGGGAAGAAAAAAGAAGGGAAGGAAGGAGAAAAGAAAATGAAGAGGGAAGGAAAAAGAAGAAAAGAAAAGAAGGAAGGAAGGAAGGAGAATGAAGAGGGGAGGAAAAAGAAGAAAAGAAAAGGAAGCAAGGAAGGAGAAAGAAAGGAGAATGAAGAGGGAAGGAAAAAGAAGGGAAGGAAGGAGAATGAAGAGGGAAGGAAAAATAAGAAAAGAAAAGAAGAAAGGAAAGAAGAAAGGAGAATGAAGAGGGAAGAAAAAAGAAGGGAAGGAAGTAAGGAGAATGAAGAGGGAAGGAAAAATAAGAAAAGAAAAGAAGGAAGGAAGAAAGGAGAATGAAGAGGGAAGGAAAAAGAAGAAAGGAAGGAAGGAAGGAAGGAAGAAAGGAGAATGAAGAGGGAAGGAAAAAGAATAAAGAAAAGAAGGAAGGAAGGAGAAAGGAGAATGAAGAGGGAAGGAAAAAGAAGGGAGGGAGGGAAGGAAGGAAGGAGAAAGGAAGAAAGGAGAATGAAGAGAGAAGGAAAAAGAAGGGAGGGAAGGAAGGAAGGAGAAAGGAGAATGAAGAGGGAAGGAAAAAGAAGGGAAGGAGGGAAAGAAGAAGATTATAATGAGAGGGCAGTCTCAGGGAAGTCCTGCCTTAGCACTTAGCCACCCCAGGTGCCTCAAACACAAGTCCCGTGTCCTGCCCCATGGCTACACTCTCCATGGCCACGCCCCCTGCCATTGGCCTCTGAGCTCAAACACAACCCTGATGTGGCCCTCAATAACATTGAGTTTGATACCCCTGGCCCAAGTAGACCACATGCGGCCGCTTTGCCTGGCTGGGTTAAACATTTGGCTGCTTGAGCAAAAAATAAGACTACAGGTTAGTCCTGGACTTACAACCATTCATTTAGTGACCGTTTGACCTTAAAACAACACTGGAAAAAAGTGACCCGTGGTCATTTTTTCACACTTACAACCGTGGTAGCTTCTCCGGAGGGGGGGGGGAGGGTGTGCGTGTCACATGATCAAAATCCAGATGCTTGGCAACTGACTCGTATTTATGACGGTCGCAGTGTCCCAGGGTCACGTGACCCACTTCTGTGACCTTCGGATAAGCAAAGTCAGCAGGGAAGCCAGGTTCGCTTAATCACCGTGTTACTCACTTAACAACTGCGGAGATTCACTTAGCAACTCTGACAAGGGAGCATCGTAAAAGGACTGGACGTGAAATTTGGGGCTTAATTTTGGGCGTAAGTCGAGAACTACCTGCCTTTATTTTCTGTTCAAACGTCCCAGGGATTCTTTGGAAGGAATCCTCTCTAGCTGAAAACTGTGCATGGGAAAACCATCGACAATGAGGATTCTTTGCCATTGTTCCGTCCTCACTACACGTTCGTCTGTGGGCAGCTCGACAGGCAGCTAAAGCAGGGCTGGGTTCCTGCCAGTTCTAACCTCTTCTACAGAAGAGGTTCCACAAATCTACCGTGCCGTTTAAAACCGGTTCCAGTTCCCTCCCCCCACCCATCCGCACATTATCAAGATGAAGAGCAAGAGGAGGAATTCTGGGAGTTGAAGTCCACAAGTCTTAAAGCTCTCAGGTTTGAACACCCCTGGGGGTTTTTTTTCCTAAAGAGTTAGGGGTGCAAAGGTCTTGTAACTTGACAGCTTTAAGACTTGCACACTTCAATGCCAGAGTTCCTGAGCCAACATGTCTGGAGGAGGAATTCTGGGAGTTGAAGTCCACAAGTCTTAAAGCTGTCAAGTTTGAACACCCCCGGGTTTTTTTTTCTAAAGGGTTAGGGGTGCGAGGGTCTTGTAACTTGACAGCTTTAAGACTTGCGTGCTTCAAATGCCAGAGTTCCTGAGCCAACATTTTGGTTGCTAAACAAGAGCGTTGTTAAGTGAGTTTCACCACATTTTACAAGTTGGCCACACCCATCCAGTCACATGGCTGCCAAGCCACTCCCACTCAGTCACATGGCTGGCAAGCCTCTCCCCAAAAGCAGCCACACCTACAGAAGAGGTTCCAAAAAAATTTGAAACCCACCACTGAGCTAAACCCACCTATCCTCCAATACAACGGACCATGTGCGCAGATCTGAAGGCTTTATCAGAAGAACAGGATAGGGTGAAACTGAGGAAAACAGGAATACATACAATGAGAGCCAAATACAAGAGAAAGTCCTGATGGCGAACCTGTGGCACACGTGCCAAAGGTGGCACGCCGAGCCCTTTCTGTGGGCATGTGCACCGTTGCCAGCTGCTCCTCTGCTTTCCAGCACGCATGTTTCAGCTAGACTTCGCAGGTGCCGGAGCACCGGAAAACACCCTGAAAATGCCCCGGAAAGGCCAAAAAAACCCAGGCTGTTTTTCCGGCCGTTTTCCGGTTTCCAGTTTGGCTCTAGTGGTAAAGGTACCAGGTTAGAAACTGTTGTGGCCCAGCAGGATCCGGTTGAGCTGCTGATGAACTCGGATAGCGAGGAACTATATGAGTCTGCCCTGGATGATGTGGAGGACCCTGTGCAGGGTTCAGACTCAGAACAGGGACCAGAGAGGCTGGTTGGCCACCAGGAGGCCCCTGAGGCATGGAGCAGTGGGGAGGATCAAAGGCAGTTTGTTCCTGATGCTAGATTGAGAAGGGCTGAGAAACAGAAGCAGCAACTCTGTAGGCAGACTCACAGAAGATGATTAAGCACAGGTGGTTGTGGATTGGCCCCTCCCAAGAGAGATTATAGGTGAGGCGTTGGGAGGGGACATTTGCAGGAAACAACCGTTCGAATTACTAGTTAAGAAAATCTATCTGTGTATTCTAGCCGTGTCTGTTCATTTGGACTATCTGCGTGGTTTCATTTGAATTATCTGGGTTGCTGCAGAGCTACTCTATTGAACGTGAGTTGTCTGGGCCCTCAGGCAAAGGATTCGTTATCTCAGTAATTAAACAGTGGCAAACAGCCAAACTTGTGTTCTGGTTTATTCACAGGCATGGGGTCAGAACAGAAACCAGGATGTGAGTTCTAATCCTGCCTTAGGTATGAAAAATGGCACGAAAAACGGCCTGAAAACAGCCCCCAAAATGGCAAAAACAGCCCAAAAACTAGCATGTGCTTACCTGCCATTTGGTCCCCAAGTTTCCAGTGCTCCGGCATGCATTCCGGTTTGGGCCCTCGGTGCCAAAAAGGATCGCCACCACTGAGATAGACTGTATTAAGTTACTGCTGAACACAAGCAATTTAATTCTTGCCAGCGATGCTCTGTGTGTGAGATGTGGGTTGGATGACCATGTGCCACAGTTTAAGATAATGTCCTGACCTAGGCTTCCTGAGAAAGCGTAAATCACAATCTTAGACCCCCAAATCCCCTTTTATTTAGACGGCTGTGAATTATGGCCATTCACAGATCGTAATGATTCACAAACAGTCTGTGAAGAGTCCGACAGACATCTGCTCGGGTTGCCGCAGTCTTTCAGGGGAATGTTGATAAGTGCCCACCTTTATCTCCCTTGAAACGCTGCCAGAGACCTAATTGCCAATTAGTTTCGCAAGGGCCAAATGTAGCACAGAGTCAAACAGAGCGTCTCAGAGCTTGAACCAACTAGATGAACTAATTGCTTCCTGCAAAGGCTCACCTCCGTTTGCTCCTCTTTTATGTCTCATGGGAGGGGCCGATCATCTCCAAGCCTTACTCCCGAGTCGCCCTTTTTGTCTTAATTGTTCTTGCCTTCTGGAAGCGCTGCGCATGCGCATACTGGGAACAAGCTCACATTGTTCTTCTGACTCGTTGATGTCAGACTCCAGAGTCTCCAGAGGCAGCACAAAACTCCCAAAAGGCCCTGGCCCCCTCTCTGCCTCTGACGCAGAGCCCTCCTCCGAGCCTTCCCCAGACACCAGAACTGGCCCAGGTTCCTCCCCAACCTCCTCACTGCCCGACTCTGCTGTCAGCTACACAGGCCACCAGCAGATCACAACAGATAGACTCTTCTTTGTGCTTCTGCCTTCTCCAAATACTAAAGGAAATTGAGTCTAGCTTCCCAGCATGCACTTGTTTTGAGAGTGCGGGCTGATGGGTAAAGAGGTGGGATCAGCTTCAAACAATATACTTAGTATTTGCCTCTCCGGCCACTAGATGGGGATAGAGAGCAACAGTATATAAAGATTGCATGTTGGGGCATATTTGTATCTCCAATCACTAGATGGGGATAGAGAGCAACAACAGTATATAAAGATGGTATTTTGGGGCATATTTGTCTCTCTGGCCACTAGATGGGGCTAGAGAGCAACAACGGTATATGAAAGTTATATGCTGGGGCATGATAGCCAATAGTCGTTCTTTTCTTTTAATTTTATTTTTCCAACCACTCCTACCATGTTTTCCCCAAAATAAGACAGGGTCTTGTTTTCTTTTGACCCCTGAAATAAGCACTTGGCCTTATTTTTGGGGAGGTCTTATTATTGTTGAGGTGCAGGAGGCGGCGAGCGTGGTCACCTCATGGCTGCTGCTGTGTTGCAATATTTTCGGGGAGGGCTTATTTTAGTGCATGCGCTCAAAAGCCCAATTGGGCTTATTATGCGGGGAGGTCTTATTTTCGAAGAAACCGGGTAGAAGGTTAGCCGTTTGTCTTTGTGGTTTCTTCTGCTTCTATAAGATGCTTTTTGTGCAAAGATCCAGAGAGGCGTTTTCGGAAATGGCCTGGCTTTATATCCATTCCGTATTCTCAAATGTGGCACATCTAATAAAATGTGGGTTGTTTTTTTTTTAAAAAAAAATCCACGTTATTGTTTGGAAATACTCATGCCATCCAAACCTCAGCTCATGGTTTTTCTACTTCTAAACGTCTTTTGTTTTTCAGCCAGACCTGGGGGTTTTTTTTCTCATCCAAACCAAACAACAAGCTGCAAAACACAACTTCACATCCGCTCTTCTTTATTCCTTTGCATCTGGCAACACTTCATTTTTAATACCAGGTTTTTTTTCCCTGCCTCTTGCCATGCAAATTTAAATCTATCTTTTTTTTTTGCCCTCGCTTCAATAGCACATCATGAGCACAAGTTGTCAAAACAGGTATTGTCTGAAATAAAAACACCGTACTAGGCAAAACATTCCTCCCTAAGAGCGACAATTTTAATTTCTCCCATCTTAAGATGTCCTTCTTCATTTCATTCCACGTCTTCAGATAATTACCTGGAAATAACATATGTCTCCAAATCTTTTCCTCCCCCCCCTTAAAAACCAGGTTTTTTTCCCATCGGTTCTTCTATCTGATCGTCTGCTTTCATATTTTTGTGCCCCATTTTGTCTTCTGGTTATGAATCTTAAAATCTGCTGGCCAGGTCAAAGTTCTTTAATTTTCCCATCAATGTTTCTACCTGCTTTGTCTATGGAGATTCTCAGTTATCCAGGTCAGGATTGTGCCAAAGGTGCTTTTTTTTCAAGAGGCAACTGGTCTTTCTGGTTTTTCTTTGAAGGCGTTTCGCGTTTCTTTTTTTCCTCTCTCTCCCTCTGGTTCAGAATAACAGAATTGGGAGGGACAAAAAAGCTCTACGGAGAATCATTAAAACTGCCCAGAATATCACCGGGCTCCAGCTATCAGCCCCAGATGACATCTTCACATCTCCCTGTTTGAGGAAGTTGCACAGCATTCTCAGAGACTCCTCCCATCTTGCTTACAATCTTTTTAGACTGTTGCCTTCTGGCAGAAGATACAGAACAATTAAAACTCGGACCACAAGTCTTCTGAATAGCTTTAATCCCAGAGCTATAATTGCACTTAACAATAAACTAAAGGGCCACCATCAGTGAGCTATTGGACAGCACTACTTAATCTGTTGTGTGGATGCTTGGGTGGTTTAGGGGCGGGGAAAATTTTGGTGTGTGTGTGTGTGTGTGTGTGTGTGTTTGGGGATTGTTATTTGTGTTGGGCCTGGTCTCTGGGTGTTATGTGAATTTCGTTGTATGTGTATACTTTGTATATACATACAATTACAATAAAGTAAAGTAGAGTAGAGTAGAGTAGAGTAAAGTAAAGTAGAGTAGAGTAGAGTAGAGTAGAGTAGTGTAAAGTAAAGTAGGGTAGAGTAAAGTAAAGTAGAGTAGAGTAGAGTAGAGTAGTGTAAAGTAGAGTAGAGTAGAGTAAAGTAAAGTAAAGTAGAGTAGAGTAGAGTAGAGTAGTGTAAAGTAGAGTAGTGTAAAGTAAAGTAGAGTAGAGTAGTGTAAAGTAAAGTAAAGTAGAGTAGAGTAGAGTAGAGTAGTCTAAAGTAGAGTAGAGTAGAGTAGAGTAAAGTAAAGTAAAGTAGAGTAGAGTAGAGTAGTGTAAAGTAGAGTAGTGTAAAGTAAAGTAGAGTAGAGTAGTGTAAAGTAGAGTAGAGTAGAGTAGTGTAAAGTAAAGTAGAGTAGAGTAGTGTAAAGTAAAGTAGAGTAGAGTAGAGTAAAGTAAGTAGAGTAGTGTAAAGTAGAGTAGAGTAGAGTAAAGTAAGTAGAGTAGAGTAGTGTAAAGTAGAGTAGTGTAAAGTAAAGTAGAGTAGAGTAGAGTAGTGTAAAGTAAAGTAGAGTAGAGTAGTGTAAAGTAGAGTAGAGTAGTGTAAAGTAAAGTAAAGTAGAGTAGAGTAGAGTAAAGTAAGTAGAGTAGAGTAGTGTAAAGTAGAGTAGTGTAAAGTAAAGTAGAGTAGAGTAGTGTAAAGTAGAGTAGAGTAGAGTAGTGTAAAGTAAAGTAGAGTAGAGTAGTGTAAAGTAAAGTAGAGTAGAGTAGAGTAAAGTAAGTAGAGTAGAGTAGTGTAAAGTAGAGTAGAGTAGAGTAAAGTAAGTAGAGTAGAGTAGTGTAAAGTAGAGTAGTGTAAAGTAAAGTAGAGTAGAGTAGTGTAAAGTAAAGTAGAGTAGAGTAGTGTAAAGTAAAGTAGAGTAGAGTAGAGTAAAGTAAGTAGAGTAGAGTAGTGTAAAGTAGAGTACAGTAGAGTAAAGTAAGTAGAGTAGAGTAGTGTAAAGTAGAGTAGAGTAGAGTAAAGTAAAGTAAAGTAAAGTAGAGTAGAGTAGAGTAGAGTAGTGTAAAGTAGAGTAGAGTAAAGTAGAGTAGAGTAGAGTAGAGTAGAGTAAAGTAAAGTAAGTAGACCTCGGAGGTCTTCTAGTCCAACCCCCTGCTCAAGCAGGAAACTCTATCCCATTTCAGACAAATAGCTGTCCAGTCTCTTTTTAAAAACCTCCAGTGCTGAAAAGGAACCAGAAAAAATGGGGAAATTGGAGGCAGGAGGGGAACAGACAAGTAGCTTAAATGAACAAGAAAGTAATAAGGCAGAAATGGAAAGTAAAACTCAATGGGGTAAGACGAGAGAGACTTGTAGAGACACAAAAAGAGCAGAGAGGAAAAAGGAGAAACGATATCCGAAAAAGGAATTAGCCAAAAATAAAGAGAGAAATAAAGAGAGACGGGAAAGAGAAAGTTGGGGGAGAAATATCCAAACCATTTATTGGAAGGTGAGAGGGAAAATACAGAAGAAAAGATATAAGCTGCCTAAAAAGAAGAAAAAGAGAAAAGAATAATCAAGGAATAGGAGGGTGGTAGAATGATGTGATCTTGTAGAATGAAATTAAATATTGTAATCAAAGTAATAATATGTTTTAATTAAGATATGTGGGAACTATACCAAGAATCTTAAAAGTGTTAAACAATTATGTTAAATGCTGATTATACAACATTTGAAATAGAAGACATACGTTGTTAAAGGAAAATAGATGAAAAAGAAACGATACGTTGATTTATTTTCAAAGAGAAGGGGAAATTATGTATCTTAAAGAGTAGAAATTGGAAAAGATGAGAAGAAAAGTAACATGGCTAAAATTGTAAAATGGAAATATATATGTAAAATGAATTATATTTTTTGTGGGAATGTTAAAGGGGGAATCTGAAAAACACTCTGTTCACAAAAGAATTTTTTTTTATTATGTAACAAAAATAAAAATAAAAAACTTTTTATAAAAAAAAACTTCCAGTGATGGGGCAACTTTTGAAGGCAAGTTGTTCCATTGATTAATTGTTCTTTCTATCATGAAATTCCCTTTTAATTCCGGGTTGCTTCTCTCCTTGATTAATTTCCATCCATGGCTTCTTGTCCTGCATTCTGGTCCTTTGGAGAATAGCTTGACTCCCTCTTCTTTGTGGCATCCCTTAAGATATTGGAACTAGCTATCATGTACCCTTGGTGCTTCTTTTCATTAAACTAAAAAGGAAAAGGTCCCCCTCGCACATCTGTGCTAGTCGTTCCCGACTCTAGGGGGCAGTGCTCATCTCCATTTCAAAGCCGAAGAGCCAGCGCTGTCCGAAGACGTCTCCGTGGTCATGTGGCTGGCATGACTCAACGCCGAAGGCGCACGGAGCGCTGTTCCCTTCCCACCAAAGGTGGTTCCTATTTTTCTACTTGCATTTTGTATGTGCTTTTGATCTGCTAGGTTGGCAGAAGCTGAGACAAGAAACGGGAGCTCACTCCGTTACGCGGCGCTAGGGATTCAAACCGCCGAACTGCCGACCTTTCTGATCGACAAGCTCAGCATCTTAGCCACTGACACATACCCAATTCCAGCAACCGTTCTTTATATGCTTAAGCCTCTTGCAACGTGTTGAGTCTAAATTCCCCTTTTAGCCTAAATGCCACCTTTGCAAATTTGGGGAATTTTCTGCTGGCTTCCTCTCTCTTCTTCGCAGGGTGAGCAGAACTTGGCAGGAAGGAGCAGCTGTCTTCCCTCGTGCCCCCTTCCCCCCTCCTGCAATATCTGCTGCATCTTGCTTGTGAATTAAAATTCACCAGAGTCACTCAGCCGGATAATGTTCTGTTCAAAATCCAAGCTGGTCCTTCTTCCCCTCTGATGCCCCCACCTCCCACCTCTGAGGGACAGTGACAATAAATAGGAATTTATCTGGGTAAAAGAAGCAACCTTGTTGTGAGGTCCAGGTTGGGGGGAGTTGGGGGTCAAAGGCCAGACGGAAAAGGGGGATGGAGAGACCCCAAAAGGAGGAATGGGGTGGGCTCTCCCGGGCGAGTTGAGTTGTCAAATATCTCAGAGGAAAATGGATGTGAAGCAAGGTTGACTTGACTTGGGTTGATCAACAAGGTGAAGCCGTCTTGGACCTGGCTGGACAGGAGACCACCAGGAAATCTTAAGATACCTTAAGGTGTTGGTGGGGGAAAAACGAAGGGGGGGGGACACTGTGGAAAGTCACTCCTGGAGTGTGGTTCAACTGAGAAGATGCAAGTGTCCACGAAGGGGTCCAAAATCCCTTTCAGGTCTTTGGTTTAGAGCAGGGTTTCTCAAGCTTGACAAGTAAAAGATGTGAACTTCAACTCCCAGAATTCATCATCAGGTAGGCAGGAAGGAAAGAAGGAGGGAAGGAAGTAAGGAAATGGGAGAGAGACAGGAAATGGCAGAAGGAAGGGGAAGGGAGGGAGAAGAGAAGGAAGGAAATGGGAGAGAGAGGAAATGTCAGAAGGAAGAAGGGAGAGAGGAAGGAGAGAAGAAAGGAGAGAAGGAAGGAAATGGGAGAGAGAGGAAATGTCAGAAGGAAGAAGGGAGAGAGGAAGGAGAGTAGGAAGGAGAGAAGTAAGGAAATGGGAAAGAGAGGAAATGGCAGAAGGAAGAGGGGAGGGAGGGAAGGCGGAGAGAAGAAAGGAGAGAAGGAAGAAAATGGGAGAGAGGCAGGAAATGGCAGGGAAGGGGGAGGAAGGAAGGAGAGAAGGAAGGGGAGAGAGGGGGAAGAAATGAAGGAAGGAGAGAGAGGGAAGGAAAGAGAGAGAGAGGAAAGGAAAGAGAGAGGGGGAAGTAAGAAAGGAGAGAGAGTGAAGGAAGCAAGGAGGGAGAGCAGGAAGAAAGGAGAGAAGGAAGCAAGGAAGAAATGAAAAGAGGGAAGGAGAGGGAGGGAAGAAAGAAAGGAAGGAAGGAGTGAGAAAGAAGGAAGGAAGGAGAGAGAGAGTGGTAAAAAAAGGAAGGAAGGAGAGAGAAAGAAGGAAGGCAGGAGAGAGGGAAGGAAAGGAAGAAAAGGAGGGAGAGAAAGGAACGAAGGAGAGAGAGAGGAAGGGAGGGAGGGAAGTTTAGAAGAAAATTCAGAGCTGCTCTTTTTAATTTTGAGTTCACAACATGCAACATCAGATTTAATTACAGGAAGAAAGAACGGGAAAGAAGAAAATTACCAGAAAAAAATTCTCCATAATCCAAGCTATTAATTTCCTAGGGAAGTGCTGGGCTCCCCTTTGCTGGATGTGTGCCAACCAAGGCCAAGCAGTCATCTAGCAATGGATGCTGCATTGGGGGAGGGGGGGGTTGGACCTGATGACCCCAAGCTGGCAGGAATAGCCAACACTCCAGAAGATAGGCTTAAGATACAGAAGGATCTTGACAAACTTGAACATTGGGCACTATCTAATAAAATGAAATTCAATGGTGAAAAGAGGAAGGTTCTACATTTAGGCAACAAAAGCGGAATGCACAGGTACAGTATAGGTGGTCCCTTGCTCAACAGTAGTAACTGTGAAATGGATCTTGGAGTCCTAGTGGACAACCATTGAAATAGGAGCCAGCCGTGTGCAGCAGCTGCCAAAAAAGCCAACACAGTTCTAGGCTGCATCAACAGAGGGATAGAATCAAGATCACGTGAAGGGTTAATACCACTTTATAATGCCTTGGTAAGGCCACACTTGGAATATTTGCATTCAGTTTTGGTCACCACAATGTAGAAAAGATGTGGAGACTCTAGAAAGAGTGCAGAGAAGAGCAACAAAGAGGATTAGGAGACTGGAGGCTAAAACATATGAAGAACGGTTACAGGAACTGGGTATGTCTAGTTTAATAGAAAGAAGGACCAGGGGAGACATGATAGAAGTCTTCCAATATCTCAGGGGTTGCCACAAAGAAGAGGGAGTCAAACTATTCTCCAAAGCACCTGAGGGTAGAACAAGAAGCAATGGGTGGAAACTAATGAAGGAGAGAAGCAACTTAGAACTAAAGAGAAATTTCCTGATAGTGAGAACAATCAATCAGTGGAGCAACTTGCCTCCAGAAGTTGTGAATGCTCCAACACTGGAAGTTTTTAAAGAAGATATTGGATAACCATTTGTCTGAAGTGGGGTAGGGTTTCCTGCCTAAGCAGGGGGTTGGTCTAGAAGACTTCCAAGGGCCCTTCCAATTCTGTTATTCTAAATTCATCAAAAGTAGACAAAATAAATTTAAAAAGGCCAGCTGGCCTCATTTTGGAATGCCATTTTTTTTAAAAAAAAACATGCCCTGATTTATGGCAAAATCCCAAAGAGTAAAAACCACCAGACCCAACAGAAGAAGAAGAAAAAAAAATACATCTGGGAATGGAAAGATTCATTTTCTGGACCTCCAGCTGGAATCAGGGACCGAAGAAGAGAAATAATCCATTTTGGGAGAAATAGACAGAAGGGCCTGAGAATTGCTTCCCCCCCTCCCCTTGCATCAAATTCTTTGAATGCCTCACCAAGGCAGTTCAAAATATCTTTAGCAACATGTCTGTTTTATAAGTCGAAATGGATCAAAGGTTTTCAAAGGGCTCAGCAACAATCCTGATTTTTTTTTTAAAAAGAAAGAATGTGGCTTCATCCTTCTTCCTAGTTTTCTTCTCTTCCTTCCTACCAGAGATGGTATTCAGCAGATTCTGACCTGAAAGGATTTTACAGTATCTGTTCCCTGGAGTGGGGATGGAATGGGGATTTTACAGTATCCTTCCCCTGCCACGCCCACCAAGCCACACCCACCAAGCCATGCCCACAGAACCAGTAGTAAAAAAATTATCACTGTTGGAAATGTAGGCAAAATGAAGGAACGTATTACCACATGTCACATGTGGTGGTTATGCCCAAGGGCTAAACGATATGACTGTCTTGCTTAGGAACAAAACTTTTGGGCTCAATTGTGGTCATAAGTCAAGGACAAGCTATAATAAACCCTCATCATTCAGTTTTAATCGGCAAAAGTCCATTGAGAAGTAGAGATAGATAGATAGATAGATAGATAGATAGATATAAAGACAGAGAGAAAAAGAGAGTGAGAGAAAGAGGAAAGGTAGATAGAAGATAGCTAGAGAGAGAGAGAGAGAGAGAGGAAGATAGATGGATGGATAGGTAGATAGGTAGGTAGATAGATAGATAGATAGATAGATAGATAGATAGATAGATAGATGGGTGGGTGGGTGGGTGGGTGGGTGGGTGGGTGGGTGGGTGGGTGGGTGGGTGGATGGATGGATAGATAGATAGATAGATAGATAGATAGATAGATAGATAGATAGATAGATAGATAGATAGATAGATGATAGATAGATAGATATAAAGACAGAGAGAGAAAAAGAGAGTGAGAGAAAGAGGAAAGGTAGATAGTAGATAGCTAGAGACAGAGAGAGAGAGAGAGAGAAAGAGAGGAAGATAGATGGATGGATCGATAGGTAGATAAGTAGATAGATAGGTAGGTAGATAGGTAGATAGATAGATAGATAGATAAGTACCATATTTTTCGGAGTATAAGATGCACCAGAGTATAAGACGCACCAAGATTTTGAAGAGGCAAATTAAAAAAAAAGTTTTTGCACTCTGCAGATATCCCAAAAATGGCCTGTTTTTTGTCAAATAAAGGGCAAATAAAGGAGGCTTGTAGAGTGCTCCTGGGGGCTGTGGGGCGGGGGGGGGGCAAAAAGGGGAAAAACAGCCTATTTTTTGCTCATTTTTGCCCTCTCCAGCCCCCAGGAGCACTCTGGAAGCCTCCTAAAGGCTCTGCACGGCCATTTTGGGGCAGGGTTTTGGGAGGCCAAAAATCCTGTATTCAGTGTATCAGGTGCACCCAGATTTTCACCCTCTTTTTTGAGGCAAAAGGGTGCGTCTTATACTCTGAAAAATATGGTGGATAGGTAGATAAGTAGATAGGTAGATAAGTAGATAGGTAGATAAGTAGATAGGTAGATAAGTAGATAGGTAGATAGATGCACACACAGAAAGAGAACAAGAGAGAGAGAGAGAGAGAGAGAGAGAGAGAGAGAGAGAGAGAGAGAGAGATATGAATAGAAAGATAAATGATAGGTAGGTAGATAGATACAGAGAGAGAGAGAGAGAGAGAAAGAGAGACAGAGAGCGAGAGAGAAAGATGTACTGTATGTATGTGTATGTTTATATATACATATATGTGTATGTGTGTATGAGAGTTAGGTAGATAGAGAAATAGAAGATAGAGAAATAGAGAGATGATAGATAGCTAAAATAGAATAGCTAAAATAGAATAGATAGAATAGAATAGATATAGATAGACAGACAGACAGGCAGATAGAATAACGGAGTTGGAAGGGACCTTGGAGGTCTTCTAGTCCAACCCCCTGCTCGAGCAGGAGACCTTCAAAGTCCCTTCCAACTCTGTTCTTCTACCTTGCGTTGAGCCCGCTCCTTCAGAACGGCTTCCCCATCCCTTCTAGGCCACAAGAGCTGTCCGGGGTGCTGAAATCGCCTGCCAATCCTAGCTATGGCAATAGGTCTCATCCCATTCTCCTCTTGAGGACCAACCAAGACTAAGAGTGCCCAAAACATGAAGATAGATCCAGCTACGGACCACCCAACCCTGAAAGCTTGGAAAGACCCTCTTCACGGCTTCCTCAGCCAACTGGAAGGCTGAGCCCCTCTGACCTTCCTACGTATTTCCTCGCGTGGGAAGACGCGTCTTGTTCTACGCATGGCGCCAGAAGCAACACGCTGGCCAAGTTCTCCTGTGTGCGCCGAAGAGGAAAACACACCGGGGTCCCCCAATGGCACAGAACCAAACTTGGGAATCAGATCTAGATGTTTGCACTGCCTAGAAGAAGAATCCAGCAATTACGCTTAGATGATCAGATGAACAGAGTTGGAAGGGACCTTGTATGTCATCTAGTCCAACCCCCCCCCAAAGCAGGAGAGCCTACGCCAGTGACGGAGAACATTTTCGGCAACAAGTGTCCTAAAGGGAGCACTTTGCGCTCATCTGGGCCGCAACCAGGAAGAGGAGCTGCCCACTAGGGGGTGGGGATGCGCATGCTGGAAAATGAAGTTCCGGTTTCCAGCACATACATGCGCACCGGCCAGCAAGTCTTCCGGTTACTGCCATGCATGTGCGTGCACTGATCAGCTGGCCAGTGCTCATGCTCATGCTGGAAAACAGAACACCAGCTCTTCCGGTTTCTGGCACTGCTGCATGCCGTACGCACTAAGGCCAGCTGATTGTCATGTGCACATGTGCGCCAAAAACCCACGAAGAGGAACGGGACACATCACGTGCACCAGGAGACATGGCTCTGCGTGCCACTTTGGGCACATGTGCCAGAGGTGCGCCATCACAGCCCTACACCATTTCTGACAGATGGCAGTCCAGTCTCTTCTTGGAAGTCTCCAGGGATGAAGCTCCCACAACTTCCAAAGGCAACGTCTGTTCCATGGGTTGATTGCTCTCACTGTCAGGAAATTCCTCCTTATTTCTACATTGATTCTCTCTCTTTGTTCATTTTCCATCCATTGTTCCTTCTCTGGCCTTCAGGTGCTTTGGAAAACAGGTTGACCTCCCCTCCTCTCTGTGGCAGCCCCTCAAATATTGGAAGACTGCTATCCTGTCTCCCCTGGTCCTTCTCTTCACTAGATTAGCCATGCCCAGTTCCTGCAACAGTTCATTGTATGTTTGAGCCTCCGGTCCCCTCATCATCCTGTTTGCTCTTCTCTGCACTCTTTCTAGAGGCTCAACATCTTTTTTATAGTGTGGTGACCAAAACTGGATGCAGTACTCTAGGTGTGGTCTTACTAAGGCTTTATAGGGTGGTATTAGTACCTCCCTTGATCTTGATTGTATCCCTCTGGTCATGCAATTTAGGATTGCCTTGGCTTTTTTGGCTGCCACCTCACACTGCCGTCTCATATTTAGTTGGTTGTCCATTAAGATCCCTCTCCCAGTTACTATTGCTATTAAGCCTGGTTTCTCTCAGTCTGTAAATGTACTTTGGGTTTTTCTCACCTGTGGAAGACTTCGCTTTTCTCTGCATTGAATTTGATTTTGTTAGATGGGGCCCTGTGTGCTCCTGCAGAGACACCAAAGGCCTCCATCAAAAATAAAATAAAATGGGATATTCATCTCTTTCAATTTTATATCTTGACTAGCCGATAACCCGGCATTGCCCGGGTATTTATTTATAGGGAGAAAATGTCTGGACCAAACGTAATTTCTAATGTTAGATTTTCCCCCTTACCAGAGGGAGCCCCCTTGTGGAGTACTGTGAAGCCGTTACCATGGCAACTCCACTGCGCTGTACAGTAGAAGCCATTTTACAGCGGTACAGCAGAAGCCATTTTAAGGCACAAGAGGCTGTATCTTAACAGAACACACACCCCAAGTACACACTGCGTGGTACAGTAGAAGTCATTTTAAAGCAGTACAGTAGAAGCCATTTTACAGCAGTACAATAGAAGCCATTTTAAGGCACAACAGGCTGTATCTTAACAGAACACACACACCGAGTACACACTGCGTTGTACAGTAGAAGCCATTTTACAGCAGTACAGTAGAAGTCATTTTACAGCAGTACAATAGAAGCCATTTTAAGGCACAACAGGCTGTACCTTAACAGAGCACATACTCTGAGGGGTTTTAGGAGTATCTTAACCCGCCCTCCAGTATTTGTCTCCAGAGAGTAAGTCACCTGTCTACCAAGTTTGCTTGAAATTGCTCAAGGCGTTCCAGAGTTATGCTGGAACACACACAGACAGATACATTTTTATATACGTATATAGATAGATTTTCACTTGCCTATCTTGTTTTTCTCCCTATCCCCCGCCCCACCCCTTCTGCTTTAGTTTGGCATTGGCAATTGATGGCTTTTCAGCTGTGCTCCTGTAACAGGCAGTCCTCGACTTATAACCACAATGGGGCCCAACAGTTCCGTCACTAAGCGATGCAGTTGCTCCGGGGAGTTTTGCCCCCTTTGGGACCTTGCTTGCCACAGCTATCAAGGGAATCTACTGCAGGTGTTAAGTGAGGGACAGGCTTCTTAAGGGAAACTTGCTCCCCCGTTGACGTTGCTTGCCGGAAGATCGCAAAAGGGGGTCACCTGACCCCAGGACACCACAACCATCACAAATAATAGGCAGTTGCCGAGTGCGCAAATTGTGATCCTGTGTCCACGGGGGATGCTGCAATGGCTTAAGTGTGAAAAATGGTCATGTCAGTTTTTTTCAGCGATGTTGTAACTCACAGTGGTCGCTGAACAAATGGTGTTAAGTTGAGGACGACCTACAATACAATACAATACAATACAATACAATACAATACAATACAATACAATACAATACAATACAATACAATACAATACAATACAATACAATACAATACAATAGCAGAGTTGGAAGGGACCTTGGAGGTCTTCTAGTCCAACCCCCTGCCTAGGCAGGAAACCCTATACCGTTTCAGACAAATAGCTATCCAACATCTTCTTAAAGACTTCCAGTGTTGGGGCATTCACAACTTCTGGAGGCAACTTCTGTTCCACTGATTAATTGTTCTCACTGTCAGGAAGTTTCTCTTTAGTTCTAAGTTGTTTCTCTCCTTGATTAGTTTCCACCCATTGCTTCTTGTTCTACCCTCAGGTGCCTTGGAGAATAGTTTGACTCCCTCTTCTTTGTGGCAACCCCTGAGATATTGGAACACAGCTATCCTGTCTCCCCTGGTCCTTCTTTCTCTTAAGCTAAACATACCCAGTTCCTGCAACCGTTCTTCTTATGTTTCAGCCTCCAGTCCCCTAATCATCTGTATGCTCTGGGACATCCATGGAGCGATGCATGTGGAAGGGGGGTCGGACTTCAATGGTGTGATCACAGACACTTTTACAGGAATATCGGAAAAGCTCAGGAAGATCTTCGGCCAACACAACATAGGTGCACCCTTCAAACCCAAGAATACACTCAGGCAGAGGCTTGTCCACAGCAGAGATAAAACACCCAGACACAAACGGAGCAACGTGGTACATGCAGTACAATGCAATGAGACAGGTGTAGATCTCTACACTGGGGAAACAAAACAGCTGCTTCACAAACCCATGGCCCAACATAGGACCATAGCGATGGTGAAGCTTTTTGTAAAGGCGTGCCAAAACCCTACAATTCAATGCGCCCCTGTGCATATGTGTGTTCCCACCCATGCATGCGCACGACCCCCCCCCCTGTGCCCATGGAGGGGAATTTTCACCCTCCCCAGGCTCTGGATGCTTTCCTGAAGCCTGGGGAGGGTGAAAATGGCTTCTCCTGGCTCTCCAGAAGGCTGAAAATCAGGTGGCCAGAACACACATGGGTAGTGGAGGTGATGGCTCATATGCCTGTGCCATAGGTTTGCCATCATGGACATAGGAGAACAAACTCATCAGGGTTAGATTCAGCCGTCCATCTGCCTTTAAAAGACACAGGCCCCTCTTCTGAAGACAGCAAAGTCCACATTGTGACAGAGAGAACCGCTGGGAACAGGCTCCAGCTATTCTTCTGCCTCACTGAGGTCTGACTCCGAAGGCAGCTGATAACTGTCTGACGGCCCTGGCCCCCTCTCTGCCTCCGACATAGAGCCCTCCTCAGAGCCTTCCCCAGACTCCAGGACAGGCCCAGGTTCCTCCCCAACCCTCCTCACTGTCCGAATCTGCTGCAAGCTCTGCTGTACGTTGTCGGGCCACAACAGCTCTTTTCAACAGTTCCAAGAAGGCTCTACATCCATTTGTACTGGGGCACAGATAAACAACCAGGTGGCCTCAGTGACTCTCAGAGAGAATACTAACGACCAGAGGACTGCAAGGAATACCAGTCCTTCCATCTTCCACCATTCAGCTAGAACCGAAGAAGCTTCTTGGACGAGAAGTGAAATGTCTTCCAGGAAAAACCAGAAAGTACAGTTGCCTCTTGAAAAAGCACCTTTTGGGAGATCCACCACTGTGGCTTTTTTGGCCCTGCTACATACAAGGCCCCTTGGGTGAGTTCAGGGGCAGCTCCAACATTGGAATGGGGGGGGGGGGAAGGAGTTGTTAGGTGTGACTGCTGATTGCTAAGGAATCCGATTGTGTGAATCTGCTCGCTTTTAGCTTAGCAATCCACTTAGCAACCTCCCAGCTGTTCAGGATATTTTTTGTTTTCCTGTTTTTGACAAACAGCTGAACAGCCTGAGATGAATGTCAAGAGGAGGAGGAGGAGGAGGAGGAGGAGGAGGAGGAGAAAGAAGAGAAGGAAATATGGAGAAGGAGGAGGAAGAGAAGGAAAAAAATGGAGGAGGAAGAGGTCGAGAAGGAATAAAAAAGGAGAAGAAGACCTGCCAATCATCTTGTAGGGTTACTACAGCTAATGTCTGGTCTTATGTTGAGTTTAGAAGGACATTGACTCATTAGATCTACATGAGATTCCACTGGGATGGGACATTCAGATCTGCTCCCTGTCTCAACATTGGAGTTCCTTTTGTTATCTTGTCATGTAACAACCCACCCCAAGACCAAATTCTTCTCCTTCTCCTCCACCACTCCTTCTCCTTTTCTTTCTTTTTTTCTTTCCCCTTCTCTACCACTTCTTCTCCTTCTCCTTTTCTTTCTCCTCCTCCTCCACTTCTTTCTCCTTTCTCCTCCTCCTCCTTCTACACTACTCCTCTTTCTCCTTCTCTTTCTCCTTCTCTTTCTCCTGCTCCTTCTTTCTCCTCCTCCTCCTTCTACACTACTTTCTCCTTTCTCCTTCTCTTTCTCCTCCTCCTCCTTTTTGCTCCTCCTCCTTCTCCTACACCACTTCTTCTCTTTCTCCCTTTCTCCTTCTCTTTCTCCTTCTTCTCCTTCTCCTTCTCCTTTCTCCTTCTCCTTTTTTCTCCTCCTCCTTCTACACCAGTCCTTTTCTCTTTTTCCTTCTCTTTCTCCTATTTTCTCCTCCTTCTCCTTTCTCTTCCTTCTCCTTTTCTTTCTCCTCCTCCTCCTCCTTCTTTCTGCTCCTCCTCCTTCTTCTACACTACTTCTTCTCTTTCACCTTTTCTCCTTCACTTTCTCCTTCTTTCCCCTCCTTCTCCTTTCTCTTCTTTCTCCTCCTCTTTCTCTTGCTCCTCCTGCTCCTCCTCCTTCTACACCAATCCTTCTCTATTTCTTTCTCCTTTTCTTTCTCCTTTTTTCTCCTCCTTCTCCTTTCTCTTCCTTCTCCTTCTCTTCCTCCTCTTCTTCCTCCTCCTCCTCTTCCTCCTCCTCCTCCTCCTCCTTTCTCTTCCCCTTCTATTTTTCTACTTGGATTTATTACGTGCTTTCGAACTGCTAGGTTGGTAAAAGCTGGGACAAGTCACGGGAGCTCATCCCGTTACGCGGTGCTAGGGATTCGAACCGCCAAACTGCTGACCTTTCAGATCGACAAGCTCAGCGTCTGAGCCCCTGAGCCCCTGATCCCTTTCCCATTTGCAAAGGGGGTCAAAAACCCACAACCCTGATCAACCCACACCCCTTTTTAAGTAGGTGCACCCCTCTACAAATGTAGGGCAGAATTTTGATCGCAACCCCGTGCCAGGAGTCGTGCACATTTCATCTCTCTTGTTTGAAAACCTCGGCCATCTGTAATCCTTCTGTTGTTAAGGTTATTTCTCTGCTTTTATTTAATTTGACGCGGGAGCTAATGGACTGTTTTATTAGCAATCTAAGGACATTTTGGCTTTCAAGGTGTCTGAAGTGGAACGCAACTTATTGTATTGCCAACAACATTCTTTGCTTCATTGATAATAAACCATCGCGCTTACCAGAAATGGAGAGACACCATTCAACCCGGCTTAGGCTATTAAATGGAATGAATTAGACATATTTTTCTATTGGTCCTCAATTTCTAGGGCTATATCTCTCTAGATAAAAGCGAAATAACACTCGCACATTATCTCAAAATCTACAGAACGGTAAAGCCTACAAACTTGAAATTTGGCACGTATGTTCCTCTTGGCTTCTAGGTGCTCGCTAAGTAAGGATTTCTCAAAAGGACCATCAGATCATCAGACAATCAGATCATCTTATATTAACATGTGTCGATGTTAAGGAGTTAGACATTCTACTCCCCCTCCCCACCTGAAAGGAACTGTTCCAACTGCCAGTTGCCTTATATTAACACGCTCTGATGCTAAGTTGTTACACAGTCTACATTAATTTTCAAGCTGTAAGTGTCACTGTATCAAGCCCGATCACATAGTTTCGTAGCGAAGCGCGGATATCCAGCTAGTCTAGATATAAAAGGCAAATACCACTCACTCAACACCAAATCTCCAGAACCATAAAGCCTACAAACTTGAAATTTGGCACACATGTTCCTCTTGGCTTCTAGGTGCTCGCTAAGAAAGGATTGTTCAAAATTACCATCAGATCATCAGACAATCAGATCATCTTATATTAACACGCGTCGATGCTAAGGAGTTAGACATTCTACTCCCCCTCCCCACCTGAAAGGAACTCTGTTCCAACTGCCAGTTGCCTTATATTAACACTCTCTGATGCTAAGGTGTTACACAGTCTACATTAATTTTCAAGCTTTGGCTTCTAGGTGCTCGCTAAGAAAGGATTTGTCGAAATGACCATCAGATCATTTGTATTTCTTATACAGTAATTAACACACTCTGATACTAAGGAGTTCTACTCTCCCTCCCCACCTGTTCCAACTGCCAGTTGCCTCACATTCCGTTACCTCAGTTCAAACTGGCAGACGTCCCACTCCTTCACTCAGGCGGGATCTGGGGCTCTTTACAGTGCTAAACGTCAGTAACTCACCTAAATGTCTACGCCTTCCACCCATGGAACTGCTTCCGGACTCAAGGTGGCGAGACCGATATTCCCTTATGTGTTTCAACCACCGACCACCATTGTTGACTGAGGACAATTTTTGCAATTTATCAGTTCATTATTAATTAGATTTTTAAAATATTTGATACTTTGCAATAAATAAGCCAGGTTGTCTACAACTTCCTTCCCTCCTTCCTTCCTCATTTCTTCTCCCATTTACATTATCTTCTTTCCTTTCTTCCTTCTTCCCCCTCCTTCCCACTCTCCCTTCTCATTTCTTCTCCCATCATCTCCTTCCTTCCTCATTTCTTTTCTCATTTACATTATCTTCCTTCCTTCCTTCTCTCACTTCCATTTCCCTCCCTCTTCCCTTCCTTCCTTCTTCTCTCCCTCCCTTCTTTCCTTCCTCCCTTCTCATTTCTTCTCCATCATCTTCTTCCTTCCTCTCTCTCCCCCTCCCTCCTTCCTTCCTTCTCTCTTCCTCCCTTTTTCCTCCCTCCCTCCCTCGTTCCCTCCCTTTCTTCTCTCACTTCCATTTCCCTCCCTTCCATCCCTCCCATCTTTCCTTCCTTCTCATTTCTTCTCCCATCATCTCCTTCCTTCCTTCCTCATTTTTTTTCTCATTTACATTATCTTCCTTCCTTCCTTCCTTCCTTCCTTCCTTCCTTCCTTCCTTCCTTCTCTCACTTCCATTTCCCTCCCTCTTCCCTTCCTTCCTTCTTCTCTCGCTCCCTTCTTTCCTTCCTCCCCTCTCATTTCTTCTCCATCATCTTCTTCCTTCCTCTCTCTCCCCCTCCCTCCTTCCTTCCTTCCTTCCTTCCTTCCTTCCTTCCTTCCTTCCTTCCTTCTCTCTTCCTCCCTTTTTCCTCCCTCCCTCCGTTCCCTCCCTTTCTTCTCTCACTTCCATTTCCCTCCCTCTTCCCTCCCTCCCATCTTTCCTTCTCATTTCTTCTCCCATCATCTCCTTCCTTCCTTCCTCTCTCCCCTCTCCCTCCCGCCTTTTCTTATTATTAATATTTTGCAATTTAGCAACCTGGGCTTGCTTCATTAGCAATGTTCCAAACTCCTGAACTATTAATATTATTAGGGGGGAAAAAAACTTTTGAAAGCTCCCAAATTGGTCCGGGTAATTAAAAAGTTTTCCTAGGATCGATATTGGAAACCTGCCAGCAATTTAGGGAGGAGAAAAGAAAAGGACTCGGAATATCTGAAGAAATCAATGGACTAGAATGTTAAAGAATGTTAAATCGATAGTCTATGATCTTCAGATATAATTAATAGAGTGAAATATTCTTTTTCATGTTTATCGGACAGCCCCGGGGCTGAGCCAGGCTCCTTCCGTATGCTGGAAATTAAATCTTTAGGTGAGGATATTAGCCTATCTCTTGAACCCGTTCTGGGCGGTTTCTGATTTGGTTTAAGATTCATACCGTTGTTAATGGGGGTTTTTTTTTGGGGGGGGAAGAAACGTTATCCGGGGGGGGGGTTGAATTCTCCTCTTCTCAGAAAACTGGGAACCTATTGAAACATCCAGATACACAGGGAAAGGAGCTGCTCGACCTGACTGACACCCCTGCGGAGAAGGCCTCTGGGGGGTTTTGCTACAGGAGAAGTGGCGTCCTATGGAGATTGGGAAAAGTTTCATCTATGCTACGATGTGGGATGAAGATTTCCTTGGCTTCCCTTGAACACGCAATGCTCAATGAAACATTTAATTGTGTTTAATGGATAACCAGTGACTTTATCCTTAATTGTAAAAACCGTTGCACAAAAAACTTGTAACCAAACGACATGCTTGATGAAATTGTGTTTTTTTCTTTTTCCTCCTTGCTCTTGTTCTGTATGGGTTGTTTTGTCTTTTTTAAAGAAAAAAATAAATAAAATTTATTTAAAAAAAAAAAAGATTTCCTTGGCTGGTTCAGATCTTCGCTCTTTGATTTAGAGAAATATACTTCAACTTTCCTTCCTTCCTTTCTCCCTCCCTCCCTCTCTTTCTCTCTCTCTCTCTCCCCCTCCCTAGAGACTTTCTTTCTTTTTTCTTTCTCTCTCTCTCTCGCTCTCTCCCCTCCCTCCCTCCCTTCCTTTCTCTGTCTCTCTTTTCCACCCTCTCATCTCTTCTGCTCCACTCTCCCCTCCCTCCCTACCATCATTTTGCATCTCTCTCTCTCTCTCTCTCACACACACACACACAAACATTCTCTCTTTCTCTCTCTCTCTCCTCTCCCCTCCCTTCTTATTTCCTCCCTCCCCTCTCCCCTCCCTCCTTCCCTCTTGACTTTCTTTCTTTCTTTCTCTTTCTCTCCCCTCCCTCTTGACTTTTTCTTTCTTTCCTTCCATCCGTCTCTCTCTCTCTCTCTCGCTTTTCCATCATCTCCTCTCCCCTCCCTAATTCTATCTTTCTCTCTCTCACACACACACACAAACATTCTCTCTTTCTCTCTCTCTCTCTCTCCCTCACACACACACACACACAAACATTCTCTCTCTCTCTCTCTCTCTCCTCTCCCCTCCCTTCTTATTTCCTCCCTCCCCTCCCCTCTCCCCTCCCTCCTTCCCTCTTGACTTTCTTTCTTTCTTTCTCTTTCTCTCCCCTCCCTCTTGACTTTTTCTTTCTTTCCTTCCATCCGTCTTTCTCTCTCTCTCTCTCGCTTTTCCATCATCTCCTCTCCCCTCCCTAATTCTATCTTTCTCTCTCTCACACACACACACAAACATTCTCTTTCTTTCTCTCTTCCCTCTCCTCTCCCCTCCCTTCCCTCCCTTTTTCCTTCCTCCCACCCTCCCTGCCCTCTTCCCTCTTTTTCTTTTTTCCATCCTCTCCTCCCCTCTCTTCCCCCTCCCTTCCTCCCTCTCTTCTGTCCATCAATATATTCAAACCGATACATTTTTCAAAAGAGTTGGCTCTGAAGTCATTTCACCCAAAATCCATTGATCAGTGTAATGAATTTCTGCATCCCGGGGAGCCCCCCCCCCCCTGTGCCGGGGAAACTGTCCCACCCCTCAATCCTTCCCCCCTCAAGCCCCCCCCCCATTACTTTACAGCTGGATTTTCCCTTCCTTCCCCCACCGTTTTCTGCTCCTTTCCTCTCCTCGTTTTCTACAACAAAGCCAAGGGCTCATTAGAGTCCCCCCCCCCTCTCTTTTGAAAAATCTCCTAAATTGGTATCTATCCCTCCCTGCTTCAGAGGAGTCCCAATTCTACAGCTGAACTCTGCCAACTCTTTCCACCTTGTAGAGAATCCTGGTGCTAGCTAGCTGGAAGGGGTCCGTGAGGTCATCTGGTCCAACCCCCTGGGAAACCCAAAGCCAAGGCCATACCTCCCTGGCTTCTGTTTGAAGGGCTCAAATAATTTAGTTTCTGCTTCTGGGACAAGAATAAATCACTCCCCTCCATCTGCAGAGTCCATTGGGTGTTTGAAGAATATAACCTAGTGATGCAGTGGTGGGTTTCAATTTTTTTAGAACCTATTCTGTAGGTGTGCCTGTTTTGTGGGAGTGGCTTGGTGGTCATGTGACCGGACGGGAGTGGCTTGATGGTCATGTGACCGGCGGGAGTGGCTTGGTGGTCATGTGACTGGGTGGGAGTGGCTTGGTGATCATGGGACCAGACTTAGCACTGTACCGGGACGGTATCCGGTGCTCTGGGCTGGCTCCGGTACGCGCGTACTGGGGCGTACCGCCTGCAACCCACCATTGGTGTGCGCCCCCCACTCCTGAGCATGCATGCGCATTTCCCGCAGAAGAGAAGAGAATATTGGAATGAAAAATAGAATAGAATAGAAAAGAGAAGAGAAAATATTGGAACAAAATAGAATAGAATAGAATAGAATAGAACAGAAAATAGAGGAGAAGAGAAGAGAATGTTGGAACGAAGAATAGAATAGAATAGAATTTGGGGGGGGGGGGTTATCTATGTCCTCAGGGTCACCTGAGTGGTGCAAGTAGGTGTGAAACCTTCTACAACACAGTCCTTTCAGCAGTTCCAAGAAGGCTCCCCACCCATTTGCACCACTCAGGGGACCCTGAGGACACAGACAAACCTCCAAGTGGCCTCAAGGACTCTCTCAAAGGATGCAAATGACCAGCTGTCTGCAAGGAGTATAAATCCTTCTGTTCCCCACCATCCAGTTGGAGCTGAAGAAGCTTCTTGGATGAGAAGTGAAACATCTTCAAAGAAGACACAAATAAACCTCCAAGTGGCCTCAAGGACCCTCTCAAAGGATGCAAATGACCAGCTTTGTCTGCAAGGAGGATAAATCCTTCCTTTCCCCACCATCCAGTCAGAGCTGAAGAAGCTTCTTGGATGAGAAGCAAAACATCTCCAAAACAAAAACCAGAAAGTCCAGTTGCCTCTTGAAAAAAAGCAGTTTTGGGACAAACAGGATCTGTTTCTGACAAGCAAAATCAACGGCGGAAGCCTGATTCACTTAGCGACCTCTCAATTCACTTAACAAATGCGGGAGCTTGACTTCAACCTTTCATCTCCTAACCCCCCTGGGCTGCTGGGTGGTGGAAGCTTCCTGCCCTTGTCCGTAAGTATCCTTGTTTGTCATGATTTACTGCCTGGAACCACATAACATCTTATTGCATTAACCTAATTTTCATGGTTCGCAGAGCACCTGGCCCGATAAATGAAGCCTGGTTTTTTTTCTTGCAAGGGGCTACGGCCAAAAAATGAAATAAAATCCCTAACCAGAAAGAAGTAAGAAAAAGTGAATGTTTGATGGAGATGTTCTGACCGAGGCTTCCCCAAAAAGCACGAAGCAGAGTCCTGGTCCCGACAAAACCCCTTTTATTAAACGAATGTGGATCCCCCTCGTTCACATTCAGCCAAGGCCTGGCAAACAGTCTTTCAAAGGTGAAGTTATGACCACAGACCTTATCTAGCTTGGAAAGCTGCCATGTAAATATTTTCCAAATGAGGCGCTGTGTGAGAAAAAACGTGGCACAGAGACTCTGAGATTCACGGACAGATCTTCACACTCCTGAAATGAATGAACGAACAAATTGTTTCCTGAAAAAGCCCACTCCCCTTTCGCTCCTCTTTTATTTCCTGTGGGAGGGGCCATTCACCGTCCGCCTGTGGCTTTACTCCCAAGTCGACCCTGATTTCTTAGCTGTTCTTTTCTTCTGCACATGCGCACACTGGGAACAAGCTCCAGCTGTTCCTCTGCCTCACTGCTGTCTAGCACTGAAGGCAGCGGAGAACTGCCAGACAGCCTTGGCTCCATCTCTGCCTCCGACGCAAAGCCCTCATCCGAGCTTTCCCCAGCCTCCAGGACTGGCCCATGCTCCTCCCCAACGTCCTCACTCTCCAACTCTACTGCCAGCTCTGGTGGCCGCTGGTGGGCCACAACAGGGGTGGGTGGTGGGTGGGAACAGGCAGCTTTCTAATTTATATTTATTGATAGCCCGCCTTGATTATTCTTATGAGTAACGCATCGTAACTTTAAACATTTGTTAAATGACCCGTCATAAGTCGAGAACTATCAGTAGATAGGTGGTAGTGTCACCACATGTGTGTATCATTGCAGCTTCTTTGTCCATCGAGTCTCCTTCTAACAGAGGAGGATTCAGCCGGTTCCAGCCAGTTCGGATTGGTTCACCCGAACCAGTAGCAGAAATCGCGGGTGGGCTATGCCGTCCTTTTTAGGCACGTTTTTGAGGCCGGGTGCCTGCGCAGAAGAGGTGCATTAATTAAAGATTAATTAGTTAATTAAAAAGAAACAAGAAACAAGAACTCAGAGGGCAGGCTTGATGGACACTGGGTCTTTTCATGTGGTCAATTTTCTAGGTTTCTAAGAAGGAAAATAATAATAGACAAGCCACAATGCTAGTATGGTTGGTGGAAGATATTATTTGACAAATATCCTTCCCAACTCTGGGGATTTTCAAAAATGGACTGGACAATCTTTTGACCGGGATGTATACAGCCTTCTGTCTTGAGTAGGGGGTTGGACTAGAAGACCTCCAAGGTCTCTTTCAGCCCTATGATCAGGGTGGGATTGAAAAATGTTAGCAACTGCTTCTCTGCCCAGTTGCTGGGTGGGCGTGGCCTACTCAACCTCCTGCACCACAGGGGAGGGGACTTTTCACCCTCCCCAGGCTCCAGAGGCTTTCCTCGAGCGCTCGGGAGGGCAAAAAATGGCCTCCCTTGGGCTCCAGAGACCCTCCGGAGGCTGAAAACGGGCCTGTTTTGGGGACTTCCGGTACCTCCGGTAGGCCCATTTTTGGCCCTCTCAGAGCCTCAGCATGGGTCCTGCACTTACCTCTGCATCCAAAATGGGCTGCGTGGAGACTCGGGTCGGGCTGGGCAGGGCCAGCCAGTCCTTGCAACTACCAGTTCAGCAAACCAGCTGTAAAATTAGCATCTGGTTTGCCTGAACCGGTGCGAACAGGCTGAATCCTACCCCTGCCTACGATGCTATATTCTCTGCAATACAAGTAGTCCTTTCTCCATTTCTCTATTGTTTCCCCCTTGTTTCTCTGTTTCTCCGTGTCATATAATGGACGTGGGTATATGCAGGGGTGGGTTCCTGCCGCCATTACTACCGGTTCGGCGCCGAAAATTTTTGCGCGAGTGCGCATTTGCACTTAAACTGGTCTGCGCAGGCGCGCAACATTAAAAATTACATTTTTAATTACAAGCAATAATACAATACGATACAATACAATAGCAGAGTTGGAAGGGACCTTGGAAGTCTTCTAGTCCAACCCCCTGCCTAGGCAGGAAATCCTATACCATTTCAGACAAATGGCTATCCAACATCTTCTTAAAAACTTCCAGTGTTGGGGCATTCACAACTTCTGGAGGCAACTTCTGTTTCACTGGTTAATTGTTCTAACTGTCAGGAAGTTTCTCCTCAGTTCTAAGTTGCTTCTCTCCTTGATTAGTTTCCACCCATTGCTTCTTGTTCTGCCCTCAGGTGCCTTGGAGAATAGTTTGACTCCCTCTTCTTTGGGGCAACCCCTGAGATATTGGAAGACTGCTATCATGTCTCCCCTAGTCCTTCTTTCTCTTAAGCTAAACATACCCAGTTCCTGCAACCGTTCCTCATATGTTTTAGTCTCCAGTCCCCCAATCATCTTTGTTGGTCTTCTCTGCACTCTTTCTAATTCTTTAGCACTCTTTAGTTATTCTAAATAAAAATGACATTTTTTTTCAATGAAGATTGTTCTGCACACGTGCAGAACAGAAAATCAAAATGGCGCCACCGAGGATAGAACCGGTACGGTCACATGTCCGCTGGAGTTACTACCTATTCGGCCAATCTGGACTGAATAGGTAGGAACCCACCTCTGGATATATGCATAATGTTGTCTTCATTCATTTATCTATTTTGTCATGTTTCTGTCGTGTATATTAAAGGCGGTGATCCTTTGAGAACTGAAATGCAATGAGATTTCATTGTACTGTACGCCGAGGAGTGTACATTCTAAAGTGACAATAAAGTTATTCTAAATTCCTTGACTTATAATGAAAACTGACCCCCAACATTTGAGAGGGACCTTGGAGTCCTAGTAGATGATCTCTTAAACATGAGCCGGCAATGCGCAGCAGCAGCCAAAAAAAGCCAATACGACCCTCAGTTGTATAAACAGAGGAACAGAATCAAAATCACGTGAAGTATTAGTAACACTTTTTATGTAGCCTTAGTAAGGCCACACCTGGAATACGGCATCCAGTTTTGGTCACCACAGTACGAGAAAGATGTTGAGAGTGCAAAGAAGAGCAACTAAGATGATTAAGGGCCTGGAGACTAAAACATACGAAGAACGGTTGGAGAATTTGGGTTTGGGCAGTCCAGAGAAAAAAAGGACAAGGGGGGGACAGGATAGGAGTCTTCCAGTATTTGAGGGGCTTCCACAAAGAAGAGGGGGGGTCAACTATTCTCCAAAGCGCCAGAGGACAGGGGAAGAAAACAATAGTTGGAAACTCTTCAAGGAGAGAAGCAACTTGGGATTAAGGAGAAACCTCCGCATAGTGAAAACAATTAACCAGTGGAGCAGCTGCAGTAGAAAGGTGGATTAATTGAGGGGGACTGTGGGGGCGTGAATCGGTGGATGGGTGGATGAATGGATGGGTGGGGGATGAATGGATGGATGAATAGATAGAAAGAAAGAGACAGATAGAAGAGAAAGAGAGAGAGAGAGGGAGGGAGGGAGAGGGAGAGAGAGAGAGAGATTAAGTGACCTTCAAGATAACTTCAAATCTGTCTATCTTCCAAAATTGTTTGAAAACCAGAGAGATGATAGCAATAGTACTTAGACTTATATACCAATTCACAGTGCTTTCCCTCTCTAAGCGGTTTATAGAGTCAGCCTCTTGCCCCCAACAATCTGGGTCCTCCTTTTACTGACCTTGGAAGGAGGGAAAGCTGAATCAACTTTGAGCCAGTCGGGATCAAACTCCTGGCAGTTGGCAGAGTTTGCCTGCAATACTAGATTCTAATCACGATGCCACCAAGGAGACAGAGAGAGAGAGAGAGCAAAAGATAGACAGACAGACAGACAGACAGACAGACAGACAGACAGATGCTAGATGGATGGATGGATGGATGGATAGATTGATAGATTGATAGATAGATAGATAGATAGATAGATAGATAGATAGATAGATAGATAGATAGATAGATAGATGATAGATGGATGGATGGATGGATGGATGGATGGATGGATGGATAGATGGATAGATGGATAGATGGATAGATATAGATAGATGGATGGATGGATGGATGGATGGATGGATGGATGGATGGATAGATAGATAGATAGATAGATAGATAGATAGATAGATAGATATAGATGGATGGATGGATGGATTGATAGATTGATAGATTGATAGATATAGATAGATGGATGGATGGATGGATGGATGGATGGATGGATGGATGGATGGATGATAGATGGGTGGGTGGATGGATGGATAGGTAGACAGACAGACAGACAATAGACCTTCTGACAATCAAAGTCAGATTCACTCAACCACCGTGTTACTAACTTAACAACTACAGTGTTTCTCTTAACAACTGCGGCAAGAAAGATCGTAAAACGGGGCAAAACTCACTTAACAAATGTCTCGCGGAGCAACAGAAATCTTGGGCTGAATTTTGATCGTAAGTCAAGAACTCCCTGCATTTCTGTCCCCCCCCACCGAGAGCCTACATTTTGTGTTGAGCGAGCCTGGGACAAAGACGAGGGACCCCCTCTTGTCTCTGGGGTCCGATTATTTCTACTCTGTTTATCGTTCTCATCCATTCCAAGCAATTGCACCAATATTTAAAAGTATCTCCTAATTCGCCCTCCCCCCCACACTATCTTTCCCCGTCTCGGCCGAAGCTGGAGATTTAACAAGCCACCATTCTCTCCTCTCCCTATAATTAGCAATGTTTCAGCTGGCAACCAACAGAGGAAGACATGTTTCCTTAATTAAAACAATTAATTGGAGCGGGGGGGGAGGGAGGAGAAGAACAAGAGGGGGAGGAAGCTCTTTTTTAAAAAAAATATGTGAAGAGGATCACAAAGGGGTCTATTATGGGTGCCCAGGAGCTGAATGGAGGTATAAGGAGTCCTTTGAGTTAGGATAGGGATATTCTGACTGAGGCTTCCCGAAAGCATGAAGCAAACTTCTTGTCCTGACAAAAAAAAACCTTTTATTCATCTCCTGTGAATTCTGCTCATTCACATCTAGAAAAATCTTTCAAGGGAGGATTTACAGTCACAGATCTTCTCTGGCTTGGAGAGCTGCCAGGCCGAGATCTGCAGGACTTGGCAAGGAGCCTCGGAGAGTCACGAACCAATGAAGCGAACTAATTGTCTCCTGCAAACTCCACTCCCCTTTTGCTCCTCTTTTATTCCCTCTGGGAGGGGACATTCAACATCCACTTGTGGCCTTACTCCCAAGTCGACCTCTGTTCTTTAGCTGCTCCCTTCGTCTGGCAACTCTGCGCATGCGCACACTGGGAACAGGCTCCAGCTGTTCTTCTGCCCCACTGATCTCTGACTCTGAAGGCAGCTGATAACTGTCAGATGGCCCTGGCCCCCTCTCTGCCTCCAACACAGAGCCTTCCTCAGAGCCTTCCCCAGACTCCAGGACTGGCCCATCTTCCTCCCCAACCTCCTCACTGTCCGAATTTGCTGCCAGCTCTGCTGGCAGGACACAATAGGGGATATCAAACTCAAGGCCCGGGGGCCAGATCTGGCCTGCAGGGTGCTTAGATCTGGCCCACGGGGCCAACCTAGAAACAGTGAAGGATCAGCTTGCGATGCCTCTGCCAATGAAAATTGAGCTTGTGAGGGCCGTGTGCTACTCTAGGAGGTTGTCCCAGCCGAAAACAGAGCTCAGGAGCCCATTTTTACTGACAGAGGGCTCAGGCCACCACAGGCACCCCCGACATGAGTGATGTCGAGTTGGCCATAACCACCCTGGTCATGCCAACTCCACCTCCCCCCCCCCGAGGTCAAACACAGCCCTGTTGCGGCCCTCAATGAAATCAACTTTGACACCCCTGAGTTAGGACCACAATTGAGCCCCAAATTGCTGTTGTTAATGGTAAAAGGAAGCCTTTTAAAGAAAGATTATGTCAGCCTCAGACTGCCAGATGGCCCGGGGCCGCCATTCAGGTGGGGGAGGAGTGGACGCACGTGCACATGCATCAACGGCCACATTGCAATGGCGTGCTGATGGGGAGGAGCCACCTCCTGAGACACACGCGCCTATGGCCTTCATCGCCTT
Organism: Natrix helvetica; assembly: GCF_964273705.1. Taxonomy (NCBI): domain Eukaryota; kingdom Metazoa; phylum Chordata; class Lepidosauria; order Squamata; family Natricidae; genus Natrix; species Natrix helvetica. The sequence continues at coordinate 6,713,990 of NC_138548.1, forward strand.
GCTCCTTTCTCCATGAGGCTGCCATCTGGCTGGAGGGGGCCGGGCTTTACCTGGCTGATCGCTCCGACATGTGCGGGGCTGCCACCTGACTAGTGGAGCCCTGACTGCAACCGGCTAATTGCAAAACAGCTGATCATTGGATCATAGAAACAGCTGATCGTTGGATCATAGAAACAGCTGATCGTCGGATCATAGAAACAGCTGATCATCGGATCATAGAAACAGCTGATCGTCGGATCATAGAAACAGCTGATCGTTGGATCATAGAAACAGCTGATCGTCGGATCATAGAAACAGCTGATCGTCGGATCATAGAAACAGCTGATCATTGGATCATAGAAACAGCTGATTGTTGGATCATAGAAACAGCTGATCGCTGGATCATAGAAACATATGATCATCGGATCATAGAAACAGCTGATCGTCTGATCATAGAAACAGCTGATCGTCGGAGCGTGGGAGGGAGCAGGAAATAGACCTGACTGGATGGCTAGGGGCGTGGCCAGACTGCAGTGGCTGTATTAGCAGCAGGCAGCCAGTGGGAGAGGCAGGATGTACACACAATGGAGGTGGATATAAGGGGCAGGTGAACTAACCACGGTAGCACAAACCTTGATTCCTTTTGGATGGTTGCTTCATGCCGGGTCCGCGTTTCCAGATAAACAAGTCTAGCATCAAGTTGTGTTGCTGGCTTTTCTTACGCGGGACACCGGAACATGACAGATGACATGATAGCTGTGTTCCGATATCTAAGGTGCTACCACAAAGAGAAGGGGGGGGGGTCAACTTCTTTTCCAAAGTATCAGAAGGCAGGACAAGAAGCAACGGATGGAAACTAATCAAGGAGAGAAGCAACCTGGAATTAAGGAGAAAGTTCCTAACAATGAGAGAAATTAACCAGTGGAACTGCTAGCCACCAGAAATTGTAGGTGCTTCAACACTGGAGTATTTTTTTTTCTATCAGGGCAACCTGGTCTATCCAAATATGGGAAGAACCGTACTGCTTCCCTTTCGCCTTTCAGCCCCGATCCAGGAGGCTTCGCAGGCAGTTGCTTTCGCGACAAACTATTTTTGTGTTGAATTTATATTTACTCTCTAGTTCTTTGTCGGCGAATCTACATTTAACTTCAACACTGGAGGTTTTTAAGAAGAAATTGGACAGCCATTTATCTGAAATGGCGTAGGGTCTCCTGCTTGAGCAGGGGGTTGGACTAGAAGACTTTTAAGTTCCTTTACAACTCTGTTATTTTGCTAATCTGATTGACTGATTGACTGATCTCCTTGTGGTTGAAGAGACTATCAAACGTCTTCTCCAATGCCACAATTCGAAAGCACCCATTCTTCGGCGTTCAGCCTTCCTTATTACCAGATTAACAGAGTTGGAAGGGACCTTGTAGATCATCTAGTCCAACCCCCTCATCCTGCCCAAGCAGGAGACCCTACGCCATTTCTGGCAGGTGGCAGTCGAGTCTCTTCTTGAAAGCCTCCAGTGATGAAGCTCCCACAACCTCCGAAGACAACTTCTGTTCCATTGATTGATTATTCTCACTGTCAGAAAAAATTGTCCTTATTTCCAGGTTGAATCTCTCCTGGATCAATTTCTATCCGTTATTCCTTGTCTGGCCTTTGGGTGCCTTGGAAAATAACTTATGGTCCAATTCTCACATACATTATTCCTGGGTTGTTATTATTATATGGCCGCCAGTGTGCAAATTCCATGCATTCTTTCTTTATACCAAATTTGTGCAACTTTTTTTCCCCATCGCCGATTCAGGAACGACGCTGTAATTACAACATTCCTTAACGAGGCAAATTCCCCCGGGCCAAAAAAAACCCCCTGCAAATAATGTCGATGCGGTAATTACAACGTTCTCCACCAAAGCACGTTCCTGGATTGCAAAATTTCACCCCGGCGGTCAATTCCGTCATGAGAAAACTCACATCAATTACACGAGGGTTTCTGGGAGCCCGTGTCATCATTATAACTCTCCCGGGAGACCTAGGTGAGACCTCCAAACCAGCACAAAGGAACATTGGGATACATGGTGCGCTTTTCTTGAGCTTGTTATTTTAACGAGGCCTAAGAAACTAAGGGGACGCAGTGGCTGAGTGGCTAAGACGCTGAGCGTGTCGATCAGAAAGGTTGGCAGTTCGGTGGTTCGAATCCCTAGTGCCACTATACAGAGTGAGCTCCCGTTACTTGTCCCAGCTTCTGCCAACCTAGCAGTTTCGAAAGCATGTAAAAATGCAAGTAGAAAAATAGGGACCACCTTTGGTGGGAAGGTAACAGCGTTCTGTGCGCCTTCGGTGTTTAGTCATGCCGGCCACATGACCACGGAGACGTCTTCGGACAACGCTGGCTCTTCAGCTTTGAAACGGAGATGAGCATCGCCCCCTAGAGTCGGGAACGACAAGTACATATGCGTGAGGGGAACTTTTACTTTTAGAAAGAAAGACAGGCTTTGGTGAAACCAGATGGAAATGTACGGGAAGAAAAGTGGGTCAGATCCTTAGGAAACCAAAAAGAACATAAGCACTTGGGCTCCAATTGAGGTGCCCCCTGGGATCGTCTTCCTTTTGGGAATAGCCAACCTTGCGAGAAAACAGCGAAACGCGCGCTCTCCCCCTCTCCTGACATCCCTTAATTGTGCGGCAAAGAGAAGCAGAACTAAAGGTGCCCCCCGAAATCAGCATCTGGGGAATATACCCCTTCTAAGAGCTCCACCAGCATTTTGCAGACAGCGTTGTAACGCAACAACACAACAGAGGTCTTGCCGTCACCCCTGGGACTCTCCGGATGCCATCTTTGCTATTCACAACGGCACGGCTTCCTCTTGGTTCTTGCAGGCTCTTGTCCCATGCGGAGAAAAGAGAAGAGAAGAGAACAGTAAGCATATGGTGCCATCCGTAAACTTGGGGGGGGGGGGGGTTGGCAATTCCCAGGAGGTTTTGGCCCGCGTGCCAGGGAGAAGGAAGTGCTCGGGGCGGGCGTAGCGAAGGCAATTCAGCGGAACTGTGATGCCAACAGTAAATCACTTTCCTCTTCAATCCGTTATTTATCCTCTTACAGCAAATGCATTCTCCAAGGGCCCTCTCCATGCTGGAGAGAAGGAACGGCAGGCTTGGGGGACAGGGGAAGATAGGAAAATATTTGTAGGAAAGAAAGCGGGAAGGGAGAGTGGGCCCTTGCAGCCTTCTCTTTTTTTAATTTTTTAAATATATTTTTTTATTTTTAATTTTCAAAACAAACACAACACATAAAATCTTCCTTCTTTACATACTGTAGAAAGTGTATCAGTTGGTTACAAAAAGGCTTTCGTGCACCTCTTCCACAGTCCTCAAGCATAATTCATATTAACTCAAGTATTTTAACCCAGATATTTATACATGTTACCGTCATCATACCTCCATTTTCATTTGGCTATAATTGTTTAAACGTCCTTCATCATAAAATATGCCAAGATTTAATACATAACCACATCCTGGCATTTCATTTACTCTTTCTAAAATCCTCCAATAACACTGAATCCTTATGTCCTATTCTAGCTAAACATCCATAATATTTAGTAACCAAATTTTCTAATCCTCCTTTCCAAATCACTGTTTACAATTTACATCCAGTTTCTTTATGTTGTACCCATTCCTACATATACGTTATCATTATCCCTCCTTTATTTGACTATATCCTGTATCATAACATTTCCCCCCTAATAATCAAGACTTAACTGAATCTAACTTAGTTCTTTTTTATTAACCTTTATATATAATCCAAAAGGATTTCTAAACTTCCTTTCATGGGTACCATTCAATAGTCATATCCAATTATTACTTATCATAACATTGTATACATTATTATCATTATCAATTATTTATTTAACTATATCTATTGTCACTAAATTGGGCCAATCATTAGGAGACTGTGAGTTCTAGTCCTGCCTTAGGCATGAAAGCTGTCTGGGTGACTCTGGGCCAATCACCGGGAGATGGTGAGTTCTAGTCCCGCCTCAGACATAAGAGCCAGCTGGGTGACTTTGGGCCAATCACCAGGAGACTGTGCAAATGTGAATTCTAGTTCTGCCTTAGGCATGAAAGCCAGCTGGCTGCCTGTCCCTTGTCTTCTTAAAAACCTCCAGCAATGAAGCAACCACAACTTCTGGTGGCAAACTGTTCCACTGGTTAATTGTCCTTACTATTAGGAAGTTTCTCCTCAGTTCCAAGTTGCTTCTCTCCTTGATTAGTTTCCATCCATTGCTTCTTGTCCTGCCTTCTGATACTCTTCTTTGCAGCAAATATTGGAAGGCTGCTATCAGAATAACTGAGCTGGAAGGGACCTTGGAGGTCTTGTAGTCCACCCCCCTGCTCAAGCAGGAGACCCTATCCCATTTCAGACAATGACTGTCCAATTTCTTCTTGGAAACCTCCAGTGATGAAGCAGCTTCCTGGTGGCAAGCTGTTCCACTGGTTAATTGTCCTGACTGTTAGGAAGTTTATCCTTAGTTCTGTAGTTGCAAAACAGGTCCCAGTTTTGGCCCAAAAAAATGGCCGAGAACATTATGCATGTTTCTGGCGGGTAGAACGTAGCCTCAAATAGGGCTTAAGAATTAATCTCAAATTTGATGAGCTACACTCGAACAGTTTGCCAAAAAGCCAGAAATGAGAAAAACGAAATTGACGTTATCGGCCCATCCTTCGTTTTCCCGTCTCTTTATCCTTCTTATCCTCCAAGGACCACTTAAATAGGAGTGTGGCTTTATTACACTTCTAGAAATGTTTGCAATTGGCCCATTGTCTTTTTACAATCTCACTTTCCCGAAGGGGGAAAATCCCCGCGAATGGGAGAGATTCATTATATTCATAAATTAGAAGAAATGCCAGATCTTCCTTCCTTGTTCCTAAGGGAAGACACTGAATCGATGTGTATTTTCCAGGGACAAATTTCCTAGCTTTTTTTTTAACTGTTATTGTGTTCTTACATCGTTACATTTGAAACGACACTGAAAGGTCGTTTCATTAGGAAGAAATATTCGGGAGTGGAATGCCCCGGAGATGGTCAAAAAAGTCAAGATGGCAGCCGTACAATTCAAACTCGACTATTTTTGACCCATGCACAAAAGAAGGGCTGGATTTTGCTCACGTGGCAGTGGGCATGTCAACTGGCAAAGCATTCCTGGCCTGCTCACGAGTTACCATAGGTAAGGGGGATGGGAAGCTGACGGAGGAGCATGGCAGCCACAAACAGAAGTACATTCCAGACTTATCTTTCTCAAGGCTGTCTCCCAGGGTTACCCACAGCGGCCAGAAGGGAGTGATCGCTACAACCCACAAAATTGCTCCCGTTGAGAATGTGATTTATACAATAATACAATACAATACAATAGTAGAGTTGGAAGGGACCTTAGAGGTCTTCTAGTCCAACCCCCTGCCTAGGCAGGAAACCCTATACCGTTTCAGACAAATAGCTATCCAACATCTTCTTAAAGACTTCCAGTGTTGGGGCATTCACAACTTCTGGAGGCAAGCTGTTCCACTGATTAATTGTTCTCACTGTCAGGAAATTCCTCCTCAGTTCTAAATTGCTTCTCTCCTTGATTAGTTTCCACCCATTGCTTCTTGTTCTACCCTCAGGTGCTTTGGAGAATAGTTTGACTCCCTCTTCTTTGTGGCAACCTCTGAGATATTGGAATAATGCTATCATGTCTCCCCTAGTCCTTCTTTCTCTTAAGCTAAACATACCCAGTTCCTGCAACCGTTCTTCATATGTTTTAGTCTCCAGTCCCCTAATCATCTTTGTTGCTCTTCTCTGCACTCTTTCTAGAGTCTCCACATCTTTTTTACATCGTGGCGACCAGAACTGAATGCAGTATTCCAAGTGTGGCCTTACCAAGGGATTATAAAGTGGTATTAACACTTCACGTGATCTTGATTCTATCCCTCTGTTGATGCAGCCTAGAACTGTGTTGGCTTTTTTGGCAGCTGCTGCACACTGCTGGCTCATATTTAAATGGTTGTCCACTAGGACTCCAAGATCCCTTTCACAGTTACTACTACTGAGTATGGTATCACCTATACTGTACCTGTGCATTCCGTTTTTGTTGCCTAAATGTAGAACCTTACTCTTTTCACCATTGAATTTCATTTTATTAGATAGTGCCCAATGTTCAAGTTTGTCAAGATCCTTCTGTATCTTAAGCCTATCTTCTGGAGTGTTGGCTATTCCTGCCAGCTTGGTATCATCTGCAAATTTGATGAGTTCCCCATTTATTCCCTCATCCAAATCATTGATGAAGATGTTGAAGAGTACTGGGCCTAAAACAGAGCCTTGGGGTACTCCACTGCATACTTCCCTCCATGTAGATGCAGTTCCATTGAGAACTACACGTTGAGTGCGGTTGGTCAGCCAGTTACCAATCCATCTGGTGGTGATGCTGTCTAACCCACATTCTTCTACTTTATCTAGTAGTAGGTTATGGTCTACCTTATCAAAAGCCTTACTGAAGTCCAAGTAAACTATATCAACGGCATTCCTCTGGTCCACTAATTTTGTCACATTATCAAAGAATGCAATAAGATTAGTCTGGCATGATCTGTTTTTGACAAATCCGTGTTGGCTTTTGGCTATTACTTTGTTTGCTTCTAGGTGTTCGCAAATTCGTTGCTTGATTATTTTTTCCAGAATCTTTCCTGGTATTGAGGTTAGGCTGATAGGTCTGTAGTTTCCTGGATCTAATTTTTTCCCTTTTTTGAAGATGGGAACCACATCAGCTCTTTTCCAGTCCTCTGGTAGTTCCCCGGTGTTCCAGGATCTCTGAAAGATATAATTCAGTGGTTCTGAGATCTCGTCTGCTAGTTCCTTCAGAACTCTGGGGTGTAATCCATCCGGTCCTGGTGATTTGAACTCATCTAGGGTAGACAGGTGCTCACTTACCATTTTCTTCCCTATTTCAATTTGTGTTCCTAATTTTGTGGTGCTGCTTTTGATAGGTTGGACTGTTTTATCCCTTTGTGTAAAGACAGATGCAAAACATGAGTTAAATAGTTCTGCATCTGTCTTTACACAAAGGGATAAAACAGTCCAACCTATCAAAAGCAGCACCACAAAATTATGACACAAAATTATGACACATCCTGGGGGGAGGTGGGAAACAGGGTCATAATTGGGCCATAAATTACATGGGATCAGAGTTGGCTTCACTTGGGTATGTGAGGACATGAAACTCCTAATAAATAACTGGATTTCTTTTGAAGCTTGAGGCATGACCGCTGTTAAGCACAACATTTCTGTTGCTAAGTGAGACAGCTGTTAAGGGAATCTTGCCCTGTTTTACAACCTTTCCTGGCCAGGTTGTTTAAGTGAATCACTGCAGTTATTAAGTTAGTCACATGGTCGTTCAGTGAATCTGGCTTCCCCATGGATGTGGCTTGACCGAAGTTCGCCAAAGGGGACCACGTGACTCCGGGACACTGTGACCATCGTAAATAGGAGTCGGTTGCCGAACATCTGACTTTTGATTAGGTGAATCTGGGGATGCTGCAACGGCTGTAAGTGTGAAAAGCAGTCATAACTCACTTTTTTCAGTGCCGTTGTAACTTCGGTTAAACAAATCGTTGCAAATCAAGGAATACCTGTATCGTCCTCATTTCTTTACTCCTTTCTGCAGGTATTGCTAATAGGGTAGCAATGGGCTTGTTGCAATTTTTGAACTCTTCCGTTTTCTTCCGTTTAAATTTTTTAATTTGCATCGGCAACGATCCGTGGATAATCAAAATATCTTTGCAAATCAAAACATCCGCATGTCCTTCATAGGTAACGTCTGCGTTTCGCTGTACAGTGGCTTGTGAAAAGAACGGATTGTATCAGTTGCTCCTGGAGGCCAACATCCACTCCCCATTCCCTGAGACGGACATCCACACCAGAGAATTCTGGGATAACAGTCCCCCCCTCCTCCTTGAGTGAGCCCCATTTTTTTCTCCTTAATGCCCTAGAACAGTGACGGCTAAACTTTTTGTCATTGCGTGCCGATAGCATGTGTGCAACAGAGTGTGCGTGCACCTGCATCCATAATACAAGGAGAGCATGACACCCCTCGTGTGCCCTGCCCCCTGCGCAGGCTCGTGCGATCCCCCTGTGCTCACCCACCCACCCTACACTCCGTTTTGGGCTAGTAGGCCTCCCTGCAGCCTTTTTGCTCCTGGGAGCAAAAACGGGCTGAGGGAGAAGGTCACACCACACATCCCATGCACTAGTTTGGGCCCATTACAATACAATACAATAGCAGAGTAGGAAGGGACCTTGGAGGTCTTCTAGTCCAACCCCCTGCCTAGGCCGGAAACCTTTAGGCCTAATAGGCCTAAAAGAAAAACTATTAGACATTATTAGGCCTCCCTGCAGCCTCCTGGGAGCAAAAACAGGCTGCGGAGTGGGTGTGGGGGGACCCACACCCTGACCCCTGCGCATGGGTGCGTGTCTATAGCAGACCTTATCAGTTCCTTGGATAATTGCCAGGCTGAGAGCTTCCAGGTGCAAAGCTGTAAATTAAGTTCTGGCAAACAGTCTCTGAAGCATGAACCACGATAAGCAAATCTTCCAAAAGAAATACAAACTGTTGTCTCCTACAACCACCCTTTAGCTTCTATTTATTCCCCAGCCAGAGTGAGGTCATTCAGCGTCCACGTGTGCCTTTCTTCCCGAGTCAGCTCCTCGTCCTCAGTTGTTCTCCTCTCCTGACAGCTCTGCTCATATGCGCATCTGGAACAGGCCCCAGCTATTCTTCTTCCCCACTTATCTCTGACTCCGAAGGCAGCTGGGAAATGCCGCCGGCCCTGGCTCTATCTCTGCTTCCGACGCAGAGCATCCATCAAAGCCTTCCCCAGGCTCCAAGATGGCCCAAGTTCCTCCCCAACCTCCTCATTGTCTGAGACTGCCACCAGCTCCGCTGGCTGTTGGTGGGCCACAACATATACAGCCCAGAACGTAGTTTTCTTTTCCCACTGGCAATTTTATAATTCATTTCTTTTTTTAAAAAAATTGTACAATTGAAGGAAGTGGAACACAAAAACGAGTCTAATTGAGGAAGGGCCATCCCTTCCCTGAAATCATCTAGGTGGCCTCCAGGTGGCAGCAAAGCTATGCCCAAAACCTTAGCTCTGCCACCATCTAATGGCCATCTAGACATCTGCAGGCCAAACTCGATCACCTTATGTTTTCAGGTTTTCATTCTGCCATAATTGCAGACTAGCTGCATATTGGAAGGGGCGCATTAAAGAGGGAGGGGGGAGAGAAAGACGACAAAATGTTGGAAAACATCTGGGGCAGAAATGATTGCAGCCAAAACAGAGGCGTTCTTCGTCGATAGGTCAACTCAACTCACTTAGGGAGTTAAAGGAGGTCTAAAAATTTCTTCTCATTATAAAATAATTGTTTTGACCAGAAAGCCTCCGGTTGAAATTCTTCCCCTTCGCTGGGAAATGGGATCAGAGGTGGTTCATAAATGAAAACGGTAAAATGCAATTTATAGACTTCCTGAGTAACTAAAAGATGTAAGTTGGGAAAATTGAGATGGGAGCCACGGTGGAGTAATCAAAGCTCCAACTGTTGCGAGTGTCACAAAAGTGTACGGGGCTTCAATCGCATAGTTGCAGTGGCCATCTTGACTTTTTTGACAGCTTCCCCCTCCTGGGCACCTCCGCCCAAGATAACAAAACAATTTCTTTGTTCGGATTTGTTTTTTGGGGGGCTGCAAATATCTTAATGACCAGTAGAGGGCATCAAAGGTTTAGAGATTCAGTGCCTTTTTTCTCGCCATCTAGTGATCACGCAAGGTACTGCAGTTTGGATCCAACCATTCACGTCATCTGCGGGATCCCCCAAATGAACCCTACTGTGATTTAACAAGGTGGTCAGACTCCCAAGAGGGAGGGGAAAGAACAAGAGGATAATTATTTGATCGATAGACGGATAGAAGTAATAAATAAATCAAAAGAAAATGTTATGTCAGAGTACCCACAGTGTAACTGTGAGACAACCCAGGAGCAAATACAGTAAACAGAGGTTTATATGTAAATAGTGGTTTTATCTACAAAGAATATATACATACACATACTTTTGTCAGACCTCAAACAAACAGCAATCAGCAATTACAGCACAGAAGCACACACGGAGAGAAGGATACGCCCCAACAGGGCCTCTTCTTATTACAGGCTCTTAAAGTGATATCAGCCCAAAAAACTTTGCTGACTCATTCCTAGCATTATATCATCGTAGCAGCGGGCCAGCTCTTAAATCATTACCCTGACATGATAGTCAATTCAAAGTTAAATATTAGTACTAATGCTAATATTTAACTTTGGATTAAAGATTATTTTCCCTTAGTTTTGGGTTTGGCTTCTCAGGGGGATACCTCCAACACCAAGCACCAGAAAGGCTCACACAGTTGTGGCCGACTGTTGTGACACTCTCTATGGACACCTCTGCTCTGTGCCTTCTTATTCGTTGGCTGACTCTAGCAAAACCCACTGCCTTGTGCGTCTTTCTTCGGAAAACGTCTGCATGCCAGTGACACCCACTCCGATCACACAATGCCGTCCTCCCTCCCTCCCACCCCTGCCACCATCACAGCATCCTCTCCAAGCGGCTGATGCCAACCGAGACTCGGTTCGCAAGGGGTCACCCCACTTTTGGCCCGAAAGCGACCTGGCACGGGAATTTCAACAACAGCGACAACAACAAAAAAGGCACCCCAAAGGACTGCGCCACAAATGTCACACACACCAAGTCTGAAGTGACGGAGAGAATGTGTAAAAAGATGGGTGGGGGGGGGGAAGAGAGGAGGGAAGGGCGGGAGGGAAGTCAACATCTCAACTCTGGAGCTTTGTGATTGTGATGGAAGGGGTGAGTCTCCCATCCGTCAAATTTCTTTTCTGACTTTAAGGGGAGGGGGTGGAGGGTGGAAAGAGAGAAACCACTCTGCGTTTGTGTTTGTTCGTGTCTCTGTGTGAGCAAAGATGGAATTCTTTTTGCAGGCTTGAAGAAGGGAAGTTTTGTCTGGCTTCTCTCCTCCATTCTCTCCCAGGGGCCTTTCTCAAAGTTTAGCCCCGTACAGCAGGGAAAAAAGGCAAGCAAATAGAATTTGGCATTTTCTAAAGGAACAACAACAACGGCTTCTCTTTCGTGGGAAGTTCATTCAGGAAAATGTGCTTTTATTTAAATTCTATTTTGGGGAGGGGGGAGGGCAAAAAAAAAAAGCAGTCTGCTTTAAAACAAAGTCCCAATCCGTGTGGGTTGCAAAACAAAACAAACCACAGCCCTTTTGTGTCCGATTTCTAGCCTACCCAAACTCTACACTGTGTAGAATCCTGGAGAGGGAAGGGCCCGTGAGGGCATTTAGTCCAACCCAGAAATCCTCTGGAGTCTGCTACCATTTCGGTGAGTCTGCTACCGAGCACGCGCTTTGCACGCGTGTACGCCAGAGGTTCAGACCAGTTTGGCCGAGTAGGTAGTAACTCGGCTGGTGCCGCCACCGTAGCTGCCACCATCTTGTTTTTTGCTTCTGTACATGCATGGAAGCATTTTTTAACCTACTGCGCATGTGCGAGTAGCATGTATCAAGCGTGTGCACGCCTAAAACGTGCCCCGGAGTGAACCAATAGTAGAAGATGCCTTACGAGTCTGCAAAGGTAAATAGAACAGTGAATGGGGTTAGGAATCCAATGTACCACGCGATTTAGATTAGCTAGAAAGCAGGAAATCCGACGATTCTACCTAATATAAATCGCCTGTCACAGCTGATCGTCGGAAATAGCTGTTCGCCCGAACTGGTAGCATTTTTTTTTACTACTGGTTGGGGTGAACCGGTCCGAACCAGTAGCATTTCACCCCTGATCCAAGCCTCTAGTTCATTGCCAGGAATCCAACGGGGCACCTAATCGCCGACCACAATTTCTGTGGTTAAACGAGGTGGTTCTTGGGCCTGTATTCATGCCTCCCCTTTTTTTGTCGGAGTTGTTAAGCGAATCCGGTGTAACCATTCAGTGAATTGCAGGTAGTCCTCAACGTACGACCACAGTGGAGTCCAACATTTCCGAGAACGAACCTCCGAGCCTCATCTGCCACCCAAGCTACAGACGTTTGCCCCCGTCGCAAAAGATTGTCAATGCACACTTTTCGATCAAGGCACTGTGAGGGATGTTGCGACAACTGTGAGTAGGAAGACTGCTCATAATTCTTTGTTTTTCTACATTGTGGTCACTTTGAACAGTCACTAAATGAACGGTTGTAGGTAGAGGATTAGCGGTATCTTTGGCTTCCCTCTTCTTGGCTGAAAAACTTGTCATTTTCGCCAAACAGCGTGTGTAAACCTAATGAGGGGGAGTGTTGTGGGCCGCCAGTGGCCAGCAGAGCTGGCAGCAGATTCGGACAGTGAGCAGGTTGGGGAGGAACTTGGGCCAGTCCTGGAGTCTGGGGAAGGCTCTGAGGAGGGCTCTGTGTCGGAGGCAGAGAGGGGGCCAGAGCCGTCTGACAGTTATCAGCTGCCTTCGGAGCCAGACATCAGTGGGGCAGAAGAACAGCTGGAGCCTGTTCCCAGTATGTGCATGTGCAGAGTTGCTAGATGAAGGGACCAGCTAAGGAACAAGGGTCGACTTGGGAGTAAGGCCACAGGTGGACGGTGAATGACCCCTCCCAGAGGAAATAAAAGAGGAGCAAAAGGGGAGGGCTTTTTTTTCAGGAAACTGTTTGTTTGTTAGTCCGTTTGTTTGTTTCAAGAATGTGAAGATCTGTTCGTGAATATCCGAGACTCTGTTCCCAGTCCTTTCTTGCACAGCACCTCCTTTGGAAAATATTTACATGGCAGCTTTCCAAGCTAGATAAGGTCTGTGGTCATAAATATTCCTTTGAAAGACTGTTTACCAGGCCTTGGCTGAATGTGAATGGGAGGAATTCGCATTCGTTTAATAAAAGGGGTTTGTCGGGACCAGGAATCTGCTTTGTGTTTTTTGGGGAAGCCTCGGTCAGAACAGGGAACAACTTAAGAGGCGGCCATGTTCCTCCTGGGGGCCGTACCCTTTTGCCGAATACTCCATTCCTCAGGCTCCAACAGTTTGTCAGCATGCTGGGTGAAGGTACAGAGCCTGTCCGATCGACCTCAATCTGATGGCCTCCGAGTCGTTTTCAACTTATGACACTTTGTTTATGTTACAACAGAAGTGAAAAAAGGACCGTTTCTCACACTTACGACGGTCGCTGCAGCTCGGTGGTCAGTTGATCAAAATTCAGAGGCTTGGCGACTGACTCGTATTTACGATGGTCAGAAGAGTGTCCCGGGATCACGCCATCCCCCTTTGGAGACCTTCTGATGAGCAAAGTCAAGCGGGAAGCTGGGTTTACTAAACAACCCATGTTGCCAACTTTCTTTCTTTCTTTCTTTCTTTCTTTCTTTCTTTCTTTCTTTCTTTCTTTCTTCTTTTTACCTTTCTCTCTCTCTCTCTCTTTCTCCTTCTTTCTCTCAACCCCCAAAACAAAAGCGTTCGGTGGAACATCTCTTTCTTCCTATTTTTCCTTTCTCTCTCTCTCTTTCCTTCTTTCTTCCCTTCATTCCATCTCTGTCTGTCTGTCTGTGTGTCTGTCTCTGTCTCTATGTGCTGAGTGACCCTTCCATTCCTGCCTTCCCTCAGGCTTCCTCCCTGGGGAAATCACTTCCCCGCCGCGCCCAGATGAGTCAACGCAAATGGCTGAACTCGGTGGCGTCTTCCTGGGGATCGCAGGCTGAAGTAGAACCCCAGCTGAATCACTGGCCTTTACCTGCACCAGGTGGGAACCACGGCAGTGAGCCCACCTTCTCCCACTGCCCCCCCTCTTCCCCACGTGAAAAATTAGAGGTGTCCTTTCCGCAAAGCCTCCAGCTGTTTCCTTCCGAATGGATTAACCTATAAAAAGGCAACCATCCGACACCTGACAGCGCTTGATGGATTGGAACTCAATCAGTTTTGACAAGAAGGGAAGTGGCTCCTTTATGCTAATCTCCAAATATTACCGGGCTTAAAAGCTGCTTTTTTCTCTCTTTCTCTTTCTGGCAAACTATCAATTTTTATTTTCCGCCAAAGAAGGGGCATCCGAACAAGTGGCGGGTTGCTCTTACTGTCGCTACCAGTACGCTGCTCGTGGTTTTTTTGTGTATGCGCCGGATATGCGCTGCACACGCATGCGCACTCCACTGCCTGTGCGACACCCAGCTGCTCACCTGAGGTCACGCAGGCGCCGCACGCTGTGCGCTCAGGCACAATTGGCCCGGTTGCTTCAAAAACAGGTAAGGAACTCTGGCAAGCTGGCAGCAGTACGGTGGCTGCGGCTCCCGACTACTATTGGTATGGCCGTACCAGGCTGTACTGGCTGAAACCCACCACTGGCCTGAACCAGTGGTGGGATTCAAAACTTTTTGCTACCGGTTCAGTAGGCATGGCTAGGTGGGGAGGGAGACATTGGACTGAGTGGGTGTGGCCAACCTGATGTCATTCACACCCACACCCACTCAGTCACATGACCCCCCCCCACCAAGCAACTCCCACAGGAAAAGGTTTTAGCATTTCTCCCTATCTACACCCGCCCTCCTTTGCCAGTCGCCCCCATTACCCATCCTTAGCCCCACTTCCTCCCCCACTACCGCCTCTTTGGTTGCTTACCTTCCGCAGCGGCTGGTCCAGAGTCCGGAAGGGAAGCTGATCGGAGTTTTTGGCGGCCCCTAGCCAGCCACCGCTGCTAGAAGCGGCTGGCTGGCAAAGACTTGCAGGGCAATGGGATGCACACGAGCGAAGAAAATGGCGGTGATGGCAGCAGTTTTTTCACTGACTGGAGAACTTTTCAGCGGCCTGCGGACAGCCGCCACCTCTTTGAGAGTCGGTATGCAAACCGTTGGTGTGAGCGAGCAGCGACCAGGTGGGCGGGGTGAGCAATCGGCAACAAGAGAACCGATTCAGGGGCATGGCCAGCCAGCCATCACTATTGGTTTGCCGAACTGGGCAAAATTTCTGCCACCGGTTCGGAGCTAGCCACAGTGGCAAGGAAGGTCATAAAATGGAGGAAAACTCACTTAACAAATGTATTGCTTAGCAGCAGAAATAACAGAATAACAGAGTTGGAAGGGACCTTGGAGATCTTCTAGTACAACTTCTTGCTCAGGCAGGAGATCCTACCTCTATCACTTCCTTCTTTTCTTCCTTCCTTCCTTCCTTCCCATCTCCTCTCTCCTCTTCTCCCTTCCTCTTGCCCTTCCCTCTTCCTCCTCTCTTCCTTTCTTCTTTCTTCCTCCCCCTGCTCCCCTCTCCTACTGTCCTCCTCCCTCCCTTCTTCCCTTCCCTTCCATTTTCCCCTCTTCTCCTCTCCCTTCCTTCTCCTCCCACCCTCCCCTCCCTGCTCCCCTCCTCCTCCCTCCCTCCCTTTTCCCTTCCATCTCCTCTCCTCTCCTTTCCCCTCTCCCTCTGTCCCTCCTTCCCTTCCATCTCCTCCCTCTTCTCCCCTCCCCTCTTCTTCTTTCTTTTCTTCCTCCCTCCCCTCCCCCTCCGTTCTCTTGGCTTTCTTTCTTGCTTCTCGGTCCCTTTGCCAAGCCTATCAGGAACGATGGGCAATCCCGAAGACTTTCCTTATTATTTATCGATTCTATTTATAATATTTCTACCCGCCACCATCCCCTGACTCTCGGCAGTTTGCAATAATTAGCAGCACAAACCAGCATTTCAATTAAACGGCTTGCGTAGGCAACTCAAACACACCCAATCCCACACACCCATCAAAGCAGATACAGTTAAAATAGCCAGGCGATTCTAGTGTCTGTAAAACATCCCACGGAAAAGGTGCCCCACAGATTAGGCCCATCATCGATATCACCAAGCCTTAGGTGGGCCGTTATTAAATTAAATTTAAATCTAAAATTGTCCTGGCCTTCCTCCGTAATCCAAGGGATGGAGATTGGGGTGTAATAATGACAACAAAATGATATTGATGATGATATGAAAAATAACAGATTACAGACTAATAGAGTTGGAAGGGACCTTGGAGGTAATCTAGTCCAACCCTCCGCTCAAGCAGGAGACCCTTCACCATTTCTGACCAATGGCAATGCAGTCTCTTCTTGGAAGCCTCCATTGATGAAGCTCCCACAACTTCCAAAGGCAACTTCTATTTCATCGGCTGATTGTTCTCACTGTCTGAAAATTTATCCTTATTTCTAGGTTGAATCTCTCCTGGTTCAGTTTCCATCCATTATTCCTTGTCTGGCCTTCGGGTGCCTTGGAAAACAGGTTGACCTCCCCTCCTCTCTGTGGCAGCTGCAACCACCAATTAATGCCTATGTGGGGTCTGAAGGACCTTCCTTTTAGCCAGCTCCTAACCAGTTATTGAAACTGGGACCAGCTCGATTTCTGGGTAACCCTTCAGGGATGTCCACAGAGGAGGTTGCCCAAAAATCAACAGGCCATTGCTGCAGGACCTGAAGCTTTGTGTTGCGTGCAGAAAATGGGACGCACAGCTATGGACCCTGTTTGGCTTCTTTGAATCCTTTCTATGGTGGAGATCTCTGTGACAACCCACATGTTCTCCAGGATGGGTAGAAGGAGGGATAGATGGATGGATGGATAAGTTGGATACTCAACAGGATAAATAGATAGAGGGAGGGAGGGATGAGGGAGGGAGGGAAGGACGGACGGAGGGAGGGACAGAGAAAAGATGGGTAGAAGAATGAATGGATGGATGGATGGAAGGATGGATAGAAGGATGGATGGATGGATGGATGAACGGATGGATGGATGGATAGAGGAATGATAGGTGGAAGGATGGAGGGAGGGATGGAAGGGGCAGAGGAAGGATGGGTAGAAGGATGAATGGATGGATAAGATGGATACTGAACAGAATAAATAGATAGAGGGAGGGATGAAGAAGGGAGGGAGTGAAGGACAGGCAGAGGGAGCAACAGAGGAAAGATGGGTAGAAGAATGAATGGATGGATGGAAGGATGGACGGATGGACGGATGGATGGATGGATAGAGGAATGATAGGTGGAAGGATGGAGGGAGGGATGGAGGGATGAATGGATGGACAGAGGAACGATGGGTGGAAGGAAGGATGGATGGATAGAAGGGGCAGAGGAAGGATGGGTAGAAGGATGGGTAGAAGGATGGATGAATGAATGGAAGGATGAATGCATGGATGGGTGGGTGGAGGAATGGACGGAGAGAATCCAAGGAATTCAAAGCTGTTGACTGTTGCAACCTTAACCACATCTCCTGGACTCCTCTCTAGCTTTCTCCTTCAGCCCCATCAAATCCTTCCTCTTCAGTTCCCCTTTGAATTGGGGGTGGGGGAGAGAAAATCTCCCACAAAATAACCGATGCAGCTTCCCAGTCTTTCAACCCTCATTATAACCATTTCAGCTAAAGCCTGAACGATGCCCTCCTATCCCCTCCCCACCCGCCCTACTTCTAAAATGAGCTTTGAGGGCCACTGAGGAGCTCAGGACCCACAGATTGGGGGGGGGAGGGCAGCCACGGAGGATAGGGCTGAATCCTTTGGCTTTGCAGAGGACAACTCTACTTCTTATCTGTCAAATATATACAAAGCCATCAAGAACTAGGAGCAAAAATTGATTTTTTTATATACATTGTGGTTTCTTCTAAGACGCAGGATTACGAACGGCTTCCAGTTCTTCCTGACATGGATTTGTCTTAAAAAATAATCTTGGAGCCAAATGGAATACAAAATCAACCCTTTTTTGTGATGGTCACGGGGGCAGGGAAGAAGAAATAACAGCTACCATTCAAAGTTTGCCATCTCACAGAGCAGGAGTCTCCAAAATTGGCGACTTTGAGACTTGTGGACTTCAACTCCCAGAATTCCCTGGGGAATTCTGGGAGTTGAAGTCCACAAGTCTCAAAGTTGCCAAGTTAGCCAATTCTCTTTCTTTAGGCCGCAGGTACATGGCTGCCTGGGGAATTCTGGGAGTTGAAGTCCACAAGTCTCAAAGTTGCCAAGTTAGCCAATTCTCTTTCTTTAGGCCGCAGGTACGTGGCTGCCTGGGGAATTCTGGGAGTTGAAGTCCACAAGTTTCAAAGTTGCCAACTTAACCAATTCTCTTTCTCTAGGCCGCAGGTACGTGGCTGCCTGGGGAATTCTGGGAATTGAAGTCCACAAGTCTCAAAGTTGCCGACTTAGCCAATTCTCTTTCTCTAGGCTGCAGGTACGTGGCTGCCTGGGGAATTCTGGGAGTTGAAGTCCACAAGCCTCAACGTTGCCGACTTAACCAATTCTCTTTCTCTAGGCCTCAGATACGTGGCTGGCCAGGGAATTCTGGGAGTTGTAGTCCACAAGCCTCAAAATTGCCATTTTTGAGACCCCAGGCCTAGAGAAATTGATTCCTAAAATTTAGCATTCTTGGGCGAATGAATTTTCATCTGATCCAAAATGTTTTGAAGGAGAGAAGAAGATGGATTCCTAGGAAGAATTTTGGAAGAAGAAGCGCAAGGGAAGGCAAGAGAAGAACTGTTGACCTGCAACAGTTCGTTTAGTGACCAAAATTATCACAGCACTGAAAAAGTCACAGGATCGTTTTTCACACTTGTGCCCATGGTCACGTGATCAAAAGCCAGCCGCTTTTTGTGACGGTTGCAGTGTCCCGGAGTCACCTGACCCTCTCTGGCGACCATCTGACCAGCAAAGACAATGGGGAAGTCAGATTCACTTAGCAACCATGGAATTAATGTAACACCTGCACTGATTCACTTAACAACCGTGGCAAGAAAGGTGGTAAAATGAGGCAAACTCCACTTAACAACTGTCTCGCTTTGCGACAGAACTTTTGGGCTCAATTATGGTTGTAAGTTGAGCGCTACCACCTATATCTTTCATTGTTTTAGGAAAAAGGGACCCCTTGCCAGATTATAACAGAATAATAGAGTTGGAAGGGACCAGCGGTGGGTTTCATAGTTTGTAACCACCAGTTTGCTGGGAGCCCACCCGCCCGCTTCGGGCTCCTTCCACACATGCGCCCCTTCTGCACATGCACCCATCCTCAAAAACATGCCTAAATAGGATGGCATAGGGACGGGGGCGTCTGGGCAGGCCCACCCACGGTTTCTGCTATCGGTTCGGGCAAAGCAATCCGAACCGGCTGAATACCACTGCTACATCCTGACAGCCGAATGGTAGCCTCCACCAAGATCCTCCGATCCAGTGGGAAAATACTCCGATTGGCCGAGCTATTTGACAGCTCCCTATAAAAGGGCTAGCTTTCCGACACGCCAGCGCTGGATTTGTAAATAGTTGTGTAATAAACAGCTCTTGTTTGTCAGGGAAGCCTGAGTCTGTCTCATTCATTCACCTGATCTAACAACCACCTCTGGAAGGGACCTTGTAGGTCATCTAGTCCAACCTTGTTTTGCATGATGGATGGATGGGGTAGAGGCGGGGACGGGGAGAAAGGAGGAGGCACTTAGGAAAAGGTAACTCACACAAGACTCCCGAGTTGGGTATCTCATTTTCATTCCTTAATTCGTTCATCCGTTCATCATATTTCCACCCCATCCATCTCACCTAAGTGTCTCTGGGCAGCTTACAATAAAATTTTATTTTACAAATTGGCTTATTTGGCAGGCATCTTTTGGACCTGAATCAGATAGATTAATATCTTGATCGAAGCCAGAAAGAGGCTGTTTTCCTTGCCAAAGATCAATCCTTGACAAGGACAGAAAAATAAAAAAATGAGCTGAGTCTATATTTTGCCTTTCGATGGGCCAGATCTTTCAGGGACTCGGGAGGCACCTGATCTTTGGTGACACTCACCACCATTTTCTCTACCCTGGGAATTGCGGTTCCAAACTTCGCTCCTGATAGCAATGTTTCTCAACCTTAGCAAGTTGTGTGTGGACTTCAACTCCCAGAATTCCTCAGCTAGCATGTTGTGGACTTCAACTCCCAGAATTCCCCAGCCAGCATGATGAGGACTTCAACTCCCAGAATTCCCCAGGCAATGATTCGTGGATATCAACTCCCAGAATTCCCCAGCCAGCAGTTTGTGGACTTCAACTCCCAGAATTCCTCAGCCAGCATGATGAGGACTTCAACTCCCAGAATTCCCCAGGCAATGATTCGTGGATATCAACTCCCAGAATTCCCCAGCCAGCAGTTTGTGGACTTCAACTCCCAGAATTCCTCAGCCAGCAGTTTGTGGACTTCAACTCCCATAATTCCTCAGCTAGCATGTTGAGGATTTTAACTCCCATAATTCCCCAACCAGCAGTTTGTGGACATCAACTCCCAGAATTCCCCAGCCAGCAGTTTGTAAACTTCAACTCCCAGAATTCCCCAGCCAGCATGATGAGGACTTCAACTCCCAGAATTCCTCAGCCAGCATTTGTGGACTTCAACTCCCAGAATTCCTCAGCCAGCATAATGAGGACTTCAACTCCCAGAATTCCTCAGCCAGCATGATGAGGATTTCAACTCCCAGAATTCCCCAGCCAACAGTTCATGGACTTCAACTCCCAGAATTCCTCAGCCAGCATAATGAGGACTTCAACTCCCAGAATTCCTCAGCCAGCATGATGAGGATTTCAACTCCCAGAATTCCCCAGCCAACAGTTCATGGACTTCAACTCCCAGAAGTTAAGTAACCCAGTTATTAACTATCTAACTAGCTAACTATCGTCCAGTCTCCAACCTTCCCTTCGTGGCGAAGGTTGTTGAGAATGTGGTGGCGCAGCAGCTCCCGCGACACCTAGACGAATCCGATTATCTAGACCCACGCCAGTCCGGCTTCCGACCCGGGCACAGCACCGAGACAGCCTTGGTCGCGTTGGTCGATGATCTCTGGAGGGCCAGAGATAGGGGTTGCTCCTCTATCCTGGTCCTATTAGACCTCTCGGCGGCTTTTGATACCATCGACCATGGTATCCTATTGCGCCGGTTGGAGGGGATGGGAGTCGGAGGCACCGTTTTGCGGTGGTTCGGCTCCTACCTCTCTGACCGGAAGCAATGTGTGTTGACAGGGGGACAGAGGTCGTCCCTGAGGCCACTCACTTGTGGGGTGCCACAGGGGTCGGTCCTCTCGCCTCTCCTGTTCAACGCATATGTGAAGCCGCTGGGTGAGATCATCCGTGGTTTTGGGGTTGAATACCACCTCTACGCTGATGATACTCAGCTGTATATTTCAACCCCAAACCACCCCAACGAGGCTGTCGAAGTGATGTCCCGGTGTTTGGAGGCCGTCGGGGTCTGGATGGGGGACAACAGACTCAAACTCAACCCCTCCAAGACCGAGTGGCTGTGGTTGCCGGCACCTCGGTTCAGCCAGCTGACTCCATCGCTGGCCATAGGGGGCGAACAGTTGTCCCCTGTGGAGCGGGCGCGCAATTTGGGTGTCCTCCTTGATGCCCGGCTGTCAATGGAGGACCATGTGACAGCCGTGGCAAGGGGGGCATTCCACCAGGTTCGCCTGGTGCGCCAATTGCGCCCCCTACTGGACCGGAGTGCCCTGCGCACGGTCACTCATGCGCTGGTGACATCTCGCCTGGACTACTGCAATGCTCTCTACATGGGGCTTCCCTTGGGACGCATCCGGAGACTGCAGCTGGTTCAGAACGCAGCCGCGCGGGTTATTATGGGAAGCACTCGTTACTCCCACGTAACACCTCTCCTGCGCGAGCTGCACTGGCTACCTGTAGCCTTTCGGGTGCGTTTCAAGGTATTGATTACCATCTTTAAAGCGCTCCATGGCAGAGGACCTAGTTATCTGCAGGATCGCATCCTACCACACACGTCCCTGCGACCTATCCGCTCACACAGGGAGGGGCTCCTCCTGGTGCCGTCTGCCAGGCAATGCCAGCGGGCGACACCTAGGAGTAGATCCTTCTCTGTGATGGGCCCAACCCTCTGGAATGACCTCCCCCCAGACATTCGAACCACCACCGACCTCCGCTCCTTCCGGCAAAAGTTAAAGACTCACCTATTTCAATCAGCTGGCCTGGCACCGTCTTAGTTTTACCTCCCGGGATTTATTTATTTTAATTGGGTTTTAAGGGTTTATAGGCTTTTAACGTATTATATTTATTATTCGATTACAGTCTCATAACCTCCTTCACCAGTATTAATTTAATTGTTTATGTATGTATTTTAGAATGTATTTTAGTGACTGTACACCGCCCCGAGTCCTTTCCGGGAGAGGGGGCGGTCTATAAGTGTGAATAATAAATAAATAAATAAATTAAGCGAATCTGGCTTCCCCATCGACTTTGCTGGTCAGAAGGTCGTGAAAGGAGCAGTGGTAGGTCACCATTATTTTTACCACCGGTTCGCCCATGTGCACATGCACAGAAGCATCCTGGCGGGGGGGGGGGCAGAGCCTCCCCCCCACCGCCACTACTGATTCGCCCGATCCTGGCTGAACTGGGAGCAACCCATTTCTGGAAAGGAGAGGACGTGACCCTGGGACGCTGTAGCTGTCGTAAATACGAGCCAGTTGCCAAAGCAGCTGAATTTTGAGTGCATGACCATGAGGATGCTTCAACGGTCGTAAGTGTAGGAACCGGTCGTAAGTCACTTTTTTCAGTGCGGTGGGCATATGTGTACGCCATGTGTGCGAGCAAAGTACATGCATGGAAGGCTGCACGCATGTGCGGAAGGCATTTGCGAACCGGTGGTAAACCTACGTGTATCCCACCGCTGGTCAAGGACTATATTCCATAAGCACCTACCTTGGCAGGGATGCCTCTGGCTCCCTTCAGGAATTCAAGCTGTGGATGCCGTAAGGGTGAGTCAGCATCGGGACTTGTTCCTTATCTCCCAGACCCCAAAGGCAGGAAAAGAGATAACGTTGATTCTCAACAACTGGGCCCGTAACGACGTTAACCTCATATGCGGCTTATCAGAAAAGCAGACAAGAAGAAAGCAGGCTGTAAGGGAACCAAATCTTGATACTTACAAAATAGAATAAAATAAAACTCTGGCAGATCTCTTGGGAAAAGGTGTATTTGGGGGGGGGGGGGGGGAGAAAGAATTCCCAGTGGTTCTGTATTTCAGATCCTTTCTGGCCTTAGTTTGTTTACATCCATTTTGAATTTTATCCAAAGAATGCCTATCACAAACATATTCCTTGAGCTAGAATATCTGAATGGATTAAGATGGAGAGACTAAGATAAATACGGTAGGTAGATGATGGATGAGAGATAGATAGATGATAGAAGATAGATAGATAGATAGATAGATAGATAGATAGATAGACACATAAATGATAATAGATGAGAGATAGATAGATTGAATGATAGAGAGAGAGAGAGAGAGAAAGAGAGACAGACAGACAGACAGACAGAGACATAGATAGAATAGATACAAGCAACATGGTTATAGTCATAAGTGGAAAGAGATAGGTACTAGGAAGGAAGAGAAGAATAATAGTAATTCAGTCTTAATATATAATTTGATAATTAGGGTATAGATGATAGATAGATGATAGATAGATAGATAGATAGATAGATAGATAGATAGATAGATAGATAGATAGATAGATGATAGATGTAGGTAGGTAGGTAGGTAGGTAGGTAGACAGACAGACAGACAGACAGACAGACAGACAGACAGACAGATAGACGATAGATGTAGGTAGGTAGGTAGGTAGGTAGGTAGGTAGGTAGATAAATAGATAGACAGACAGACAGACAATAGATATAGGTAGGTAGGTAGGTAGGTAGGTAGGTAGGTAGGTAGGTAGGTAGGGAGAGAGAGAGAGAGAGAGAGAGAGAGAGAGAGAGAGAGAGAGAGAGAGAGAGAGAGAGATAAATTATATAAGTAGGTAGGTAGAGACATAGATGATAATAGATGATACGGTCATGAAATGTCTGCAAGAAAACAGCCAAGCTCAAAGAGCACCAAGGTCTCTCCTCCACCTCCTCCTCCTCCTCCTCTGCCTCCTCTGCCTTTTCCCTGCACATCCCACTCCCTTTGGGCACTGATGACATTACCTGGTTGGGTCATGAAACGTCTGGAAGAAAACCACCAAGCTCAGAGGGCACCAAGGACACCACTCTTCAACCCAGAGCTACAAATATTCTCTTCTATCCGTTTCTAGGAAGCTCTCGATTCCCCTTTTTAGACCCCAGATGTCGGCATAGCTGGACGCAGTCTTCCTATACCGCATAACGAGGACCAGGCCCGTTCAATATTTAGTTTTGTAGAGAATTCTACTAAGCAGGTGCTCTCAGAGGCTGCACTATCCGTAAATAAAAGATGCTCTTTCCCCTTTGCATCCATTTGATCTTTTGCCTTTGTGCTACGAATCAGATCAAACATGGCTTTTAAATCATCTTTCGATCCCTGTTGAAAGCGTATCCTCCTTTTAAAAATAAAAACGGGTAAATGTATTTTTGCTGCACATTTGCATTTAAATAAGTGATTTTGCCGTGTTTGTTCACAAAGTCTAAACAGCCTCCAAACTTCATTCATATGTATGAATTCACCAAAAAATCTTGAGGCTCTCTTTAAATCTGCAGCGTTTCCTGGAAGGATCAGATGTCCCTACAAAGGATCCCGAAATACATCTGGAGATTTTATTTTATTTTATTTTATTTTATTTTACTTTACTTTACATTTTATTTTATTTTACTTTACTTTACATTTTATTTTACTTTACTTTATTTTATTTTACTTTACTTTATTTTATATTTTATTTTAATTTATTTTACTTTATTTTACTTTACTTTACTTTATTTTAATTTAATTTACTATATTTTATTTTACTTTACTTTATTTTATATTTCATTTTAATTTGTTTTACTTTATTTTACTTTATTTTACTTTATTTTATTTTACTTTACTTTATTTTACTTTACTTTATTTTATTTTACTTTATTTTATATTTTATTTTATTTTACTTTATTTTACTTTCATTTTATTTTATTATTTTACTTTATTTTAATTTATTTTACATTATTTTATTTTACTTTACTTTTTATTTTATTTTATTTAATCTCATCTCATCTCACTTTATTTTATTTATTTTTTAAAATCACAGTACAGGTAGTCCACAACTTACAGCAGTTCATTTAGTGACTGTTTGAAGTGACAGCAGGTTTGAAAAATTTGAATTTGAATTTATTAGATTTGTTAGCCGCTCCCTCTCCACGAAGGGACTCGGGGCGGCGTACAATAAATAAAAACACATATTATACAATTAAAATATTTCATGGAGGAGGTGTCAAATCGCATAGTACAATACATAGGAATAGTCATAATCGAATTAAAAATTAAAATACCCCAATATAAAATTTAAAAGATTGCCAGGAGGATAAAGATGGAACTATAATTGAGCCAGGCCGGCTAGTTGGAAACGGTGGGTCTTAAGTTTTGAACGGAAGGAGCGGAGGTCGGTAGTAATCCTAATGTCGGGGGGGAGGTCATTCCAGAGGGCTGGGCCCATCACAGAGAAGGCCCTGCTCCTGGGCGCCGCCCTCTGGCACTGCTTAGTGGATGGCACCCGGAGAAGTCCCTCTCTGTGAGAGCGGATTGGTCGTAGGGATGTATGGGGCAGGATGCGATCCCGCAGGTAGCTAGGAAAAAAGAGAGGTGACTGTTTTTCACATTTAATGACCATTGCAACATCGCTGCAGTCCCATGATCAAAATTCAGACAGTTGGGAACTGACTCATACTTACGATGGTCGCAGTGTCCCGGGGTCGTGTGACCCCCTTTTGCGACCTTCTGATGAGCAAAGTCAAAGGGGGGAGAAGCCAGATTCGTTTAACAACCGGGTTACTCACTAAACAACTGCAGTCATTCACTTAACGATGGTGGCAAGAAAAGTTAAAAAAAATGGGGGGAAACTCACTTTGCAAATGTTTCACTTAACAACAGGAATGTTGGGCTCCATTGTGGTCATAAGTCGAGGACTATCTATGCAGGTGGGATCTTTTTCTTCATCCAGCTGTGTTCTGGTTATATGCAATTGGAATCAACACGCCACAGGGGGAAGAGAATCAGCAGACTAGGAGGTAGCCAAGAAATCTCCACATTGCTTCCCATTTGCTCTCCAAAACTGAGCATAGAATCCAACATAGAATCCTAGGGCTGGAAGGGACCTCGGAGGTCTTCTAGCCTAACCCCCTGCTCAAAGCTGGTCAAAGGTTTGTCCAGTCTGTTCTTGAAAACCTCCACTGACCTTGGGAGACCAGACGAATAGATGCTGCCTATGGAATGGTCAGATAAGAGGCCGCCTAGCCCTCAGATGCAGAAGGAATGGAAAAGGAAGCTCAGAAGTGACCCTGCCTGGTTTCTCGGGCTGTCGAGTGGGAGAACGGTCCTTTCAGTCTTGTAAGAGGAGGATATTCCTTCCTTCATTATTCCTTATTTTCTGTTCTGTTCCGTTCCGTTCCGTTTCATTCCATTCCATTCCTTCTTTATTTTCTATTCTGTTCTGTTCCATTCCATTCCTTCTTTATTCTCTGTTCTGTTCTGTTTCATTCCATTCCATTCCTTCTTTATTCTCTATTCTGTTCTGTTCCATTCCATTCCTTCTTTATTCTCTGTTCTGTTCTGTTTCATTCCATTCCATTCCTTCTTTATTCTCTATTCTGTTCTGTTCCATTCCATTCCATTCCATTCCTTCTTTATTTTCTATTCTGTTCTGTTCCATTCCTTCTTTATTCTCTATTCTGTTCTGTTCCATTCCATTCCATTCCTTCTTTATTTTCTATTCTGTTCTGTTCCATTCCATTCCTTCTTTATTCTCTATTCTGTTCTGTTCCATTCCATTCCATTCCATTCTTTATTTTCTATTCTGTTCTGTTCCATTCCATTCCTTCTTTATTCTCTGTTCTGTTCTGTTTCATTCCATTCCATTCCTTCTTTATTCTCTATTCTGTTCTGTTCCATTCCATTCCATTCCATTCCTTCTTTATTTTCTATTCTGTTCTGTTCTGTTCCATTCCATTCCATTCCTTCTTTATTCTCTGTTCCGTTCCGTTTCATTCCATTCCATTCCTTCTTTATTTTCTATTCTGTTCTGTTCCATTCCATTCCTTCTTTATTCTCTGTTCTGTTCTGTTTCATTCCATTCCATTCCTTCTTTATTCTCTATTCTGTTCTGTTTCATTCCATTCCATTCCATTCCTTCTTTATTCTCTGTTCTGTTCTGTTTCATTCCATTCCATTCCTTCTTTATTCTCTGTTCTGTTCTGTTCCATTCCATTCCATTCCTTCTTTATTTTCTATTCTGTTCTGTTCCATTCCATTCCATTCCTTCTTTATTCTCTGTTCTGTTCTGTTTCATTCCATTCCATTCCTTCTTTATTTTCTATTCTGTTCTGTTCCATTCCATTCCATTCCTTCTTTATTCTCTGTTCTGTTCTGTTTCATTCCATTCCATTCCTTCTTTATTCTCTATTCTGTTCTGTTCCATTTCGTTCCATTCCATTTCTTCTTTATTCTCTATTCTGTTCTGTTCTGTTGTTCTGTTCCGTTCCGTTCCATTCAATTTCTTCTTTATTCTCTGTCCTGTTCTGTTCCATTCCATTCTTTCTTTATTCTCTATTCTGTTCTGTTCTGTTGTTCTGTTCCGTTCCGTTCCATTCAATTTCTTCTTTATTCTCTGTTCTGTTCCGTTCCATTCCTTCTTTATTCCCTATTCTATTCCGTTCCATTCTATTCCTTCTTTATTCTCTATTCTATTCTATTCCATTCCATTCCATTGCATTCCTTCTTTATTCCCTATTCTATTCTGTTCTGTTCCGTTCTATTCCATTCCTTCTTTATTCTCTATTCTATTCTATTCTATTCCATTCCATTCCATTCCATCCCATTCCTTCTCTATTCTATTCCTTCTATATTCCATTCCATTCTAAAATTTAATTTTCCATGGTGGGGACATGACCGAATTTTGGGGAAGGGGAGAAAGAGAGAAACACACACACACACAAATGAACAGACACAAGGCGTTTTCTTCCATTTATTAGAGATGTGTGCGTCGGAATAAATCTTACCTGTTTTACTTTCCAATTCGCAGAGATATTTCCTTCCGGAAAGAGTTATGACTCAAGTTTTAATAAAATATCAAGGCATAAATTTGCAGCTCGCCTTGAGGAAGGTGGGGGGGGGGGAATATGGAAATGGAGAAAAAGCCTGGGCTTTTGGCTTTCTCTCTCTTTACAGCCCAAATATCTGCTTTCCTCAAAAAAAAAAGAGAAGAAAAAAGCATTTTCTGCAGATTTCTGCTGCTTCAATCCAGTGCTGCCTAGAATGACCGTCACCCCATCTTAGGGAGAGCTCCAAAAATACAAGTAGTCCTTGACTTATAACAGTTCATTTAGTGACCATTTAAAGTTAGAAGGGCATTGAAAAAAGTGATGTATGGTTGTTTTTCACACTTAACAACCGTCGCGGCCTTCTCGTGGTCACATGATCAAAATTCAGGTGCCTGGCGTCAACCGACTCGTCTTTATGATGGTCGCAGTGTTCGGGGGCCCATACAAACCCCTTTTGCGACCTTCTGATGTGCAAAGTCAATGGGGAAGCCAGATTCACTGAACGACCGTGTTACTGACTGAACGACCGCGGGGTGTCTCTTCGCCACAGTTACCAGAAAGGCGGCAAAATGGGGCAAAATTTGGCAGTCTTGCGTAATGGAAACGGAAATGTTGCCCTCAGTGGTGGCCGTAATTCAAGGTCTGGTTGCTTTTGGATGAGGGGAACCTGGGTTCAAATCCTCCTGAGCCATGGGAGCCCCTTGTAGGATTGTGTGCCGGTCCTAACACACCTCACAGGACTGTTGTTGGTGCCAAAAAATATCAAAAAAATCAAATAAATCTTGGGCCTAGAACATGGGAAAAGAAGGCTATTGAGTCTATAAAAATAGCTGTATGAATATCACAGCATATGTAGCGCAGTATTTCTCAACATTGGCAGCTTTATTGGGCTTGGACTTCAATTCCCAGAATTCCCTCAATCAACTCCACGGGTTTTAAAGCATCCTGGCTGGGGAAATCTGGGATTTGAAGTAAACAGGTTTTAAAACATGCTGGGTGAAGAATTCTGGGAGTTGAAGTCCACCCATCTTAAAGCATGCTGGCTGGGGAATTATGAGAATTCCACCCATCTTAAAGCATACTGGCTGGGGAATTCTGGGAGTTGAAGTCCATACATCTTAAAGCATGCTGGCTGGGGAATTCTGGGAGTTGAAGTCCATATGGTTTAAAGCATGCTGGCTGGGGAATTCTGGGAACTGAAGTCCACCCATCTTAAAGCATGCTGACTGGGGAATTCTGGGAATAGAAGTCCACACATCTTAAAGCATGCTGGCTGGGGAATTCTGGGAATAGAAGTCCATACATCTTAAAGCACGCTGGCTGGGGAATTCTGGGAGTTGAAGTCCATATGGTTTAAAGCATGCTGGCTGGGGAATTCTGGGAATAGAAGTCCACCCATCTTAAAGCATGCTGGCTGGGGAATTCTGGGAACTGAAGTCTACACACCTTAAAAGATGCTATGTGAAGAATTCTGGAAACGGAAGTCCTCACATCCTAAAGCAAGCTTGCTGGGGAATTATGGGGATTGTAGTCCACCCATCTTAACCAGTCCACCAAGTTTGAGAAGCAATTCGATAGATTTAAAATTTAAGATAAAACATGAAGATGTCATGTTTTCCCACTCGGGTCATTAAAAGCAGTTGTTAGCAACGACCTGGATCAATCAAAGCATCCAACCTACAACGAAACAAACCAAGATCTAATTTTCCTTAGGCCTGGAGTGGCAACTGACCCAGTTTGTCATCCTGAAGGAAGAAACCTTGAAGAATTTTTTTTTCTCTATCACAAAGAAAACCCCACCTTCCTATTTAAGCAGGTTTTTATTTTATTGGAAGGCTACGCTTTGATCTCCTGCCTCTCTCTTCGCTCGCTGCACCTGTTTCCATTTTTATAGCATTGAATTTATTCATTTGAAATTTTTATAGTATTTTCCATGGGCTTTTAATTGCTGCGAGCCGGCCTCAGCGGCACTTGGGGGAGCCGCGGATATAAATGGAATAAAAAAGGACAGAGTAAAAATAAACCGGCAGAGTGCTTTTGAGAAAGGAAGGTGTAAACATGTAAATAAACAGCCATTTCTCTCTTTTTTTTCCCCCCACGAACAATCTTATCGCCAGCTATAATAATAATACCAAAATGCAGAATATAGAATCGTAGGGATGGAAGGCACCTCAGAGATCTTCTAGTCCAACCCCTGCTCAAGATAAGAGACCTTTTATATACAATACATACAATACAATCAGAATAGAGCTGGAAGGGACCTTGGAGGTCCTCTAGTCCAACCCCCTGCTCAAATAGAGATTCTATACCATTTCAGACAGGTGGTTGTCCACTCTCTTCTTAAAGACTTCCAGTGTTGTAGCATCCACAACTTCTGGTGGCAAGCTGTTCCACTGGTTAATTGTCTTCAATTGTTTCTCAATTCCAGATTGCTTCTCTGCTTGATGAGTTTCCATCCAAGTGTTACAGGACTGGGTTCCTGTACCAGTTGGTACCAGCTCACTGCGTCCATGCTGGCTGCACATTGCTCGCGCATACACAGTTGACTGTAAATTGTTCTGTGCATCGGCAATGGCAGAAGAGACCGGGTAACTGGTTTAGGGGCGTGGCCAGCCTGGGTCACTGGGGGTTCTGCGACCCATACCAAATCACCACTAGCGGTTCGGCCGAACTGGGAGTGTTAGAAGAAATGTCCCTCTGGGTTCAGTTCCAAGTGGGGAAAAAAGACCCTGGATTCATGGAAGTTTCTTGGAAAGAAGGTTTTATTGATGATGGACAGGACCACATGGTTTGAGGTCCTGGGCAAAAAACGGAATTGATCAGAGGTGGGTTGCTCTTGGTTTGGCCCTGATTGGGCAAACCAGTAGTCGCGGTGTCGGGAGGCTCCACCCATCCGTCTGGACGTTTCTGCGCATGCGTTACACATGAGCGCACCCGAACCAGGAATGAAAAAATTGGCAACCCACCAGTGGTGGGTTTCAAATTTTTTTAGAACCTCTTCTGTAGGTGTGGCCTGCTTTGTGGGAGTGGCTTGCCAGTCATGTGACTGAGTGGGAGTGGCTTTCTGGCCATGTGACTGGGTGGGAGTGGCTTGGCAGTCATGTGACTGGATGGGCATGGCCAACTTGTAAAATGTGGTGAAACTCACTTAACAACGCTCTTGCTTAGCAACCAAAAAGTTAGCTCAGGAACTCTGGCATTGAAGTGTGCAAGTCTTAATGCTGTTAAGTTACAAGACCCTTGCACCCTTAACCCTTTAGAAAAAAATACCACAGAGGTGTTCAAACTTGACAGCTTTAAGACTTGTGGACTTCAACTCCCAGAATTCCTCCTCCAGTCATGTTGGCTCAGGAACTCTGGCATTAGAAGCACGCAAGTCTTAAAGCTGCCAAGTTACAAGACCCTTGCACCCCTAACCCTTTAGAAAAAAAAAACCAGGGGTGTTCAAACTTGACACTTTAAGACTTGTGGACTTCAACTCCCAGAATTCCTCCTTCAGTCATGTTGGCTCAGGAACTCTGGCATTAGAAGCACGCAAGTCTTAAAGCTGCCAAGTTACAAGACCCTTGCACCCCTAACCCTTTAGAAAAAAAAACCCAGGGGTGTTCAAACTTGACAGCTTTAAGACTTGTGGACTTCAACTCCCAGAATTCCTCCTCTCGCTCTTCATCTTGATGATGGGCGGACGGGCGGGGGGAGGGAGCTGGAACCGGTTCTAAACGGCACGGTAGATTTGTGGAACCTCTTCTATAGAAGAGGTTAGAACTGGCAGGAACCCACCCCTGCAACCCACCACTGGAAGAGATGCTGAGAGTGCCTGGGTTTTATGCCCTCTCTGGGCATAGGGCTTGTATTCTGATTGGTTGTTAGACTCCCATGGGGCCATGCAGGGGCAACTCTGCAGGCTATCCTGGGTCCCAGGCTTGGTTGACTCTTGCTGGGTGATGATATAATGAAGAGGCTTTAGAGAATTCCTCCTATGGCTCTGCCTGAAGGAGGTAGATCTTTGTTATGTAGAGTAGACTGGCTCAGGCCTTAATGCCCCATTGACAAAGGTGGGGCCCTGAGTTTCTGCCTCCCTTTTAGGGGAAAATATTCTGCCCTTTTTAATATTTCCTAAAATATCTCATTTTCCTAGGAGAGGGTTGGGTGCTGACTTCCTACAAGAGTTTAAAGAAAAAAGGTGGCTACCTATCCCCCTCCCCATATTAATTATAATTAACAAGTTCAAGTCCGTGAAAATCTTGAAAGTCGGGCCGCATTCACAAGACACGTTTACCCACGTCAAGAAAAGAACCAGCAAATCGTTTGAACACGATATTAATCTGAGCTTTGCCCGTATGAATCATAGGATGAAGAGGGAAACCAGCCGCGAGGTAAGTTTGGGGTCTTGAAATGCGGACAAAATGGAATACGGGTAGTCCTCAATTTACAACCAGTCCTTTAGTGACCGTTCAAAGTCACTGAAAAAAGTGACTTATTCTGGCCCCTCCTCACACTTACGACCGTGGCAACATCCCATGGTTAAGTGATCGAAGTTCAGACGGTTGGCAACTGAATCGTATTTCTTTTTTTTTTAAATAAATTTTATTTTATTTTTCTTTAAAAAAGACAAAACAACCCATACAGAACAAGAGCAAGGAGGAAAAAGAAAAAAACACAATTTCATCAAGCATGTCGTTTGGTTACAAGTTTTTGTGC
Source organism: Natrix helvetica (assembly GCF_964273705.1). NCBI lineage: Eukaryota > Metazoa > Chordata > Lepidosauria > Squamata > Natricidae > Natrix > Natrix helvetica. Next base: position 6,746,735 of record NC_138548.1, read on the forward strand.
AACGGTTTTTACAATTAAGAATAAAGTCACTGATTATCCATTAAACATAATTAAATATTTCATTGAGGATTGTGTGTTCAAGTTACCATTAATATTCTTTCATTTGTGACAACCCTTGTTTCCTTACATCCATAATTATCTACTAGGTAACAATAAGTCTTTATAAAATTATATCACCAATCTCTAAAAAATAAGAATAAAGATTAAATCAAAAAATTCCCATTAATTCATATAACACATTTCTACTTTCCGTTAACCATAGAATTTCCAATCATCCACAACTTCAAATATAATTTTCCATTATTAATTGTCAATCCACTGAATCGTATTTCTGACGGCCGCAGTGTCCCGGCGGGGTGACGTGATCCCATTTTGCGACCACCTGACAAGCAAAGTCAATGGGGAAGCCAGATTCACTCAACGACTGTGTCACTCACTTAACAACTGCAGGGATTCACTTAACAACTGTGGCAAGGAAGGATGTAAAATGGGGGGGGGGCGAAACTCACTTAATAATTGTCTCTCATAGCCACAGAAACTTTGAGCTCCATTGTGGTCGTAAGTCAAGGACTACCTGTGACTTTGCAGTAGTGTGTTGTGTGAACAGGGCCACAGGAGAGGGCGTCACTTAAATTGCATCTCGCTGATCGATTGACCTGGGAAGCTTAGCATTAGGGCCGAGACTTTTATGATAGCCAAGTATAAAAAATGTGCTTGATATTCTTATTGCATGCCCTCTAAACACACAATCTCATTTCATTGTTTTATGGCCCTGGTTTATTTCTTCTCGTGTTTGCTATAAATTAGTAATGGAGAAATCTGGTGGAAGTTTTTTTTTCTCTCTCTCTCTCTTAAAGGGGTTACAAGAAATGAATGAGGAATTGGCTTGAGAGAGAGAGAGACAGAAAGAGAGAGACAGAGAGAGGGAAAGAGACAGACAGAGAAAAAGAGAGAGAGAGAGGAGAGAGAGAGAGAGAGAGAGGAAGAGAGAAAGAGAAAGAGAGAAAGAGAGAGAGAAAGAGAGAGAGGAGAAAGAGAGAGACAGAGGAAGAGAGAAAGAGACGGAGAGAGACAGAGAGAAAGAGACAGAGAGGGAAAGGGAGAGAAACACAGACAGAGAACAAGAAAGAGAGAGACAGAGAGAGAAAGAGAGAGACAGAGGAAGAGCAAAAGGGAAAAAGAGAGGGAGGAGGGGAGGGCGAAAGAGAGAACAATAGAGACAGAGAGAGGGGGCGGGGGAGAGAAAGAGACAGAGAGAGGGAAAGGGAGAGAAAGACAGACAGAGAACAAGAAAGAGAGAGAAAGAGAGGAAGAGCAAAAGGGGAAAAGGGAGAGAGGGAGGGGGAGGGAGAAAGAGAAAAATAAAGAGAGAGGGGGAGGGAGTGGGAGGGAGAGAGAAAGAGACAGAGAAAAAGAAAGAAGGAGACAGACAGAAAGAGAGAGAGAGGTAAAGAGACAGAGAGGGAGAGAAAGACAGAGAGAGAAGAAAGACAGACAGAGCCAGAGTGAGAAATAGTGACAGAGATAGAGACTGAGGGGGGGGGGAGAAAGTGGGAGGGAGATAGGGAGGGAGAGAGAAAGAGACAGAGAGAAAGAGACAGAGAGGGAGAGAAAGGGAGAGAGAAAGGGGGGGAGGAAGAGGAAGAGAGGGGTGCTATTGCATAGGTGTCAGGCCCATAAAATAAGACAAAATAAACTCTCCAGGGAAGCTAAAACTCCTTTGATTGAGATTTGCTTTACAACGAAATGAAGCTTTACCTGCCCTCCCGCCTTATACGCCGATAAATCAGGGCGTTGTTGTCTGAGCTGCTTCCCAATGTGATCTGGCTGTTCGGTTTCGGCAGCCACAACTGTGCAATCAAAACCCACCACTTTGTACGCTGACATGACAGGAAACTTCACAAAGGCCGAATGGAGAATCACCCCCCGTCCAGTAATTGGTGGCTGACTTACATTGTTCAAGAAGGTAAGCTCCTTCTCCTTCTCCTCCCCCTACCTATCTTCTCTTTCTCCTCTCCCTCCTTCTCCTTCTTTTCCTCCTCCTTCTCCTCCTGGTGCTCCCGTGGTACCTTGCTCAACAGTAGTAACTGTGAGAGGGATCTTGGAGTCCTAGTGGACAACCATTTAAATAGGAGCCAGCCGTGTGCAGCAGCTGCCAAAAAAGCCAACACAGTTCTAGGCTGCATCAACAGAGGGATAGAATCAAGATCACGTGAAGGGTTAATACCACTTTATAAGGCCTTCCTAAGGCCACACTTGGAATACTGCAGTCAGTTTTGGTCAACCGATGTAGAAAAGATGTGGAGACTCTAGAAAGAGTGCAGAGAAAGGCAACAAAGAGGATTAGGGGACTGGAGACTAAAACATATGAAGAACGCTTGCAGGAACTGGGTATGTCTAGTTTAATAGAAAGAAGGACTAAAAGAAGGACTAGGGGAGACATGATAGCAGTCTTCCAATATCTCAGGGGTTGCCACAAAGAAGAGGGAGTCAAACTATTCTTCAAGGCACCTGAGGGTAGAACAAGAAACAATGGGTGGAAACTAATCAAGAAGAGAAGCAACTTAGAACTGAGGAGAAATTTTTTGACCATGAGAACAATTAACCAACC